>NC_141877.1:641073023-641382795 GCF_056163025.1 Triticum urartu | reverse complement strand
GATTATATCCTTAGAGATTACTCATTGAACTATTTTATCTTAGTGATAATGGCATCTAAGTTTGTGGTATCTTGCAGCCCTGAGTCTGTTAGATGGCCTACTGTTGGAAAGTACAAAGTAGATGTAGCATCTTTGGAATCGCTAGCATTGCCTGAGTTACAGGTAAGCAGTTCCGAGATATTTCCCTGACCTTAGTTCGAATGGTAGGTTGCTAGTTTGTTCATACATGCCAGACATGTGTGATAATCATGAACCCAGGATTTAGACCAGTCTGTCAGATCACTGTTTACTATCGAAATGTAGCCAACAGCTTTATATTTCTTGTTGATTTATCAGGTCAAAGAAGATACAGATCTCTTCATCATTGATGAAGTGGGTAAAATGGAATTGTTCAGTTCAGCATTTTTCCCTGCTGTGATGAGAGTTATGGAGTTCAACATCCCTGTGCTGGCCACCATACCACTACCAAGATATGGCCGAGACATTCCTGGAGGTACCATTTTTAACAAATTGGGAACTTGACTGTACATGATATTGTATAAAGAGCATTGCATCGATTGTCTTTTAGTACCCGGTTCAGCCATGGGCACATTTTTATAACGATTGCTACAGTGTACCCAAGTGTGCTATGTTACATATATAAGAAATTAACAGATATCTCCAGCATGGGAGCAAGATATATTTTTACCACCCCATGCTTTTCTGTAGACGCATGCGAGTCAATCTTCTGACTATGGTCTCTCCTTGGGTCGTGACTAAAACATTCTCCCCTATAAAATGCAGTTGCAAGGTTGAGGAATCATCCTGGAGCAGATGTTTTCACCTTAAATACTGGCAACAGGGATACCATGAGAGAGAGTATCTACAATCAGTTGAGCAGATTGATGCAGAAGAGGTGAATACCTGAATTAGAAGCAGATTGGAGAAGTTTTTCTTGCCTCAAATGCTGGTAACAGGATACAAAGAGAGAGTGTATGTACAAGTCAGTTGAGCAGATTGATGCAGAAGAGGTGACATGCTACCCTTTTATTGTGATGATTTTGTTAGTCTTGGCCTCTTGGGTAATGCAGAAAATTACATCTTCCTTTGAGCAAAAGAAGGTAGAACATTAGAGATTTTACTTCAGTAATAGCCCATCATTAGCTTGTAACATACAGTTATGTCTTCAAGTGGTGTACCTGCATGACTGAGTCATCTTTTGTATGTTCACTGACTATGGATAGACCACTCGGCAAGCTATTTTCGTGTACGTCGCTGGTTAATCTGAATATATAATAAGCATTTCAATTTTTGCGGGTTTCCTTCGGTTCTTCGATCATGTATACAGATTCAATCACAGCAGTTATAGCTTGTAATGAAGCATGTGGTAACTTCTACAACAAGCATCACATGATCTGCCCAAGTTTTACTAATAGGCCATCATTGTTTTGCATATAGTGGGCACATGAATGATAACTCCAGCTTGGTATTCCCTTCCCCACTGTACATTTCATATTATTTGGAAAATTGCTTGCTATTGTTAGTTGTTCATGTTGTTCTTACTCTTGCACTGTCTATGAAAGATGGCCAAGTTGCTGCCTAGATGAATAATAAGAATGCATATGACATAACTTGATAGAGACACTTAAATCACATCCTCGCGATAAGAACTTATGGCTTCTCCTTGTGAGAGTTTGGAAGCACTAACGATGATTGATAATGACCAATTTACTGTGAATATTTTGAGATGATTTAGGTCTATTCCTGCGGGAGGTTGCACGTTCTATTATTTCAAGGTGTTTGTTAGACTCAAGACTGGCCAATTAGTATAACCGTTTTGCTTATTCTCACTGTCTTGGATCTTGTGTAAATCTTAGTCACCCAAAACTGCATGCCATTTAGTCTGATCTGCAGAAACTGTTCGATTTTATCAAACATAACTGGTCTCTCTGATCTGTATAGATTATAAATGTATCTAGGTTGGGATGGTGGTTTAGACATATGACTTATCAGGCACTTTAATAGGCAATCCCTTAGTAGGTTGGCAATCAAAATAAATCTTATGTGAGATATGATTTCTGATTATGAAGTACAGCACATGCAGATCCCAGTCCATCCATTTTCTTTAAAGAGCAGACTGGTTTTATATCTCAGAATCCAGCAGCAGCAGTCATGCACAATGATCGCGCCTATAAACAAACTGGAGTACAACAAGTTTGATATATCAATTCCGTAGTAAGATGCATGTAAAACCCGTGCATAGGTTACCGTCTGACGGGGCAAAGAGATGATTGATGGGTTCTTGCCCCTACATTCACAATTGTTCAAGAGTCTGCTGGACCACTACTGCTCAGACACCTTGTAGTGCAGTATTGCTTACCCCAGAAGCAGGCAGCAGCTTCACATGAAAACATGTTGCTGTGGGGGCTCTCCTGATCTGAACGATCGGCGGGAATTTTCACCGGAAGATGCACGAGCTATTATTCATTGGGGTGGGCACAGAATTAAAGTGTGCTGTGCTGATCATGGCTTCCCCTTTACAACCTAGGAGACCCGGTTCCCCTTTAAGCCCCTGCAGAAAGACGCCATTAGACGCCAATGCTCCGAGTCTGCTTGCTTATATTAGCAAATTGCAAGTGATTCGAGGATCATCTCGGCTGATTTTTTTTTATGGTGGTGTTTTAACTATTGGAAGCTCCTTTACACTTGTTGGCAGTGCTTTTGAAGGCAGAAAGCTCAAGGCAATCTCGAGAGGGATACGGCGGCCCATCGAGATATGCAAAGGTAAGTGCTTGTACATGCAGATCTATGCGTATGCAGAGTTGCGGACCGGATACATGCGCCATGGACGCAAGATGGAGCTGGAACAACCGAAGAGGGCTCCACGGACAAATCTACAAAGGTTGGTTGAACGAACCTACGAGCCTAATTATCAAGAAAATTCTCGTACCGTAGCCTTGAATTCATTCTCTCCGTAAAAATTGAAGATGAACAAATAATCCTCAACTTGCGAACTCATAAACATTTGCCGAATTCTGTGTGTTCACATACTGTTCTGCTGTTAGGATAATGTCACTGAAGAGTAGATAGAGTAATCTTTGGTTAACTTTTGGCCCGGGTCGACAGCACAGCGATCGCCCTATCGCCCTTGGCTTTAGGCAATGTGGGCTGTGGGTGTGGGGAGGGGGTGGTATTGATTCGATGGGGCACCCCACCATGTGATGTCTTGATCCAGGAGGGTCACAGGGTTAACTAGTTTATAAGCTCCTCTCTCTCTCTTTTTTTTGCTGGGTAGGGTAGTTTATAAACTCCAGCATGGATGTGGCATGATTTTCCCTGCCCCTTTGCATGCTTAGTTTAGTAGGGAGGAATGATGGCCGTGCATGCGCGCACGTCATGCATTTGATAACCATAGCCCCAACCAAACTAAACAAAACAGAAAGAGGTTCGGTCTTCCTACCGAAAGCACCGGCTGCTGCTCATTTGTGTATTCCACAGGGAATGATGCTTGGTTTGATCTCCCCATCCATCCCTGTTTTTCTTTTCCTAACACCTCTCAATCAAATGCCATAGAATTTTTATTTCACACTAGATTGTGGGTGGCGTGTGTGGAACCGCAGTATCTGTGTCAGTTGGCAGTAGTTGGGTCAGATGGATACATGTAACATGTATATTGAGCAGAGAATTAACGAGGAGGCGACCTTGAGAAACAATAATACATACAGGGCAGGCATACGATGCCCACTACTGCATCATGGCCATCATACCACGCCATAATGGACCATTCCGATGTAATGTACACGCCCCATTGTATTATCATCACTCACAGCACGCACCGGCCGGCGCTGGCTTTGGCCAGTGGCAGCCGCTAACCAACTAACCAGCCCAGCCAGCCACATCCATCAGACCATCACTAAGCTGGTAGTAGAACTAGTAAACAAGCCGTAGAGCAGACAGTTGTTGGCTGCTGACGCCAAGCCGGCCGGGTCAAGGCAGGGCAGGCGCATGTGCGTGCGTGTGCGAGGGACATTCCGGCCACGGCCAGTGAGGCGAGGCGACGCGGAAATCTCCCGCGCGTGGGGGCACTGGCGCATGCACGACACTGGTCCGGCCGGTCGACGGCGTGGGGCGTGGTGGCGCCGGTGCTGCTGTACCCCTGCCGGTCGGGGAGGAGATCGCCATTGAATTAATGAATCGATGCGGCCGGTGCTCGGCGGCTCCGGCTGCGCGGCCACCAGCAAACAGCCGTGGTGACGCTGCCGCTGCCGCTGCCACTTCGCCTCGATAGACCTGCTGGTAATATACGTCTGGTGCCGCGCCTAGGATGCGATGCGTACGCTCGCTCGCGGCGAGGATGGGGAGTGGCCTAGATTGTTGAGAAGGACGCAGGGCACATGTAGTTAGGCAGATCGCGTGTGTGCGTGTCATCGCCATCAAAACAATCATTTGTACGGTGCAAGCTAGGGATGATTACCGCGTGTTCCACCCGCCCAAATGTGGCCATTTCCCTAAGCTGGCCTTGGCGGATCTGCTGTACGGCTTGGGGTGCCAGGAACGATTCTCCCGCCTTGTATTAATATACTGTTAGTCTGTACTGGAGTATTAACAAAAGATGGGAGAATTGGTATTAGTAGTAGTACATCTCATCCAATTCCCACATGACATGGCCGATTCTATGATGGCCAGCACGCACAGGGCTGTCCGGAACGGAAACGGACGAGGAGGAGGCAGCAGCACCAGAACGGCGCCAAATGGAACGGCCTCCGCTCGTGCGGGCCGGGCAACGGAAAGCGTGTGGTTGCCGCACCAACCACTCCTACTCCTGGCTAGCTAGCCAGCCAGAGAGGGAGTCCTCGCCGCACCAAGCTGTCCTCTCCTCTTCAATCAATAACATAGTAACACTGTTATTATTAATCCCTAAAAATTTCAGCATATACTGTTAAAAATAGCGCCAGGGGGAATCTCTCCCGGCATCCCTTGAAAACGTCCAACAGGTAGAGGCTAACAGCACGGCGGCCGGAGAAAATGGCAGCACCATGGCAATGGCGTTTCCGATTATCGTATACGTAGTACTCCCTCCGTTCCAAATTACTTGTAATAGGTATAGATATATATAGATGTATTTTAGTACTAGATACATTCATTTCTGCGACGAGTAATTTAGAACAGAGGGAGTAAGTTAGTAATTACAGCAAGAGGGTGGGAAAGCTAGCGAGCGAGGCCGAGGCTTTCGCTTTCCCCGCTGTTGCTTTCCCTCCCGCCCCGTCCCGTCCCGTCCATGCATATGCATATGCATGGCATGGGCTCCTGTCCCGCTTGCCGCCACTACAACTACCGCCATTCATAAGCCTCGGGCAGGCTCGCGTAGCGCCATCTCTTCTTCTCTTCTCCTCCGCGGGAGCTAGCTAGCATTCTTCGCTGACCCGCCGGCGACGGGCGGCCGGCTAGCCGTGGTTCGCCCGCGGCGAGGTGGCGTAAGTACGCCGGCACTGGGAAGATCGATCCCTTGGATGCTCTTCTTGCCGGTTCATCGGTTCGTTCCTCGTCGACGATGCCTCCTGCTTCTTGGTCGATTCTTCTTGTTTAGCTAGCATTTGTTTTAGTTTTGCGTCCGGTTCGTTGCTTGTGCTTGGAGGAAATGCGTGCGATCTGCGTGCACGTGGTGGGGCTCGGCAGCTCAGCTTCCCCACCACCCACGTTGACGTCTCCGGACCGTCGCCGTCCTCCCCTGTTCATCTCCTCCTCTGCTTCCTCTCATGAATCTGACTAGCTTATTTCTTTGGAGAATTCCTTGCTTGTTGAATTTTGTTTTCACGCTTGCAAAAATAAACAAAAGATCTTTGGCCAATTGCTCTCCAATTTCTACTAGATTACTCTGTAATTTTCCTCATGAGAAATCTCTACTAGATTACTCTGCCCGAGAAGAAGAAGAAGAGAAGAAGAAGAAGAAGAAGAAGAAGAAAATTCAGAGTATGACATGATTTCCTGCAAAATTTTACAGGATATCGAGGTCAATCCCACCCGGCCATCGGAGATCCTAGTAGCCTCGCCACCGAAGCAGACTGCTGGATCTCTCTGAAAGTTGTGACCATGATGCAGTACCTGGACTTCTCCCAGGCCAGCACCTCCAAGAAGTGGACGGCCAACAGCAGCAAGAGGCAGCCGGGCCAAGGTACACACTTGCTGAATTTTAGAATCCGATCATTTCCAGATACCTTTGCACGCCATTTTCGTTGGTGGTGACAGTCCTGGTTCGTGATTGGGTTCGCAGCAAGTTTAATGGATCGTGGTTGGGCTTAATTGCAGGGTTCGATGCTCCGAGGAACAGCATGGAGTTCGCCATGGAGGCGCCCCACAGCTACGGCGTCTTCCAAGAGGACGTCCCGGTGAGTAGTACAATCCCTTCCCTGTTCATTCTCTCCATCTGTCAGACTAATTCACTGCATCATTTTCTTCCCTGGCCCCTGTATGCATGCGTCTGGTAAATTATTTTGTTTCCAGAAAAAGGACCTGGAATTCCTTTTTTTTCTTCTTCATTCCAGTCACAAACATTTCATGTTTCAGTTAGGTGGGTAGATCTTTCTTGACAGATGATATGTATTGTCCGTCCGTCCTTGGCAGCTCTGCTGCTAGGTGTACTTGTACCTGACTGTTGTTGCCTGAGAGGACAGCACAGAACACCCATTAATAATGCTGTCAAACAAACAGTAGACCGCCATCTACTGCTGGGCACAATCACGTTGCCCCTTAATTACCTGGCCATTCTCTGCATCATTGCTTGCCATCTTTTGCCTCCAATAAGTAGGAGGCCATATGTTGAGCTGCTGGCATTGTTCTTCTAGCTAGATTACTACTGCTTTTGTGGTGTGTCCTGACCAAAGTTTCATGTACAACTCTCTGCAGTACTCTTGCAACAGCATGAGGCAGTACCCAAAATCATCCTCGGCCCCAATCAAGAAGCTGATCCATGAGGACGCGTCCTTCAGGCCGAACGAAGGCCACAAGAGAGTGCCCAGCGTCATCGCCAGGTTGATGGGCATGGACTCGCCGCCGATGAACTCCGAGCTCACCACCCACCTGGATGATGCTAGGCAGGAGATGGTCGTCGCGAGGCCGGTGCCGACCAAGCATGTCTCCTTCGCGCAGCAGAAGAATCCTGTCCGGCATACGGCGAAACAGGAATTTTACACCTTCGACGACGCCGGCGACGACGAGAGGGACATTCTTGCTCAGCTGACCAAGAGGAGCAATGGTGGTGGAGGTGGTGGTGATGGGTGGAGCAAGCCGGTGCCGCGGGAGCACCCACAGGAGGAGGAGCTGCAGAAGTTCAAGAAGGACTTCGCGGCGTGGCAGGCCAGCAAGGTTTGGGAGCAGTCGAGGGCTCTGGAGCTGGACAGCCGGCATAATGTCGGCCACGACGAAGACGACAGGTGCTCGGAGATCGTACCCTACAGGTACCACCAGAAGGATCGCAAAGGGAGAGATGGCAGGCACGGCAATGACGCGCATTCGAGAAGAAGAGGCAAGGAGGGCGGCGGCGCGTCCATCTCCGGCAGCCGGACGTTCTCTCTGACGAGCGCGGACGACGGTTCTTCCGCGAGGCTGCCGCTCTCGAGATTCTATTACGAGGAGGAGGAGAAGCCGCTGTCGCCGACGAGGATCGTGATCCTGAAGCCCTGCCCGGAGCTGAGCGCCGACGACGTCGACGAGTCGTCGCTGGGCTCGCCGGAGCTGATGAAGAACGAGAACAACATGGAGGCGTTCCTGGAGGAGGTGAAGATGCGGCTCAAGATCGAGCTCGAAGGGCACTTGGCCCCCGACGACAGGGCGGCCGAACTGTGGCCCGACGTCCCCGCCGACCCGAAGCAGATCGCGCGGAACATCGCCGACCAGATCAGGGAGAGCGTCACCAAGGAAATGCACCACCCGGCGCTGCTACGCTCGGAGTCGACGCGGTCGTACCGCAGCAGCGACGTGCAGAGCCAGATGGACTACATATGCAGAGACGCAAGGAAGCAGCTCTCCGACCGGCTGAGGAACGTGCTCAGGAGGGAGCCGGAGGCAGACCAGCCGCCGCCGTTCGGCTCTCAGCGGAGACGGCCGGCCGCCTCGACGCCGTCGTCTTCGCCGTGGGACGAAGAGCCGCGGCCGAAGCCGACGAGTCCGCGGCGCGACGTGGCGAGGAAGGGCGACAAGAAAATCAGGAGCAAGGAGGAGAAGAAGCGCGCGATCGAGTCATCCGAAGTCCGGTCCTTCAGACATGGGTGGTACAAGAACTCCGCTACGGCGGCGGTCGTCGACTCCTCCGACGACGCGGCCTCGCCGAGGAACCTGATGAGGTCGTTCTCGGCGCCGGTGTCCGGGAACTTCGCGAAGTTCCTTTCGGAGGGGGAGCCAAAGGTGCTCGCCGGAGCGCGGGTGCAGCTGAAGCACGAGGGACATGGGGACTACTACGGCGGGCGGCCGTCGCCGGAGGAGGAAAGGCAGCCGAAAGGGAGGAAGGATGCGTTCGGCATCAAGGGGAAGGTGTCCAACCTGCGGCAGAACCTCGGGCTTAGAGCGAAGCTGTTCGGCAAGAAGCTCCACTCCGCCGCCGCCGACGAGTCGTCGTCATCGTTCTTCCTCGACGACTTCCCGCCGATGGGCACGCTGGTCACCGCCCCATCCGTCCTCATCCACCCCGGCGTCCTGCAGGTGAGGGACCGAACACTTGCTGTTGTTTCAGAATTCAGAGTGAGTGCGATCGATCTGACATGGGAATGTTCAGGAGAACTCCACCGAGGTGCCGCCGAGCCCGGCGTCGTGGTGCAGCAGCCCGCCAGATGAATTGATGATCCGGGGAGGTTACCCGAGCCCCGTCTCGCCGTTGGAGGCTTCCTTCGGTGAGCACCGGTCCCCGTTGAAGCCGGCGGCGAGCTCAAGTGCTTCTGGTAAGTAGTAGCAACTGCTGCTCATGTCTGAATTTACTTCAAAACAGTGTTCAGAGGTTATGTTTCTAACGAAATGTTGTCTCAGAACCAGGCAATTCATGCCTGGAGCAAGATCAAGCTGAAGAAATCCCACAAGCAAGTTCAGCAGTCCAGGACGATGACGACGACGACACGGCCGAGATGGATCACCCGACAAAAGCTTTCATCAGAGCCGTCCTCGTCGTGGCCGGCATGTACGGCCAGAACTCCGGCGATCACCTCTCATTAACCTGCCAACCGATCAAGCCGATCCCCAAGTGGGCGTTCGAGCAAGTCATCTGCTCGACACCACCTCCGGAAGCCGCTTCCGTCCATGACGTCGACCACCGCCTCCTCTTCGACCTGATAAACGAGGCGCTGCCCGGAGTCGCCCGCGGCTCGACAACACTGTGCGTGTTCAGCAAGTGGTACGCGGCGCCACCGAGAAGAGCGTCCGCGGACAAGAGGCTGCTCGACGGGCTGTGGAGATCCGTGCAGACGTGGCTGGAGCCGCCGAGCGTCGACGACGACGCCTACTCGGTGGACGGGCTCATCGGCCGCGACATGGGCGTGTCCCCCTGGAGCGGCGTGTTCCGCGACGACGTCGACGGGATAGCCGAGGAGATGGAGGCGGAGATCCTGTCGGAGCTGGTCGACGAGACGCTGTGGGACGTGCTGCTCAACGTAGGGGACTGACTGACTGACTGTGTGGTTGAGCTTGGTGTTCAGAGCATGCATACTTGTACAGTACATTTTGGGGTGTGTTTTTCTCTCTTCTTCTTGTGTTTTTTCGGAGTGCTTTTGCCGGATTTGTGATGAGATGCTGGTGAGTGAGTGAGTGAGTGAGTGGGAGATGTAACTAAGCTTGTGTGTGTGCGCTTGTGCGTGGAAGGATACCGAAGATATCTGTCCAGAGAAAATGCACAGGGAGACTGAAGATGAAGGATTCTTATTCATGCCATTAGTAGACTGAACAGAGCAGGTAACACTGGTGGTACATCTGAAGCAACAGACACACGGTACGCTACGAGTACGATGGATGGGTTGATCAGGCGGTGCAGAGGACGCAGGTGCAGGTGGGGCCGCAGGTGCAGTCGGCCCTGCCGGCGCCGTCGCCGGAGCCGAGCCTGCCGCAGGCGCACGGCCTGCAGGAGCAGTGCTCGCCGCAGGTGCAGGTGGTGTGCGCCACGGCCGCGGGGTTCACCGGCACCGCCCCGCCGCCGCCGCTGCTCTGCTTCTTCCCGGCGCACCTGCCCACACCGACACACGTCAGATCTAGCAAAAGGTACGCGACCCCTCGAGTAAGTAAGCAAGCTACTGCTGGCTGCAGAGAGATTGGAGTCACGGTGGGTGCCTGCCTGCAAGCGGCGCCGCCCGGGCACGGCACGGCGCAGCCGCACTTGTCGTCGCAGGGCATGGTCACGGTCACGGAAGCTGTTGCTTGGCGCCTTTCCTTCCCGGAGATTATCAGTCGGCAGGAGCCTTGCAGGGCGCGTGTGGCAATTTAGAGCTTGCCACGAGCGATGGAGATGGGTGCATGGACGCCAGGTGGGCGCAGCGGTGGCGGCGGCGCGCGCGCTCTAGGTGGTGTGGCCGCATGCCGGTGCCTTCTGTCCTACTACACCGGTGACAGACAGCAATCTGCCGGCACGGCAGCGCTTCGCTTGCGCGGCACGTGTCGGGACGAAGAACAGTTCGTCCATGCGTTCATGTCCGTCGCACTGCGGCACGACGAACGTACGCGTATGTACGGCTTCGTTTTGCCTCTTCTAATATTGACTTTGAAACTCTTGTAATGAAAGGATTTTCTACATAGTAGTGCGCAATGATCCATAGTTTCATGATTAGAAATAGTGTTGCTATTAAAATCAATGACGACATTGGCAACTATTTTCAAACGAAGAAATGATTGCGACAAGATGACCCAGTATCGGCCATGCTATTCAATATAGTGGCGGATATGTTAATGGTTATGATTGAGCATGCCAAAATTGATGGCCAAATTGATGGGTAGTGAACTATACAACTCATGGTGGTCTCTCTATCCTTTAATATGCCGATGATACGATTCTTTCATGGATCATGACCTCGAGAAAGCAAGAAATCTAATTAGTTTTATCAGCATTCGAGCAACTCTCAGAGCTTAAGTTAATTTTCATAAAAGTGAATTGTTTTGTTTTGGCGAGGCTGAAGACAAGGCCCATGTGTATGTTGACCTGTTTGGATGCGGGTTGGGCCAGTTTCCGATCACTTATTTTGGGATACCGATATATTATCGGAGACTCACAAATGTTGAATGAAAACACGTCAAGAAGAGGCTAGGAAAAAGACTGAGTAGTTGGAAAGGCAAACTGCTATCTCTGGGTGGAAGGTTGATCCTCATAAATTCAGTACTGAGTAACATGGTACTATATATGATTTCCTTCTTCCAGTTGTCGAAAGAAGTATTACATAGATTGATTGGATTACTATCAATCGAGATTGTTTTGCCAAGGACATAGCGAGAGAAAGAAATATTGGCTGGCTAAATGAAGTGTGGTTTGCCGTCCAAAGGACCAAGGCGGGTTGGGCATTCATGACCTTGATTAAGAGTAGTGCCTCCCCTCCGCAAATGGTTGTTTAAGTTATTGACGGAAGATGGTGTATGGCAAATCCTCCGAAGGAGAAAATATGTGTGTTCAAAGGCGGCATCACAAGTATACTGCAAGCCTGGGGACTCTCATTTTTGGGCGGGTCTAATGGCAACGAAGAAATGTTTCTTCCACTATGGTTCCTTCTCGATTAAGGGTGGCTCGAAAATTAGATTCTAGAAGGACAAGTGAAAGGATCGAGATGGGCCTAGAGGGGGGAGGGGGTGAATAGGTACAATTACAAAATTTAACTTACTTAGCAATTTTTAGGCAATAATGTGGAATATGAAGGTGAGCCTAACAATTACAAGTATGGTACTAAGAGCAAAGCAAGCTAAACATGTTGGGGAATGTAGTAAGTTTAAAAAAATCCTACGCACATGCAAGATCATGGTGATGCATATCAACGAGAGGGGAGAGTGTCGTTCACGTACCCTCGTAGATCGTTAAGCGGAAGCATTATGACAACGCGGTTGATGTAGTCGTACGTCTTCACGATCGACCGATCCTCAGTACCGAACATACGGCACCTCCGCGTTCAACACACGTTCATCTCGGTGACGTCCCGCGAACTCACGATCCAGTAGAGCTCGGGGAAAGTTTCGTCAGCATGACGACGTGGTGACGATGTTGATGAAGCTACCGTCGCAGGGCTTCGCCTAAGCACCGCTATGATATAACCGAGGTGGATTGTGGTGGAGGGGGCACCGCACAAGGCTAAGAGATCAATCGATCAATTGTTGTGTCTTTGGGGTGCCCCCTGCCCCTGTATATAAAGGAGCTAGGGGAAGGCGGCCGGCCAAGGAGGAGGGCGCGCTAAGGGGGGAGTGTCGTGGAACTGTCACGGCAGATGTCCTTAGTGTCAGGACTTAGTCGCGAGGCCAACGCATCTATGTGGTAGCTTGAGAGGGGTTGAGCGGGACGAGAGACGCGATGTTTTACCCAGGTTCGGCCCCTCACAGTGGAGGTAAAAGCCTACATCCTACTTCATTGATATTGATGATCATGATCACGGTTACAAGAGTGCTCTATCTCGAGAGCTATTGTCTAAACCTAACTTGTCCAACCTGTGGAACTTGTGAATCTTCTCCCCCTTTTGGGGAGCCCTGCCCCTCCTTATATATGTTGAAGGGGCGGTTTACATGTGGAGTCCTATTAGAATTAGGACTAGTCTATCTCTAATACAAACCGGATACAAGTCCAGGTCTTAGCTCCTTGTAAGATAATATTCCTCCTGCCTTTCCTCTTAAACCGGCCCACCATTAAACGTGAACCGGCCTTCTGGGTCTTGGGCCTTGTCATCTGTCTGTCCCGCACGCCGGATCACCAGTGAGTCATAATGACCAGGTGGGTTGCTTGTAAACCGCCAGGTCAAGGCGGGTCGCCAGTAACTCACCAAGTGTCAGTGGGGTCTTCAGATAATCCGCCAAGTCCGGCCGGGTTAACTTCCGGCCGGTTTACACCGCCAATCATGTAAACCGTCAATCCTCTGGCGGTTTACCAATGAAACGCCTAGTCCGGCCGGGTTATACTTCTGGCCGGTTTACGTCGTGGGGTATATCCCTGACATTAGCCCCCAAGTTTAGCTTGGATTTATTCATGGTAAACTTATGCTGCAAAATAAACACAAGAACAAATTTGACAGGTTATACTCCGGGTTAAGAATTTTTGTAAACCGGTACCTGATCATCCTTAAGTCCTTGTTATTTCCTCCTTCTAAGAAATCCGGGTCAACAGACCAGCTTCATAATCAATTTGCCGACATTGGTTTGTCACCAAGAAATATTGTGAAGAATACCTCCTTTAACTCAGCTCCCAAAGCACCGGTTTAAGAAATATGGGTCTGAAAATACTTATCTAATATTCAGCCGGTTTGAAGATATAAAACTTGCCGGTTTAATATTTACCAAAATGGCCGGATTATAAATATTGATGGCACCGGGTCATAATTGTTGTCGACACCGGGTCATGTAATTGATCTTCCTGATTTGCTCAAAACTAATAAAATGAAGATGTTCCTCCTTTATATGCATAATACCTGTAGCCCCCAAGTCTTAAGAAGAGAATATAGTGATAATTTAAGACTTGCTCCAATAAGTGTTTCAACCTTGAAGAAATCCGATTAGTTCATCTCAACCATATAAACTGAATACTCCATATATGTAGCCCCCAAGTGCTGGGTTGTCATGCTTGCAGCAACCTGGGACTTGTAATTGCTTATAAAACTTCAATCAGTGTAGCCCCCAAGGGCCGGCTCAATAAGATAATATTGAGCTGGGACTTGATATATTCTTCAATGAAAATAACATCATATGATGTAACCCCCGTCATGGGGCTTGAACCCACGTCCACAAGGTTAAAAGCCTTGTGCTTTACCAACTGAGCCGTGGATCCTTCAATAATAGATGAAAATCTGTGTACCTTGAATTATTGACATGAGCAATTGGTAGCCCCCAAGGGCCGGCTCATTATAATATGATGAGTCGGGTCTTCAATAAGACTAAAAATGACTTGGCATTAGCCCCAAGTGTCATGATGCATGCTTGCAGCGACATGAGACTTGCATGTAATCTCGATTTGAATAATGTAGCCCCCAAGTGCCGGGTTGTAAGCCTGCAGCGACTCGGGACTATTCCTTTCATTGTAGAATAAACCATATCCATTGATAATATAATCGCCATTGCGCTAAAGCGACTTTGAAAACCTCAATAATACCGGTTATTAATAACCATAATAAAATCCAGCCATGTTGGCTATTCAAGATAACATAATCCGGTATGAAAACCTTATTCATTCAACATCATAATGGAAATTCAGCCAAGTTTGGCTATTTGAATAATATAACCCAATGATTTATAAGCGCATGATTCCAATGGCACAATCCAAATATATATATACTGGCGACTTATAGTCCAAAGCCAGGCCGGTTTAACAAACCCAAACCTGTTTCTGCATATAACAAGTTTAAAGTGTCCTGGCGGTTTACCGCCGGACGGGTCATAATGCCCAACATATAACCCGGGTTTATAACCAAGGCTGCCCTTAAGAATAATCAAATATGAAATAGATCATACCTGTGTCATTGAATCACATTGTTGGTTTTACCAACTTTTTGTAGTAAAGGTGATAACCCCAATCTTAAGTACTGATAACTCCTTCCATATTGTGCCAGTTTATGATAAAACCGTGCCGGGCTGTGATAAACACCGGTTTACTCCATAATAGGATGGTAACAGAAAATCAAACCGGGCAGATAGTCTCCGGATTAAGATTTGACCGTGTTCCGTCAATTTGTAATTTGACAGTTTGGGCCGGTTTAAAACTTTGTCGGTTTAAAAACGCAACAAAAATAAAAGAAACAGTTATCAAGGAAAATATTGAAGCAAAGGCAGTGATAAAACCATTTGCAAAAAGAGGCTTATTTGAGCTGATCAGATGGCGTTACCATGGTCAGACACGACCAAGCTCCCGATAGGTGTAGCTATGGTTCAAGTCAGCCAGGTCCCCAAATGAAACCGTGGCATTTATGCCGATCAAGTGGCATGGCAATGGTTCGGGTTCGACCAAGCCCCCAAGTGATTCTGTGGCCTTAGACCGATCAAGAGGCATGACTGGTTCAGACGTGACCAAGTCCCCAAGTGATCTGGTGGCTCTCGCCTATCAAGAGGTATTGCATTGGTTCGGACACGACCAAGCCCCCAAGTGATGTTTATAAAATTTTCAAGGGGTAAACCAGAGGCCGCTTTAAAACAGAACAACTCCGTGTAACCACGCATGATGTAAAAGAACAGAGACCCCGCTTTATGAAGCAGACGCCCCCATGTGATCAATAATATGTCAGGCCAGTAAGGCGGGATACCCATGTTTGAACCGCGCATCGTGGCAGCAGGTCCTCTTCGGCAATTTTTAATTTTTTGCAAGAGATAAATCCTTTTTGAACCGGATGTTAAACCGGATATTGAGAGCTTCAAAGCTTTGTGGGAGATATCTTTCCCTTGAACCAGATTTTAAACCGGAATCTTCATTTTCAGCCAGAAATTTTCTGACGGCCTTTAAACTCGAACTTGCGAGAAGTTAATTCTTTTTTGAACCGGACATTGTTAAACCGGATTTGAGCGCTTCAGAGCCTTGTGGGAGAACAGATTTCCCTTGAACCGGACTGTAAACCGGATATTTGAGAGCTGCAGTCAGACTGACTTCCCTTGAGCCGGATTTTAAACCGGAATCCTTTCTGATGACCCGGATTTTCTTCATTGAGCCGGGATTTTGTAACTGTCATATACTTTCTAAACCGGAAATTTTCTAACGGCCTTTAAATTTTCATCAATATAACAGTAGCCTCCAGGACTGGGTTATCTTTCCCTCCATCGTCCTGGGGTTCTTAAATTTGCTGAAACTGGCAAGATCGCTGAGTCATGTCATCGTAGCCCCCGAGTCTCAAAGGTGACTCGAGGAGTTGGCTTGAGACTCTCCATATTTAACCGTGATATAGACCGGCATAACTTGTATATCATTGGTGTTGATAACACGATGTGAATCCATAGAAGGTTGAGGTGATTGCGGCGGGTTGTAAATGATCCCATATGAGCCGTGTCAGCAACTCGGCCAATGGTTCCTTCCAACTGGCGATTTGAAGTTAACCAAACTGTAGTGGCGGCGACTTGTGCGCCTACCCATTGAACCATCCAATGCAGACGGCGGCTGATAATATATGATAATTTACCTCCAATTTGTTGGAAGAAAATCGGGCTTCCCAAGTAGTGGCTTGCTCATAGTCAATAAACAGTTCATCCAGACAAGTGCGGCCCGGTATGTTGATGTAGACCAGGCCGCGAGAGACGGACGACAAAGACGACCGCAGCATCAGAGGCGGCTCAGACAGATAAGTCGGCCACGGCATTGTACGCCGGTGCGGACGGGAGAATCGGCCGCAGCGTTTGTAAACCGGCGCGCACGCGTAAACCGGCCACGAGAGCGGACGGGCGAGTCAATCACAGGCGCAGTCCCGGCTAATCGATGTAGACCGGGCTGTACGGGCGGCAGCTTGTACGCGTCCATCCACCATGTAATGTGGCACGGACGACCACCAGGCAGGACGTTGCCAGCGCGTACTCCGTACTCATGGTATAAACCATGTTTTATAATGAATAATTGTCCTGCATATCATAATATCTGGTCCAAAGTAATTGTTCCCTTGATAAAAACAATATATACCAAGAAACTAGATTTAGATGGATATCACCTAATGTTTTTTGTTTGGACAACGGATGATCTGTTCGTCGCAACAGAGGCGGTTTACGTGTCTGGCGACTCAATATGGTCCCGGCGGTTCAAGCAGAAACCCTCCGGGTTATTCTCCAGGTCTTTAAACGCCCGGCACGGGCGGTGCAGATGTATACGTTGCCTCCGATGCCGGTGTACGAGGACCGGATCATACCTTGGCCATGAGTCCGTTGACCTGTGTATAGCATAGCATACCGTGGAAAAAGCTTTGGATGATACTTAATTATACCAGTAAAAATTTAGAAAAATAGCACCTGATTTGTTCGTATGGCAGATGATCCATATGTAATATCCATCAATAAATTTGGGAGTGAAGCACGGCGGGAGGTGGAGCAGCCGGCTCGGGGCGAGGTCGTCGGTGGCAGCAAGGTGCACTGGCGGCTCGGAGGAGGCGAAGCGCACTGGCAGCTCGGCACCGGCAGAAGTGGCCTGACGCGGCCGCGGGGCAGCGGAATCAGCCAGGCGCGGCTGTGGTCGAGGCCCGCGGCAATCTGGCCGCAGTAGTGGTGGTGCATCAGCGGAGGTCGTGTCTTCGTTCGTTTCCGGTAGACCTGTCTCGATCCTCACGTCGACCGCAACAGAGATTCTGTTTCTTGGCGGAAACCTTGCGTTTTGGACCGATTCCGCATCGTACAACACACCGCCCAAACAAAGAAAATCCTCTGATCTCCTGTCAAACTCAGCGACTTGCGGCGATGCCGTAGCAAGAACTGATCTTTTGATTAGATTTGATGGATCGGCAAAGACGGGTGCGGTGTATTGATTCTGCAAAACCCTAAATTTCTTTCTTCTCAAAAACTTGTATATGTCGTCCGGGTTGCTTTCCATAGAGACAATGTAGATCCTTCCAAACCGGTCCTTCTTCATCCGGAAATTTTGCGAATTTCTCGAAACCCTAGAAGCGATCCCTCCAAGAACTCAACACCACCGTGCGCAGGCCCCACGGTGGACGCCAACTGTCGTGGAACTGTCATGACAGATGTCCTTAGTGTCAGGACTTAGTCGCGAGGCCAACGCATCTATGTGGTAGCTTGAGAGGGCTTGACAGGGAGTCCTACTCCCACCGGAAGTAGGACTCCCTCTTTTCCTAGTTGGAGTAGGAGAGGAGAAGGAAGGGAGAGAAGAGAGAAGGAAAGCCCCCCCCCTTCTTGTCCAATTCAGACTAGATGGGGAGGGGGCACGCGGCTGCCCTTGGCCGCCCCTCCTCTTCTCCCACTAAGACCCATTAGGCCCAATGTACTCCCCGAGGGGTTCCGGTAACCCCCCGGTACTCCGGTAAATGTCTGAAACCTCCCGAAACATTTCCGGTATCCGAACATAGTCATCCAATATATTGATATTTATGTCTCGACAATTTCGAGACTCCTCGTCATGTCTGTGATCATATCCGGGGCTCCGAACTACCTTTGGTACATCAAAATACAAAACTCATAATACCGATCGTCATAGAACTTTAAGTGTGCGGACCCTATGGGTTCGAGAACTATGTCGACATGACCGAGACACGTCTCTGGTCAATAACCAATAGCGGAACCTGGATGCTCATATTGGTTCCTACATATTCTACGAAGATCTTTATCGGTCAAACCGCAATACAACATACGTTGTTCCTTTTGTCATAGGTATGTCACTTGCCCGAGATTCGATCGTCAGTATCTCAATACCTAGTTCAATCTCGTTACCGGCAAGTCTCTTTACTCGTTCCGTAATGCAACATCCTGCAACTAACTCATTACTCACATTGCTTGCAAGGCTTATAGTGATGTGCATTACCAAGAGGCCCCAGAGATACCTCTCCAACAATCAGAGTGACAAATCCTATTCTTGATCTATGCCAACTCCACGCACACCATCGGAGACACCTGTAGAGCACCTTTATAATCACCCAGTTACGTTGTGACGTTTGGTAGCACACAAAGTGTTCCTCCGGTATTCGGGAGTTCCATAATCTCATAGTCATAGGAACATGTATAAGCCATGAAGAAAGCAATAGCAGTAAACTTAAACGATCAAGTGCTAAGCTAACGAAATGGGTCAAGTCAATCACATCATTCTCCTAATGATGTGATCCCGTTGATCAAATAACAACTCATGTCTATGGCTAGGAAACTTAACCATCTTTGATCAATTAGCTAGTCAAGTAGAGGCATACTAGTGACACTATGTTTGTCTATGTATTCACACATGTATTATGTTTCCGGTTAATACAATTCTAGCATGAATAATAAATATTTATCATGAAATAATGCTACCTCTTTTAGCACTGCGTTGGTTTTCCCCGAAGAGGAAGGGATGATGCAGCAAAGTAGCGTAAGTATTTCCCTCAGTTTTTGAGAACTAAGGTATCAATCCAGTAGGAGGCTACGCGCGAGTCCCTCGCACCTGCACAAAACAAATAAATCCTCGCAACCAACGCAAATAGGGGTTGCCAATCCCTATAGGGCCACTTACGAGAGTGAGATCTGATAGATATGATAAGATAATATTTTTGGTATTTTTATGATAAGATGTAAAGTAAAATAAAGGCAAAGTAAATAATTAAGTAGTAGGAGATTGATATGATAAAGATAGACCCCGGGGCCATAGGTTTCACTAGTGGCTTCTCTCGAGAGCATAAGTACTCTACGGTGGGTGAACAAATTACTGTTGAGCAATTGATAGAATTGAGCATAGTTATGAGAATATCTAGGTATGATCATGTATATAGGCATCACGTCCGAGACAAGTAGACCGACTCCTGCCTGCATCTACTACTATTACTCCACTCATCGACCGCTATCCAGCATGCATCTAGAGTATTAAGTTAAAACAGAGTAACGCTTTAAGCAAGATGACATGATGTAGAGGGATAGACTCATGCAATATGAAGAGAACTACATCTTGTTATCCTCGATGGCAACAATACAATACATGCCTTGTTGCCCTTACTGTCATCGGGAATGGACACCGCAAGATTGAACCCAAAGCTAAGCACTTCTCCCATTGCAAGAAAGATCAATCTAGTAGGCCAAACCAAACTGATAATTCGAAGAGACTTGCAAAGATAACCAATCATACATAAAAGAATTCAGAGAAGATTCAAATATTATTCATATATAGACTTGATCATAAACCCACAATTCATCGGTCTCAACAAACACACCGCAAAAAGAAGATTACATCGAATAGATCTCCACAAGAGAGGGGGAGAACATTGTATTGAGATCCAAAAAGAGAGAAGAAGCCATCTAGCTACTAACTATGGACCCGTAGGTCTGAAGTAAACTACTCACGCTTCATCGGAGAGGCTATGGTGTTGATGTAGAAGCCCTCCGTGATCGATGCCCCCTCCGGCGGAGCTCCAGAACAGGCCCCAAGATGGGATCTCATGGATACAGAAAGTTACGACGGTGGAATTAGGGTTTTGGCTCCGTATCTGATTGTTTGGGGGTACGTGGGTATATATAGGGTAGGGCACGCTCCCTACCTCATGGCCTCCTATTACATGCCTTGACGTAGGGTCCAAGTCTCCTGAGTTGTATTCGGTGAGAAAATCACGTTCCCGAAGGTTTCATTCCTTTTGGACTCCGTTTGATATTCCTTTTCTTCGAAACCCTAAAACAGGCAAAAAAACAGCAATTCTGGGCTGGGCCTCCGGTTAATAGGTTAGTCCCAAAAATAATATAAAAGTGGATAATAAAGCCCAATAATGTCCAAAACAATAGATAATATAGCATGGAGCAATAAAAAATTTATAGATACGTTGGAGACGTATCAAGCATCCCCAAGCTTAATTCCTGCTCGTCCTCGAGTAGGTAAATGATAAAAATAGAATTTTTGATGCGGAGTGATACTTGGCATAATTTTAATGTAATTCTTCTTAATTGTGGTATGAATATTCAGATCCGAAAGATTCAAGACAAAAGTTCATATTGACATAGAAAAAAATAGTAATACTTCAAGCATACTAACAAAGCAATTATGTCTTCTCAAAATAACATGGCTAAAGAAAGTTATCCCTACAAAATCATATAGTCTGGCTATGCTCTATCTTCACCACACAAAATATTTAAATCATGCACAACCCCAATGAGAAGCCAAGCAATTGTTTCATACTTTTGACATTCTCAAAACTTTTTCAATCTTCACGCAATACATGAGCGTGAGCCATGGATATAACACTATAGGTGGAATAGAGTGGTGGTTGTGGAGAAGACAAAAAGGGAGAAGATAGTCTCACATCAACTAGGCGTATCAACGGGCTATGGAGATGCCCATCAATAGATATTAATGTGACTGAGTAGGGATTGCCATGCAATGGATGCACTAGAGCTATAAGTATATGAAAGCTCAAAAAGAAACTAAGTGGGTGTGCATCCAACTTGCTTGCTCATGAAGACCTAGGGCAATTTTGAGGAAGCCCATTGTCGGTGTCAAAACCGGCGGATCTCGGGTAGGGGGTCCCGAACTATGCGTCTAAGGTGGATGGTAACAGGAGGCAGGGGACACGGTGTTTTACCCAGGTTCGGGCCCTCTTGATGGAGGTAATACCCTACGTCCTGCTTGATTGTTCTTGATAATATGAGTAGTACAAGAGTTGATCTACCACGAGATCGAAGAGGCTAAACCCTAGAAGCTAGCCTATGGTATGATTGTTGTTGTCCTACGGACTAAAACCCTCTGGTTTATATAGACACGGAGGGGGCTAGGGTTACACAAGGTCGGTTACAAAGGAGGAGATATACATATCCGTATTACCTAGCTTGCCTTCTACGCCAAGTAAAGTCCCATCCGGACACGAGACGAAGTCTTCAGTCTTGCATCTTCATAGTCCAACAGTCTGGCCAAAGGATATAGTCCGGCTGTCCGGAGACCCCCTAATCCAGGACTCCCTCAGTAGCCCCCGAACCAGGCTTCAATGATGTCAAGTCCGACACGCAGTATTGTCTTTGGCATTGCAAGGCGGGTTCTTCTCCAAATTTTGAATGTTTGTTAAGTAGTGTCCGGCCCCATAAATGTTGGACCTCTTGGCTTCCGCGCCCAATAAGGGCTATCTTCCAGATGTTGAATGAATACGAGGAGCCAGGGTGTTTTTACATTTGCCCCCCTAGCCAGATAGATAAATTGTCTATTAAAGGGATGGGGATTCTTAGATCCAATCCATACCATCCTCCCACAGCGAGAGTCCATCGGAGTGCGCTTCAGAAAAATCCACTCCAACATGGCCGACCACCGCAGCTCCTCCTCTCGCCCCCGTAGCCCTAAGCCCGGTGATTGGGAGAGGTGTTCTATCTCACACAGTTGATTAGTCGAACTGCAGACTCAGGGATTTCTTCCTCCAGCGTATATGGTTCCCGTCCGAGCCGGGCTCGCCACCTACAGTGGCGGGGAGCAAGTGGAGAGCTTCCCCAGCCCCTCTACGGGGGAGCAGGTATGCCTTGTTCCTTACTTATTAAGGGGACTTGGATTTCCAATTCATCCGTTCCTCCGCGGGCTCCTGGAGTTTTACGGCCTCCAACTGCATAATTTCACCCCTGCTTCCATATTACACATCGCCGGCTACGTTGCCCTCTGCGAGTTATTCCTAGGCTGCGAGGCTCATTTCGAGCTGTGGAAAAGGTTATTTTGCCTCGTCCCCCGCACACAGAAGGGGTCACTTTATCAAGTAGGCGGAGCCGAAATATGGCGCATCGCCGAAACCGGATACCTGTCTGGTACTCCGAAGAAGACGTTCGAGGACTGGCCTTCGAAATGGTTTTATATGGAGGACGTCCCCCTTCCGGACCCTGTTCGGCGGGGTCTTCCTGAGTTCAACAATGCTCCTCTGAAGAAACGCCGAAGCTGGCGCCCACGAAGCCCCCAGGAGGAAGACAACGGAGAAGTCCTTTACCTGATGAACCGGATAAAAGCGCTGGCTCAATCAGGATTGACAGTAATCGAGGTTATGTCAATATGCATAACGCGGGGAGTGCAGCCACTTCAATATCGAGGGTACGCCCTGCGGTGTTTTAACGGGGAAGATGATGCCACCCGTTGTGGGCGTAAGGGACCGGACACCGCTGCTGCTTTAGCAAAAATTATGTCCGAGTTGTTCAAGGGAGAGGAAGAGGAGTTCATCCGCATCAAGCCACAGGATGGATTCTCCATGTACAACCCTCCAAGCTGGGTGAGTTATATCTCCTTACTCCCATTCTTCCCGCATTCTTTGTTGTAGGTACTTACCTTGCCATTTTACGGCAAGAACTGCGAAAAGCCGTAAGGGAGGTCAACAGCCCATCTCCACAACCATAGGACCCTGACCGGGCCCTCGGTCTCGGACTCGAAGAAGATCCGGACATATTCATGGAGCTGATAGACAGGCAGTTCTATCAATTGAGTTGTGATGACGCCATGGTGGCCATTATGGCCGACTATCCCGGACCGCTCCCTGCGTCGCACGTAAGAAAAACCAAAATCCCAACTCCAAAAACTAGGATCCCCTTTTAGACACTTTGCCTACCATATACATATGGTGTTTTACAGGGAAGGCATTTGGGACACCGTGCCGAACCCGTAGCAACTCGCCAACAAGAGGCACCGAGGCCGGGTAGGCCAAAAAGGAAGGTGGTCAGGACGGAGACGCTGGCGCAGAGGTATGACAAAAACCCCACTCCGTGGTTGTCGTCTTTCTCAAAATGTAATGACGTCCATGTTTCTTTAATAGAAAAAATGCTCGCCGGAATATGTCCGGAGAGGCTGCCGGCCATGCTTCCACCAGTCGGGCTCCAGGGCCAGACATAGAGGCGGAAGCCGACATGGGGCGGACGCCGGATACTCCTCCTACAGAGGATGCAGATAGACTGTCCGCTACAAATTCAGAAGTGGAGAGCGCCATGAATCATAGGCGTCGCCGGGCCATACTCCGTGACGCTTGCTTCTCACCAGAGGCATTTGTTGCCTTCAATTCTGGAGACGCGTACCTCCGTGCTGCTCAAAATGGTCTAGCCAGAGCCACAGACCAGTATGTAAGGGATGTATGGGTAAGCAAATCTGACGATTATATGTATCAGTAGCCCCTGAGACTTGAAACAGTTGGCACAACTGATTTAAGGATCATTTATTGTGCAGGTTCTTACAGAGAAGAATACTCGACTGTCACAGGAGCTGGAGGAATGCAAGACCCAACTTCGGGCCGCCATTGCCGCATTGAAGGAACCTGAAAAGTCCCCAACTAGTAACATGTGTTTCAAAGAATGATAGGTACCATATAGTGTGCGGCATGGCTGCAGATCTAACAGTAGATATTGCAGATGACTCCGGAGAGAATCCGGAGGACCAGCATGTCGTACGACAGCTAAAGGCTGGCGAACGCGTGCTGACTAAGGTCAGGCGGGAGAAAAACAATCTCCAAGACGCCTATACCAAGCTGAGTGTGGAACTGAAAGATGTTCGAGCCCAGCTTGCGGACTCCGAGAAGGAGAATAAGCGGCTTCGACGCGGTATTTTCAGTAAGTGCTTGAACGAACCCTTAAAAGGGTGCGGCGGAGAAGCCGGCTAACAGAGTTATGTCTACAGGTATGCTGATGGGTCGTCCCGCGAAGGAGATGCCCGGGTCTGCGGGTGATCTTCTACCCGAGCTCTCACAACTGCACGAGCAAGTTCGGCATGTGATGCAAGGTATTGCCCAGGCCTTGTGGCCATCCGTCTCCCTGCCATAAGGCACTGGAGAGCTTGCAGGGAAGCTCAAGGGAGCACGGCGGCGCTTCCGATTATGGAAGATATCGGTCTGCCGTCAAGGTGCCAGGGAAGCCTGGGCCATGGTGAAGACGCGGTATACCAAGGCTGACCCAAATCACATGGCCGAGGTCGGACCTGTGGGGCCCGATGGGAAAGAGGTCCCCATTAGCTTAGTGTATGGGCAAGTAGAATTAGCCGCAAAGTATTCCCAACAGGATTGTAGGCTAGACAGCCTGTTGGATGGTATAGAAGAGGAATTTAGTCAGTCTACATGACTATGTAATTAAAGTGACATGTATAATGCCTTCTAGCCGGATTGTAAATCATTTGTCATGGCGGACCTTTTTGCTTCAACCTCGGGACCCAATAGTCCGGAGTGTATCTGAATACCCGCTCAGTTATATAAGAACCGGGGTATGCGTGGAAACCAGGCGTAGGGGTCATTAGTGCTTGAGCAGACAAGTATCCAACTAGTTATGTTATATTACATGGGTAGTAAGGAACATCTTCCAGGGAGAATAGTTCCGTTAAGGGTTCCTTTCCCTGGGTACGCATGCCCTAAAGTCCATGCCTGGACTGCAGAGGAGACACAGGCAAAAACATCTGGGGGCACATATGGAAAATAAATAAAAATCATATTTTGTTCACCGACCGAATATTCCCTTAAGAACGCTAGCTTTCAGCTTCACCCAGTCTGAGGTACACATCCGGCTGACCCGGCAGTAACAATCGCAGAGGTGCTCCCCTTATGCCCTAGCTGAATTAACGGGAATGTAGGGCATAAATACAAGAGCCAGGCAACCCAGCTTGGCCAAAACTTAAGTCATATTGATGCATATAATGGCGAAGAAAAGGTACATGCGGAAGAATAACACATGTGCGGGGCATGAAGCCCAGATGAATATTTAAGCTTCTGCGTAAGAAGCCCCCAGGTATAACGAGCGCGGTTAGCGCGTCAATAGTGTGCAAGCAAGGCACAAGTTGGCCCTTGAAGGCCTTGAGAAAGAATAAAAGAAAGGAAGAGAAAAAAGACAGATAATGTAGATGCAAAAAATGGACAGAGGAAGGAGACGCACATAGAGTCCGGCACTAGGCGTAGAATCTTCGGAGCCTGGCTGCGTTCCATGGGTTCGGCTCAAGTCGATTGTTCGATGCATCCCGCAGACGGTACGCTCCACTGGTCAGAACTTGGTTAATAATGAAGGGACCTTCCCATTTGGGCTCGAGCTTGGTCTTTTTCTTCTCCGGCAGGCGTAGAACTAGCTTGCCAACGTTATAAGTTTTGGCCCGTACTTCTCTGCTTTGGTATCTGCGAGCCTGTTGCTGATAGAATGCGGAACGGGCTTTTGCCACGTCGCGCTCCTCCTCCAGGGTGTCCAGACTGTCCTGTCGATCGAGCTCAGCTTCTCTTTCTTCGTACATGCGCATTTGAGGTGAGTCATGAATTATGTCGCAGGGCAGAACCGCCTCTGCGCCGTACACCATAAAGAAGGGTGTGTATCCGGTAGTACAATTCGGCGTGGTCCACAACCCCCAGAGTACGGAGTCGAGCTCCTCTACCCAGTGCATGTTAGACTCCTTTAAGTACCGCACTAATCTGGGTTTGATGTCGCTCATGATAAGACCATTTGCTCGCTCAACTTGGCCGTTAGTTTGTGGGTGATAGACAGAGGCATAATCGAGCTTAATGCCCATGTTGCTGCACCAGAGTTTTACCTCGTCGGCCGTAAAGTTCGTGCCGTTGTCAGTGATGATGCTGTGGGGGACGCCATAACGGTGTACAACCCCGGATATGAAGTCTATCACCGGTCCGGATTCGGCCGTTTTAACAGGTTTGGCTTCTATCCATTTGGTGAATTTATCCACCATGACCAGTAAGTATTTTTTCTTATGGGTTCCCCCTTTAAGGGGTCCAACCATGTCAAGCCCCCAGACCGCGAAGGGCCAGGTAATGGGGATTGTTTGGAGGGCGGTGGGTGGCATGTGGCTTTGGTTTGCAAAAAGCTGGCAACCGACGCATCGTTGGACCAAGTCATGTGCATCTACCCGGGCCATCAGCCAATAGAAACCTGTACGGAAGGCCTTGCTTACAAGGGCCCGGGCTGCGGCGTGGTGGCCACCGAGTCCGGCATGAATTTCTGCCAAAAGCTTCTGCCCTTCCTCTTCGGAGATGCACCTTTGAAGGACTCCGGTAGTGCTTTTTTTTTATACAGCTCTCCCTCGTGGACCCTGTAGGCTTTAGATCGCCGCACTATGCAGCGTGCCTCATTTTGGTCCTTGGGAAGTTCCTGCCTAGTTAGGTAGGCCAGGAATGGTTCTGCCCACGGGGCGATGATGGCCATTATTACGTGGGCTGAAGGTGTTATTTCGGTGGCAGAGTCTCCGATTATGTCAGAGTGTTTGGTATCGGGCATTTTGGCCGGGTCCGGACTATTGTTACCGGTGTCCCCTTCCCATACCACGAATGGCTTAAACAACCTCTCCAAAAAGATGTTGGGGGGGACCGCATCGTGTTTTGCGCCGATGCGGGCGAGGATATCCGTTGCCTGATTGTTTTCTCGAGCCACGTGGTGAAATTCGAGCCCCTCGAACCGAGCTGGCATCTTTAGGACGGCGTTGCGATAGGCCGCCATCTTCGGATCCTTGGCATCGAAGTCTCCATTTATTTGGGATATTGCGAGGTTCGAATCCCCATGCACCTCCAGGCATTGAATGCCCATGGAGACTGCCATCTGAAGACCATGTAACAGGGCTTCGTATTCGGCTGCGTTGTTGGAGTCTGTATACAGTATCTGTAGTACGTATTGAACTGTATCTCCGGTTGGGGACGTCAGGACAACGCTAGCCCCCAGACCAGCCAGCATTTTGGAGCCGTCGAAGTGCATGATCCAATTGGAGTATGCGTCGTACTCTTTAGGGAGTTCGGCTTCCGTCCATTCGGCGACAAAGTCGGCCAATACTTGCGATTTAATGGCTCGCCGGGGTTTGTATGTTACGTCGAACGGGAGGAGCTCAATGGCCCATTTGGCAATCCGGCCCGTGGCGTCGCGGTTGTTTATAATATCATTAAGTGGCACTTCCGAGGCTACTGTAATTGAACACTCTTGAAAGTAGTGCCGCAGCTTCCGGGATGCCATGAATACCGCATAGGCTATGTTTTGATAATGTGGGTACCGTGATTTGCATGGAGTGAGGACAGTGGATACATAATATACCGGCTTTTGAAGGGGGAATTTATGTCCGTCCGTTTCTCGTTTGAGGACGAGCACTGC
Source organism: Triticum urartu (assembly GCF_056163025.1). Classification (NCBI taxonomy): domain Eukaryota; kingdom Viridiplantae; phylum Streptophyta; class Magnoliopsida; order Poales; family Poaceae; genus Triticum; species Triticum urartu. The sequence continues at coordinate 641,354,988 of NC_141877.1, read as the reverse complement.
GCTTACAACCCAATGAGTTGCCGCAATGTACAACAGCATTGGTTCGCCGATGTTTGGCGCGGCCAGGATTGGGTTGGTTGCCAGTATGGCTTTTATTTCTTCCAATTCGGCTATGGCAGCGTCCGTCCACTCGAAGTGTTCGATGCGCCGAAGGAGGCGATAAAGGGGTAATGCCTTTTCTCCTAAGCGGGAGATAAAGCGGCTTAGAGCCGCCACACATTCGGTTAATTTCTGGATTTGTTTGAGGTCTGTTGGTATAGCCAACTGTGACAGAGCTCGGATTTTGGCCGGATTTGCTTCAATTCCTCTACTGGAGACAATGAAACCCAGGAGCTTTCCGGCTGGTACACCGAAAACGCATTTTTCCAGATTGAGCTTGATGTCATATGTTCAGAGGTTGTCGAATGTGAGCTTTAAGTCGTCTATTAGAGAGTCGACGTGTTTGGTTTTGATGACCACATCATCTACGTATGCCTCTACTGTTTTGCCGATCTGTTTCTCCAGACATGTCTAAATCATGCGCTGATATGTTGCGTCGGCGTTTTTGAGCCCAAAAGGCATTGTGTTGAAACAGAAGGGGTTGTATGGTGTGATAAATGCTGTTGCGGCTTGGTCGGACTCCGCCATCTTGATTTGGTGGTAGCCGGAGTATGCGTCGAGGAAACACAATGAATCGTGTCCTGCGGTAGCATCGATAATTTGATCGATGCGGGGGAGGGGGAAGGGATCCTTTGGGCAAGCCTTGTTGAGGTCCTTGAAATCGACACATAGGCGCCAGGATTTGTCCTTCTTTGGTACCATCACCAGGTTTGCTAGCCAGTCCGGGTGTTTTATTTCTCTAATGAATCCGGCCTCCAATAACTTGGCTAGTTCCTCTCCCATAGCGTGTCTCTTAGGTTCAGAGAAACGCCGAAGAGTCTGCTTGACCGGCTTGAATCCCTTTAGAATATTAAGGCTGTGTTCGGTCAGCCTGCATGGGATTCCTGGCATGTCTGAGGGGTGCCAGGTGAATATGTCCCAATTCTTGCGCAGGAACTCTCATAGTGCGGCGTCCACAGCGGGATTTAACTGTGCCCCAATGGAGGCTGTTTTTGTAGGGTCCGTTGGGTGGACTTGGAATTTGACTATTTCATCCGCTGGTTTAAAATAGGTGGACTTGGATCCCTTGTCGAGTATCACGTCGTCCCTGTCCACTGTGGAGCGCAGCGCGGTTAATTCCTCGGCCGCAAGGGCTTCGGATAATGCCTCGAGGGCCAATGTGGCTGTTTTATTTTCGACGCGGAGTGCTGTGTCCGGATCACTAGCGAGAGTGATGATTTCGTTGGGCCCGGGCATTTTGAGCTTCATGTACCCGTAATGGGGTATAGCTTGGAAGATCGTGAACGCCTCCCGCCCTAAAAGGGCGTGGTATCCGCTTCTGAACGGGGCCACTTGAAATGTAATTTCTTCAGACCTATAGTTCTCCGGCGTGCCGAATACCACATCTAGTGTGATTTTCTCAGCACAGCGTGCTTCCCGACTGGGGATGATTCCTCTGAAGGTTGTGCTGCTTTGCTCAATACGGTTCTAGTCTATTTCCATTTTTTGAAGAGTTTCCTCATAGATGAGGTTTAATCCACTGCCACCGTCCATGAGTACTTTGGTGAGTCGAAAGCTGTCCACAATTGGGCTGAGGACCAGTGCAGCTGGTGCTCGGGCTGTTCGGAATTTAGGTTCGTCACTGGCATTGAAGGTAATAGCCGTGTCACTCCATGGATTTATTGCTGCCACGTGGCAGATTTCGGCAAGGTTGCAGAGTGTTCGCTTGTGCCTATTATTTGATGCGAAGGTCTCAAAGACTGTTAATACCGTATTGTTATCCCCGGGATGGTGCTATGTGGCATCTGGGATGAGAAGATCCTCACCACTTTTGGCCACATGCCGGAGTACCCAACATGCTCTAAGGCTGTGTGTTGGGCAGTATCGTCAACTCGGCGTACTGACATACCACGTCACTTCGGCTGGACGGGGGGCTTCGTCAGCACTTCATTACCCCATGACGGGGACTTCGGCATCACTTTGCTGGCCTGCATTGACTGTGCTATGTCACCACTTCGGAGTGCCGAGCTCTTCGCTCCGCCACCTCGGGACCGGCTTGGGGGATGGAACCTTGTCCCGCATCAAGCTCGGACCGCGTCATCAATACCGAACACATTACCCAGCTAAGTTGCCTTCATGCTCGAAGTTTTAAACTTTTTAACTTGTGTTCGGTTCGACCAAGCATTATACTTTTTTGGAAAAAAAGTTGCTTGTAAAAAATCTCCTTGTCAAAACTTTGTTTGTGACACACAAATTCAAATACCCAGTTCACTTGGGGGCTTCCTTCATGAAGCCTTTTCCTCTTGCATATGATTATACTTGTACGGCTTCGTTCCTTCTTCATGTATTACGCCATAATATGCACCATATTAACTTAAGCGATTTGCAAGCTGGGTTGCCTCGCTCCTGTGTTTACCCCTACGTTCCCGATTGTTCGGCTAGGGAGTAAAGGGAGCACCTCTGCGATTGTCACAATCGGGTCATCCGAGCCACACTTCAGACTGGGTGAAGCCGAAAGCTAGCGCTCTTATTGTTTTCAATTATGGTCGGCACACAACGGAACTCATGAGTACAAAAAATCTATTGCACAAGTCTCATAGTAACAATGAGCACCGAAGAAAGGTATCGGTAGGGGTACTATTTTCTTCGAAGATGCTTCTTACACTTCGTCAGTAATATAGCATAAGTTCCCTGAGCGCGCTTTGTCTATTACAGCCTTATGGCCTGATTGCCTGGTTATCGGAAACACCGTCGATATTCTCAACAGCTGGAGTACATAACACTCTTCGGCCCTTGACCGAAGAGGGAGAAGCCGACAGTCGGTTAAGACGCGTATAAAGTTCGGGTGAACACAGATATGATATAAGTACTTTGGTACATACATTCATTGTACATAAAATTCCTTTACCCAAGTCACTTGGGGGCTCTTAAATTTATATGAGTCGTTTTATAATAAGCGTTCTTTTTCTTACTCGTTGCAAAGTTTTATTATTATTATTATTATTATTATTATTATTATTATTATTTATCACTCCTTTTTTCGACACGAGTGTGTGGTCACTAGCTGGGGAGCCTAATTTCTCTCTCAAAGCCGCTAGAGTTTAGTTTGCTAAGCTGGCCTAACGAGAAGTACTCCGCCTTCAGGATAGGAGGTTGAAGCCGTAGGATGACCCGCTTGAGGTCTTGAAATAAGATGTGTCATGATAAAGCACGACAGAAGCACTTTTTTTTCTAAAGTCCAATTTTCAGATTGGCACCGAACACTTCATCTTATTTGGACGTCAGGTTTTCACTGACGTTTTTTGGTTTTCCAAGCCTATGGCACTTTTAAACTATTTGTGTGTTTTCAGCATTAGTCTCGTAGTGCAACGCCGTACACCTTTAGAGATTTGGCAAAAACACTCTCGGATATTGCCATATATGCATCGGTTTCGAATTGTGTCTTCGGTCAATAGTTGGGTCGCCCGGCTCCTGTGCTTGCCTCCTACGTTCCGCTTTGTTCGACTAGGTGTGCAAAGGGAGAACCACTGCGATTGTGCTTCTAGCTCGCATGGTTAAGTACCTCAGTGGAGAAAGCTGAAAACTGACTGTCACAATAGGCGTAAACTGGTCAGCGATCCGATGACTATGTTAAATGACGGGTCGTTCGTAACATTGGCCGAAGTGTTTACAGCTTGACCTCGGATGTCGCCGAACACTAACCGGGGGCTCATAGCTAGCTTCCCCAGTTTAAAGCTCCTATGACTAAGCGAAACTTATAACCCCGCATATCTGATTGCCTCGTTTCCGCTAATACAACCACCTTCGGGCACCGAGACGTCGGCTAAGGGTTGTTTTGTTATTGCGGAAACACCCTACGTAGTATCTACCAAGGGGTAGAGGCCGACGATGGGCCACTTTAAACTGATAAACGGTCGCAATGGAGTCAAAATAATGATGTAAAGTACTTGAATACATAGAATCATTACACATAATCTGTGATTTTACTTTGGATATCGATCCTTAATTTGGCCACCCGTGCCCACATTAAGGCTCGGGAGCTACTAGGCTTTGCGCTCATTATTTACAAATATTAAAGGGGCACATCGATCCCCTGATCTGGTGTTGCCACCCGCCCAGTGTCTCAGGGGCTACTGCATTGCCTATTCAATGCAGAAAATTCAAAGGGCTCAGTGTTCGGCTTGATCGAACTATGGGAAAGCGCGTCTTCGGACAACAATAAGTACCATTTGGACCTATCTGGCATCAAGCTAATATATCATGGCGACTTCTCACGACCCTTTCTCAGGGGCCCGTTCGCCGATCACTATTGTCTCTAATATATCACACTGCGTTTTTATTCCTATGTATGATGCCGAGCCAGGAGTTGATCCTCAGGCCGATTTCGCGCATCGACCCGAGTCTCAGGGGCTACTGGGAACAGTGGTTTTATGCTTGCCTTCAGGTGCATCTCGGGTTTTAGACTAATACACACCTTGAGGGCCACTGGATATACATCGGCAGAGAATAAACTGCACTAGTTAAAAATATTCACAAAAAAACAGCCCGCGGTCGGGGTGGTGCACCACCTGGAAGCAGTCCGGCATAAAGCTCGGGCGCTAGCGGCTAGCTCCATAAAGGGCATTTCCGGCATTAAGCTCGGCTAAACTCCTTCAACTTTTTTGGACCAAGATGATCTATGACATCTTGGATATAGTCCGGCGTTGGAGCTTGGACACAGTCCGGCGTTGGAGCTCGGATACATTTCATCGTTGGAGCTTGGACACAGTCCGACGTTGGAGCTCGGATACATTTCGTCGTTGGAGCTCGGAAGCAGTCCGGCATTGGTGCTCGGCTACAAAAGATACCTCAAATGCAGTCCGGCGTTAGAGCTCGGACGCAAGAGGACACTGCCTCCCGGGAACAACTTCAAACCTGAGGTGTGGCATAAAAATAACAAGGCATTGATAAAGGCCGGAAACTTAAGGGGGCTCCTCGGATACCCGACGTGTAAACTCTTCGGATTCACTTTGGCGATCCTCAAGATCAAAGATGAGAAGATTTGTTGAACCAGTTTTCAAGACCGACGACCGAAGATGAAGAACAGTTCGGAAGAATCGAGGAGCGTCCCTAACTTGAAGACCGGTTCTGGGGGCTACTGACGGTGTCCTGGACTAGGGGGTACTCACCACGTCATCTCCCGATCTGTTAGATTGGGCCAAGGACCCCCATGGCCGTATACTCATGGGCCAGTTTGGACAGCTGCCGCATACAAGCAAGATTCCACAAGACTTGGCGATCAAGACAAGGACTCCTCCCACCGACGTATTCGGCTAGGACTCTTGTTATCCTAGGCCTCTGGTGCATTATATAAACCAAGGCCAGGCTAGTCGATAGAGGATATACAACAACAATCATACCATAGGCTAGCTTCTAGGGTTCAGCCTCTACGATCTCGTGGTAGATCAACTCTTGTAATACTCATATCATCAATATCAATCAAGCAGGACGTAGGGTATTACCTCCATCAAGAGGGCCCGAACCTGGGTAAACATCGTGTCCCCCGCCTCCTATTACCATTTGCCTTAGACGCACAGTTTGGGACCCCCTACCCGAGATCCGCCGGTTTTGACACCGTGTTTCCTGGGGCGCTTGCCTGATGTGGGAAAGATCGTTTATGCTTGGGTGGGTGGGTGGCTCTGAGTCCGAACCCTTACCCGATCTGAGACCCAGGGGCCGAGGAGTTTCCAATCTTGGAAGTTTGGGTTTCGGGATGTTGCCCGATAAGTTTGGCCCGCCGCCTGACTCTAGGTTCAGGCCTTGGGTGATGTCCTCCCGTAAACGGGTATCCGACTCGGAGAGCTCAGGAATCCGGACATAGTTAGTCCTCAAGATAGAGGAAGAATCGCCGCATTGTTCCTCCACCACCGCAATATGATGGGTGACCGGTGGAGAGTTAATCTCCCATTGATCGGGTTTAAGCCCAATCCGATCATAGTCCGTAGCGACTCCCAAGGCGGCGATGCGATCCAAGAGCTCGTTTAGGTATGAGAGCTCCATTGGATCCATCTGCTCAGCAAATTCTGAGCCGACGTGGAGGCTGTTTTCGATGACCCGAGAAGTCATCGTCGGTGCAGCAGCCGAACGGGCGGTCATGATGAAATTGCCTAGCCGGAGAGTTTGGCCGACAGCCAGGGCTCCCCCGGCGGTAATGTTGTTTTTAACAACGAGACGAGGCATCCTTCCTTAAGGTGATGACACAGTGGAAATCTCAATGAAAGCACCAGTGTCGGTGTCAAAACCGGTGGATCTCGGGTAGGGGGTCCCGAACTGTGCGTCTAAGGTGGATGGTAACAGGAGGCAGGGGACATGATGTTTTACCCAGATTCGGGCCCTCTTGATGGAGGTAATACCCTACATCCTGCTTGATTGTTCTTGATAATATGAGTAGTACAAGAGTTGATCTACCACGAGATCGAAGAGGCTAAACCCTAGAAGCTAGCCTATGGTATGATTGTTGTTGTCCTACGGACTAAAACCCTCCGGTTTATATAGACACCGGAGGGGGCTAGGGTTACACAAGGTCGGTTACAAAGGAGGAGATATACATATCTATATTGCCTAGCTTGCCTTCTACGCCAAGTAAAGTCCCATCCGGACACAAGACGAAGTCTTCAATCTTGCATCTTCATAGTCCAACAGTCCAGCCAAAGGATACAGTCCGGCTGTCCGGAGACCCCTAATCCAGGACTCCCTCACCCATCATTGGAATATACAAGCCAAGTTCTATAATGAAAAATTCCCACTAGTATATGAAAGTGATAACATGAGAGACTCTCTACTATCAAGATCATGGTGCTACTTTGAAGCACAAGTGTGGTAAAAGGATAGTAACATTGTCCCTTCTCTCTTTTTCTCTTTTTTTATTTGGGCCTTTTCTCTTTTTATGGCCTCTTTTCTTTCTCCTTTTTTTCGTCCGGAGTCTCATCCCGACTTGTGGGGGAATCATAGTCTCCATCATCCTTTCCTCACTTGGGACAATGCTCTAATAATGATGATCATCACACTTTTATTTTTCTTACAACTCAATAATTACAACTTGATACTTAGAACAAGATATGACTCTATATGAATGCCTCCGGCGGTGTACCGGGATATGCAATGATGCATGAGTGACAAGTATGAAAGAATTATGAACGGTGGCCTTGCCACAAATACTATGTCAACTACATGATCATGCTAAGCAATATGACAATGGTGGAGTGTGCCATAATAAACGAAACGGTGGAAAGTTGCATGGCAATATATCTCAGAATGGCTATGGAAATGCCATAATAGGTAGGTATGGTGGCTGTTTTGAGGAAGGTATATGGTGTTGGGGAACGTAGTAATTTCAAAAAAATTCCTACGCACACGCAAGATCATGGTGATGCATAGCAACGAGAGGGGAGAGTGTGATCTACGTACCCTTGTAGACCGACAGCGGAAGCGTTAGCACAACGCGGTTGATGTAGTCGTACGTCTTCACGGCCCGACCGATCAAGCACCGAAACTACGGCACCTCCGAGTTTTAGCACACGTTCAGCTCGATGACGATCCCCGGACTCCGATCCAGCAAAGTGTCGGGGAAGAGTTCCGTCAGCACGACGGCGTGGTGACGATCTTGATGTACTATCGTCGCAGGGCTTCGCCTAAGCACCGCTACAATATTATCGAGGATTATGGTGGAAGGGGGCACCGCACACGGCTAAGAATATGATCACGTGGATCAACTTGTGTGTCTAGGGGTGCCCCCTGCCCCCGTATATAAAGGATCAAGGGGAGGAGGCCGGCCGGCCCCTATGGCGCGCCAAGGAGGAGTCCTCCTCCTAGTAGGAGTAGGACTCCTACTAGGGGGGGGAAAGAAGTGGGGAGGGAGAAGGAAAGGGGGGCGCCACCCCCTCTCCTAGTCCAATTCGGACCAAGGGGGAGGAGGCGCGCGGCCCACCTTTGGCTGCCCCTCTCTCTCCACTAAGGCCCATATGGCCCATTACTTCTCCCGGGGGGGTTCCGGTAACCCTCCGGCTCTCCGGTTTTCTCCGAAATCACCCGGAACACTTCCGGTGTCCGAATATAGCCGTCCAATATATCAATCTTTATGTCTCGACCATTTCGAGACTCCTAGTCATGTCCGTGATCACATCCGGGACTTCGAACTAACTTCGGTACATCAAAACTCATAAACTCATAATATAACTGTCATCGAAACCTTAAGCGTGCGGACCCTACGGGTTCGAGAACAATGTAGACATGACCGAGACACGTCTCCGGTCAATAACCAATAGCGGAACCTGGATGCTCATATTGGCTCCTACATATTCTACGAAGATCTTTATCGGTCAGACCGCATAACAACATACGTTGTTCCCTTTGTCATCGGTATGTTACTTGCCCGAGATTCGATCGTCGGTATCTCAATACCTAGTTCAATCTCGTTACCGGCAAGTCTCTTTACTCGTTCCGTAATACATCATCTCGCAACTAACTCATTAGTTGCAATGCTTGCAAGGCTTATGTGATGTGCATTACCGAGAGGGCCCAGAGATACCTCTCCGACAATCGGAGTGACAAATCCTAATCTCGAAATACGCCAACCCAACATGTACCTTTGGAGACACCTGTAGAGTACCTTTATAATCACCCATTTATGTTGTGACGTTTGGTAGCACACAAAGTGTTCCTCCGGTAAACGGGAGTTGCATAATCTCATAGTCATAGGAACATGTATAAGTCATGAAGAAAGCAATAGCAACATACTAAATGATCGGGTGCTAAGCTAATGGAATGGGTCATGTCAATCAGATCATTCACCTAATGATGTGATCCCGTTAATCAAATAACAACTCTTTGTTCATGGTTAGGAAACATAACCATCTTTGATTAACGAGCTAGTCAAGTAGAGGCATACTAGTGACACTCCGTTTGTCTATGTATTCACACATGTATTATGTTTCTGGTTAATACAATTCTAGCATGAATAATAAACATTTATCATGATATAAGGAAATAAATAATAACTTTATTATTGCCTCTAGGGCATATTTCCTTCAGTCTCCCACTTGCACTAGAGTCAATAATCTAGATTACACAGTAATGATTCTAACACCCATGGAGCCTTGGCGCTGATCATGTTTTGCTCGTGGAAGAGGCTTAGTCAACGGGTCTGCAACATTCAGATCCGTATGTATCTTGCAAATCTCTATGTATCCCACCTGGACTAGATCCCGGATGGAATTGAAGCGTCTCTTGATGTGCTTGGTTCTCTTGTGAAATCTGGATTCCTTTGCCAAGGCAATTGCACCAGTATTGTCACAAAAGATTTTCATTGGACCCGATGCACTAGGTATGACACCTAGATCGGATATGAACTCCTTCATCCAGACTCCTTCATTTGCTGCTTCCGAAGCAGCTATGTACTCCGCTTCACATGTAGATCCCGCCACAACGCTTTGTTTAGAACTGCACCAAACAGCTCCACCATTTAATGTAAACACGTATCCGGTTTGCGATTTAGAATCATCCGGATCAGTGTCAAAGCTTGCATCAATGTAACCTTTTACGATGAGCTCTTTGTCACCTCCATATATGAGAAACATATCGTTAGTCCTTTTTAGGTATTTCAGGATGTTCTTGACCGCTGTCCAGTGATCCACTCCTGGATCACTTTGGTACCTCCCTGCTAGACTTATAGCAAGGCACACATCAGGTCTAGTACACAGCATTGCATACATGATAGAGCCTATGGCTGAAGCATAGGGAACATCTTTCATTTTCTCTCTATCTTCTGCAGTGTCGGGCATTGAGTCTTACTCAACTTCACACCTTGTAACACAGGCAAGAACCCTTTCTTTGCTTGATCCATTTTGAACTTCTTCAAAACTTTGTCAAGGTATGTGCTTTGTGAAAGTCCAATTAAACGTCTTGATCTATCTCTATAGATCTTTATGCCTAATATGTAAGCAGCTTCACCGTGGTCTTTCATTGAAAAACTCTTATTCAAGTATCCCTTTATGCTATCCAGAAATTCTATATCATTTCCAATTAGTAATATGTCATCCACATATAATATCAGAAATGCTATAGAGCTCCCACTCACTTTCTTGTAAATACAGGCTTCTCCAAAAGTCTGTATAAAACCAAATGCTTTGATCACACTATCAAAGCGTTTATTCCAACTCCGAGAGGCTTGCACCAGTCCATAAATGGATCGCTGGAGCTTGCACACTTTGTTAACTCCCTTTGGATCGACAAAACCTTCTGGTTGCATCATATACAACTCTTCTTCCAGAAATCCATTCAGGAATGCAGTTTTGACATCCATCTGCCAAATTTCATAATCATAAAATGCGGCAATTGCTAACATGATTCGGACAGACTTAAGCATCGCTACGGGTGAGAAGGTCTCATCGTAGTCAATCCCTTGAACTTGCCGAAAACCTTTTGCGACAAGTCGAGCTTTGTAGACAGTAATATTACCGTCAGCGTCAGCCTTCTTCTTGAAGATCCATTTATTCTCAATTGCTTGCCGATCATCGGGCAAGTCAACCAAAGTCCATACTTTGTTCTCATACATGGATCCCATCTCAGATTTCATGGCTTCAAGCCATTTTGCGGAATCTGGGCTCACCATCGCTTCTTCATAGTTCGTAGGTTCATGATGATCTAGTAGCATGACTTCAAGAACAGGATTACCGTACCACTCTGGCACGGATCTCACTCTGGTTGATCTACGAGGTTCAGTAGTATCTTGTTCTGAAGTTTCATGATCATCATCATTAGCTTCCTCACTAACTGGTGTAGGTGTCACAGAAACAGTTTTCTGTGATGCACTACTTTCCAATAAGGGAGCAGGTATAGTTACCTCGTCAAGTTCTACTTTCCTCCCACTCACTTCTTTCGAGAGAAACTCCTTCTCCAGAAAGTTTCTGAACTTAGCAACAAAAGTCTTGCCTTCGGATCTGTGATAGAAGGTGTATCCAATAGTCTCCTTTGTATATCCTATGAAGACACATTTCTCCGATTTGGGTTCAAGCTTATCAGGTTGAAGCTTTTTCACACAAGCATCGCAGCCCCAAACTTTCAGAAACGACAACTTTGGTTTCTTGCCAAACCATAGTTCATAAGGCGTCGTCTCAACGGATTTTGATGGTGCCCTATTTAACATGAATGCTGCCGTCTCCAAAGCATAACCCCAAAACGATAGCGGTAAATCAGTAAGAGACATCATAGATCGCATCATATCTAGTAAAGTACGATTACGACATTCAGACACACCATTACACTGTGGTGTTCCGGGTGGCGTGAGTTGCGAAACTATTCCGCATTGTTTCAAATGTACACCAAACTCATAACTCAAATATTCTCCTCCACGATCAGATCGTAGAAACTTTATTTTCTTGTTACGATGATTTTCAACTTCACTCTGAAATTCTTTGAACTTTTCAAACGTTTCAGACTTATGTTTCATTAAGTAGATATACCCATATCTGCTTAAGTCATCTGTGAAGGTGAGAAAATAACGATATCCGCCACGAGCCTCAATATACATCGGACCACATACATCTGTATGTATGATTTCCAACAAATCTGTTGCTCTCTCCATAGTACCGAAGAACGGTGTTTTAGTCATCTTGCCCATGAGGCACGGTTCGCAAGTACCAAGTGATTCATAATCAAGTGGTTCCAAAAGTCCATCAGTATGGAGTTTCTTCATGCGCTTTACACCGATATGACCTAAACGGCAGTGCCACAAATAAGTTGCACTATCATTATCAACTCTGCATCTTTTGGCTTCAACACTATGAATATGTGTGTCACTACTATCGAGATTCAATAAAAATAGACCACTCTTTAAGGGTGCATGACCATAAAAGATATTACTCATATAAATAGAACAACCATTATTCTCAGATTTAAATGAATAACCGTCTCGCATCAAACAAGATCCAGATATAATGTTCATGCTTAACGCTGGCACCAAATAACAATTATTTAGGTCTAATATTAATCCCGAAGGTAGATGTAGAGGTAGCGTGCTGACTGCGATCACATCGACTTTGGAACCGTTTCCCACGCGCATCGTCACCTCGTCCTTAGCCAATCTTCGCTTAATCCGTAGTCCCTGTTTCGAGTTGCAAATATTAGCAACAGAACCAGTATCAAATACCCAGGTGCTACTGCGAGCATTAGTAAGGTACACATCAATAACATGTATATCACATATACCTTTATTCACCTTGCCATCCTTCTTATCCGCCAAATACTTGGGGCAGTTCCGCTTCCAGTGACCAGTCTGCTTGCAGTAGAAGCACTCAGTTTCAAGCTTAGGTCCAGGTTTGGGTTTTTTCTCTTGAGTAGCAACTTGCTTGCTGTTATTTTTGAAGTTCCCCTTCTTCTTCCCTTTGCCCTTTTTCTTGAAATTAGTGGTCTTGTTGACCATCAACACTTGATGCTCCTTCTTGATTTCTACCTCCGCAGCTTTCAGCATTGCGAAGGGCTCGGGAATAGTCTTATTCATCCCTTGCATATTATAGTTCATCACGAAGCTCTTGTAGCTTGGTGGCAGTGATTGGAGAATTCTGTCAATGACGCAATCATCTGGAAGATTAACTCCCAATTGAATCAAGTGATTATTATACCCAGACATTTTGAGTATATGCTCACTGACAGAACTGTTCTCCTCCATCTTGCAGCTATAGAACTTATTGGAGACTTCATATCTCTCAATCCGGGCATTTGCTTGAAATATTAACTTCAACTCCTGGAACATCTCATATGCTCCATGACGTTCAAAACGTCGTTGAAGTCCCGATTCTAAGCCGTAAAGCATGGCACACTGAACTATCGAGTAGTCATCAGCTTTGCTCTGCCAGACGTTCATAACATCTGGTGCTGCTCCAGCAGCAGGCCTGGCACCCAGCGGTGCTTCCAGGACGTAATTCTTCTGTGCAGCAATGAGGATAATCCTCAAGTTACGGACCCAGTCCATGTAATTGCTACCATCATCTTTCAACTTTGCTTTCTCAAGGAACGCATTAAAATTCAAGGGAACAACAGCACGAGCCATCTACCTACAATCAAGCATAAACAAGCAAGATACTATCAGGTACTAAGTTTAATGATAAATTTAGGTTCAATTAATTTACTTAAAGAACTCCCACTTAGATAGACATCCCTCTAATCCTCTAAGTGATTACGTGATCCAAATCAACTAAACCATGTCCGATCATCACGTGAGATGGAGTAGTTTCATTGGTGAACATCACTATGTTGATCATATCTACTATATGATTCACGCTCGACCTTTCGGTCTCCGTGTTCTGAGGCCATATCTGTATATGCTTGGCTCGTCAAGTATAACCTGAGTATTCCGTGTGTGCAACTGTTTTGCACCCGTTGTATTTGAACGTAGAGCCTATCACACCCGATCATCACGTGGTGTCTCAGCACGAAGAACTTTCGCAACGGTGCATACTTAGGGAGAACACTTCTTGATAATTAGTGAGAGATCATCTTATAATGCTACCGTCAATCAAAGCAAGATAAGATGCATAAAAGATAAACATCACATGCAATCAATATAAGTGATATGATATGGCCATCATCATCTTGTGCTTGTGATCTCCATCTTCGAAGCACCGTCGTGATCACCATCGTCACCGGCGCGACACCTTGATCTCCATCGTAGCATCGTTGTCGTCTCGCCAATCTTATGCTTCCACGACTATCGCTACCGCTTAGTGATAAAGTAAAGCATTACAGCGCGATTGCATTGCATACAATAAAGCGACAACCATATGGCTCCTGCCAGTTGCCGATAACTCGGTTACAAAACATGATCATCTCATACAATAAAATTTAGCATCATGTCTTGACCATATCACATCACAACATGCCCTGCAAAAACAAGTTAGACGTCCTCTACTTTGTTGTTGCAAGTTTTACGTGGCTGCTACGGGCTTAAGCAAGAACCAATCTTACCTACGCATCAAAACCACAACGATAGTTTGTCAAGTTGGTGCTGTTTTAACCTTCGCAAGGACCGGGCGTAGCCACACTCGGTTCAACTAAAGTTGGAGAAACTGTCACCTGCAAGCCACCTATGTGCAAAGCACGTCGGGAGAACCGGTCTCGCGTAAGCGTACGCGTAATGTCGGTCCGGGCCGCTTCGTCCAACAATACCGCCGAACCAAAGTATGACATGCTGGTAAGCAGTATGACTTATATCGCCCACAACTCACTTGTGTTCTACTCGTGCATATAACATCAACATATAAAACCTAGGCTCGGATGCCACTGTTGGGGAACGTAGTAATTTCAAAAAAATTCCTACGCACGCGCAAGATCATGGTGATGCATAGCAACGAGAGGGGAGAGTGTGATCTACGTACCCTTGTAGACCGACAACGGAAGCGTTAGCACAACGCGGTTGATGTAGTCGTACGTCTTCACGGCCCGACCGATCAAGCACCGAAACTACGGCACCTCCGAGTTTTAGCACATGTTCAGCTCGATGACGATCCCCGGACTCCGATCCAGCAAAGTGTCGGGGAAGAGTTCCGTCAGCACGACGGCGTGGTGACGATCTTCATGTACTATCGTCGCAGGGCTTCGCCTAAGCACCGCTACAATATTATCGAGGATTATGGTGGAAGGGGGCACCGCACACGGCTAAGAATATGATCACGTGGATCAACTTGTGTGTCTAGGGGTGCCCCCTGCCCCCGTATATAAAGGATCAAGGGGAGGAGGCCGGCCGGCCCCTATGGCGCGCCAAGGAGGAGTCCTCCTCCTAGTAGGAGTAGGACTCCTACTAGGAGGGGGAAAGAAGTGGGGAGGGAGAAGGAAAGGGGGGCGCCGCCCCCCCTCTCCTAGTCCAATTCGGACCAAGGGGGAGGAGGCGCGCGGCCCACCTTTGGCTGCCCCTCTCTCTCTCCACTAAGGCCCATATGGCCCATTACTTCTCCCGGGGGGTTCCGGTAACCCTCCGGCTCTCCGGTTTTCTCCGAAATCACCCGGAACACTTCCGGTGTCCGAATATAGCCGTCCAATATATCAATCTTTATGTCTCGACCATTTCAAGACTCCTCGTCATGTCCGTGATCACATCCGGGACTCCGAACTAACTTCGGTACATCAAAACTCATAAACTCATAATATAACTGTCATCGAAACCTTAAGTGTGCGGACCCTACGGGTTCGAGAACAATGTAGACATGACCGAGACACATCTCCGGTCAATAACCAATAGCGGAACCTGGATGCTCATATTGGCTCCTACATATTCTACGAAGATCTTTATCGGTCAGACCGCATAACAACATACGTTGTTCCCTTTGTCATCGGTATGTTACTTGCCCGAGATTCGATCGTTGGTATATCAATACCTAGTTCAATCTCGTTACCGGCAAGTCTCTTTACTCGTTCCATAATACATCATCTCGCAACTAACTCATTAGTTGCAATGCTTGCAAGGCTTATGTGATGTGCATTACCGAGAGGGCCCAGAGATACCTCTCCGACAATCGGAGTGACAAATCCTAATCTCGAAATACGCCAACCCAACATGTACCTTTGGAGACACCTGTAGAGTACCTTTATAATCACCCATTTACGTTGTGACGTTTGGTAGCACACAAAGTGTTCCTCCGGCAAACGGGAGTTGCATAATCTCATAGTCATAGGAACATGTATAAGTCATGAAGAAAGCAATAGCAACATACTAAACGATCGGGTGCTAAGCTAATGGAATGGGTCATGTCAATCAGATCATTCACCTAATGATGTGATCCCGTTAATCAAATAACAACTCTTTGTTCATGGTTAGGAAACATAACCATCTTTGATTAACGAGCTAGTCAAGTAGAGGCATACTAGTGACACTCCGTTTGTCTATGTATTCACACATGTATTATGTTTCCGGTTAATACAATTCTAGCATGAATAATAAACATTTATCATGATATAAGGAAATAAATAATAACTTTATTATTGCCTCTAGGGCATATTTCCTTCATATGGTGGGTGTATGATACCGGCGAAAGGTGCGCGGTATTAGAGAGGCTAGCAAAGGTGGAAGGGTGAGAGTGCGTATAATCCATGGACTCAACATTAGTCATAAAGAACTCATATACTTATTGCAAAAATCTACAAGTTATCAAAGCAAAGTATTACACGCATGCTCCTAGGGGGATAGATTGGTAGGAAAAGACCATCGCTCGTCCCCGACCGCCACTCATAAGGAAGACAATCAATAAATAAATCATGCTCCGACTTCATCACATAACGGTTCACCATACGTGCATGCTACGGGAATCACAAGCTTCAACACAAGTATTTCTCAAATTCACAACTACTCAACTAGCATGACTTTAATATCACCATCTCCATGTCTCAAAACAATTATCAACTATCAAACTTATCATAGTATTCAACACACTCATAAGAGAATTTTTATTATTAATCTTGCATACCAAGCATATTAGGATTTTAAGCAAATTACCATGCTATTAAGACTCTCAAAATAATCTAAGTGAATCATGAGAGATCAATAGTTTCTATAAAACAAATCCACCACCGTGCTCTAAAAGATATAAGTGAAGCACTAGAGCAAAATTATATAACTCAAAAGATATAAGCGAAGCACATAGAGTATTCTAACAAATTCCAAATCATGTATGGCTCTCTCAAAAGGTGTGTACAGCAAGGATGATTGTGGTAAACTAACAAGCAAAGACTCAAATCATACAAGACGCTCCAAGTAAAACACATATCATGTGGTAAATAAAAATATAGCTCCAAGTAAAGTTACCGATAGAAGTAGACGAAAGAGGGGATGCCTTCCGGGGCATCCCCAAGCTTTGGCTTTTAGGTGTCCTTAGATTATCTTGGGGGTGCCATGGTCACCCCCAAGCTTAGGCTCTTGCCACTCCTTGTTCCATAATCCATCAAATCTTTACCCAAAACTTGAAAACTTCACAACACAAAACTTAAAGTAGAAAACTCGTGAGCTCTGTTAGCGAAAGAAAACAAAAGACCACTTCAAGGTACTGTAATGAACTCATTATTTATTTATATGGGTGTTATACCTACTGTATTCCAACTTCTATATGGTTTATAAACTAATTTACTAGCCATAGATTCATCAAAATAAGCAAACAACACACGCAAAACAGAATCTGTCAAAAACAGAACAGACTGTAGTAATCTGTTGCTAGCGCAAGATCTGGAACGCCAAAAATTCTAAAATAAATTGCTGGACGTGAGGAATTTATCTATTAATCATCTGCAAAAATAATTAACTAAATAGCACTTTCCAAATAAAAATTACAGCAGTTCTCGTGAGCGCTAAAGTTTCTGTTTTTTTACAGCAAGTTCAACAAGACTTTCCTTAAGTCTTCCCAACGGTTCTACTTGGCACAAACACTAATTAAACACAAAAAACACAACCAAAACAGAGGCTAAATAATTTATTTATTACTAAGCAGGAGCAAAAAGTAAGGAATAAAAATAAAATTGGGTTGCCTCCCAACAAGTGCTATCGTTTAACGCCCCTAGCTAGGCATAACAAGCAAGAATAGATCTAGGTATTGCCATCTTTGGTAGGCAATCCATAAGTGGCTCTCATAATAGATTCATAAGGTAATTTAATTTTCTTTCTAGGAAATTGTTCCATGCCTTTCCTTAACGGAAATTGGAATCTATTATTTCATTCCTTCATATCAATAATTGCACCAATCGTTCTAAGGAAAGGTCTACCAAGAATAATAGGACATGAAAGATTGCAATCTATGTCAAGAACGATAAAATCTATGGGCACATAATTCCTATTTGGAACAATAAGAACATCATTAATTCTTCCCATAGGTTTCTTAATAGTGGAATCTGCAAGGTGCCAATTTAGAGAGCAATCATCAAAATCACGGAAACCTAACAAATCACACAAAGTCTTTGGAATCGTGGAAACACTAGCACCCAAATCACATAAAGCATAGCATTCATGATCTTTAATTTTAATTTTAATAGTTGGTTCCCACTCATCATAAAGTTTTCTAGGGATAGAAACTTCCAATTCAAGTTTTTCTTCATAAGATTGCATCAAGGCATCAACGATATGTTTAGTAAACGCTTTATTTTTTACTATAAGCACGAGGAGAATTTAGCACGGATTGCAACAAGGAAATACAATCAATCAAAGAGCAATTTTCATAGTTAAATTCCTTGAAATCCATAATAGTGGGTTTAGCAACATCTAGGGTTTTAATTTCTTCAATCCCACTTTTATCAAATTTAGCATCAAAATCAAAATATTCAGAATTCTTGGAACGCCTTCTAGGTAAATGTGGGTCATATTCAGTTCCATCATTATCAAGATTCATATTGCAAAACAAAGATTTAATAGGGGACACATCAATAACTTTTAGATCTTTATCATTATTTTCATAGGAACTAGAAGAAAACGCTTTTATAAAGGCATCTTTCTTAGCACGCATCCTAGCGGTTCTTTCTTTGCACTCATCAATGGAAATTCTCATGGCTTTGAGAGACTCATTGATATCATGCTTAGGTGGAATAGATCTAAGTTTCAAAGAATCAACATCAAGAGCAATTCTATCAACGTTCCTAGCCAAATCATCAATCTTAAGCAATTTTTCTTCAATCATAGCATTAAAATTCTTTTGCGAAGTAATAAATTCTTTAATATTAGATTCAGAATCAGAGGTCAACTTATTACAATTTCCATAAGAATTGTTGTAGGAATTACCATAATTATTAGAGGAATTACTAGGATAAGGCCTAGGCTTGAAATTTCCTCTATACGCATTGTTACCAAAATTGTTCCTACCAACAAAATTCACATCCATAGATTCATTATTATTCTCAATCAAAGTAGACAAGGCATATCATTAGGATCAGAATAACACTCTTATTAGCAAATAATTTCATAAGTTCATCCATCTTTCCACTCAAAACATTAATTTCTTCTATCGCATGCACCTTTTTATTAGTATGCCATTGAGAATAATTAACCATAATATTATCTAGGAGTTTAGTAGCTTCTCCTAAAGTGATTTCCATAAAAGTGCCTCTTGCGGCCGAATCTAAAAGATTTCTAGAAGCAAAATTCAATCCGGCATAAAAATTCTGAACAATCATCCACAAATTTAAACCATGAGTAGGGCAATTACATATCATTAATTTCATTCTCTCCCAAGCTTGTGCAACATGTTCATAATCAAGTTGCTTAAAGTTCATAATATCGTTTCTAAGAGAGATGATCTTAGCGGGAGGAAAATACTTAGAGATAAAAGCATCTTTGCATTTGTTCCATGAATCAATACTATTTTTAGGCAAAGACGGAAACCAAGCTTTAGCACGATCTCTAAGCGAAAAAGGAAATAGCTTCAATTTAACAATATCATTATCCACATCTTTCTTCTTTTGTATGTCACACAAATCAACGAAGCTATTAAGATGGGTAGCGGCATCTTCACTAGGAAGGCCGGAGAACGGATCTTTCATGACAAGATTCAGCAAAGCAGTATTAATTTCACAAGATTCAGCATCGGTAAGAGGAGCAATTGGGGTGCTAATAAAATCATTGTTGTTGGTATTGGTGAAGTCACACAATTTAGTATTATCTTGAGCCATCGTGACAAGCAAGCAAACTAACACACAAGAAAACAAAAAGCAAGCGGGCAAAAACAGGTAAATAAAGAAAGAGAGGGAGGATAGAGAGAGAGGGCGAATAAAACGGCAAGGGTGAAGTGGGGGAGAGGAAAACGAGAGGCAAATGGCAAATAATGTAATGCGGGAGATAAGGGTATGTGATGGGTACTTGGTATGTTGACTTTTGCGTAGACCTCCCCGGCAACGGTGCCAGAAATCCTTCTTGCTACCTCTTTTAGCACTGCGTTGGTTTTCCCCGAAGAGGAAGGGATGATGCAGCAAAGTAGCGTAAGTATTTCCCTCAGTTTTTGAGAACCAAGGTATCAATCCAGTAGGAGGCTACGCGCGAGTCCCTCGTACCTGCACAAAACAAATAAATCCTCGCAACCAACGCAAATAGGGGTTGTCAATCCCTATAGGGCCACTTAAGAGAGTGAGATCTGATAGATATGATAAGATAATATTTTTGGTATTTTTATGATAAAGATGTAAAGTAAAATAAAGGCAAAGTAAATAGCAAAGTAAATAACTAAGTAGTAGGAGATTGATATGATAAAGATAGACCCGGGGGCCATAGGTTCCACTAGTGGCTTCTCTCGAGAGCATAAATATTCTACGGTGGGTGAACAAATTACTGTTGAGCAATTGACAGAATTGAGCATAGTTATGAGAATATCTAGGTATGATCATGTATATAGGCATCACGTCCGAGACAAGTAGACTGACTCCTGCCTGCATCTACTACTATTACTCCACTCATCGACCGCTATCCAGCATGCATCTAGAGTATTAAGTTAAAATAGAGTAACGCTTTAAGCAAGATGACATGATGTAGAGGGATAGACTCATGCAATATGAAGAAAACCCCATCTTGTTATCCTCGATGGCAACAATACAATACGTGCCTTGCTGCCCTTACTGTCACCGGGAAAGGACACCGCAAGATTGAACCCAAAGCTAAGCACTTCTCCCATTGCAAGAAAGATCAATCTAGTAGGCCAAACCAAACTGATAATTTGAAGAGACTTGCAAAGATAACCAATCATACATAAAAGAATTCAGATAAGATTCAAATATTATTCATATATAGACTTGATCATAAACCCACAATTCATCGGTCTCAACAAACACACCGCAAAAAGAAGATTACATCGAATAGATCTCCACAAGAGAGGGGGAGAACATTGTATTGAGATCCAAAAAGAGAGAAGAAGCCATCTAGCTACTAATTATGGACCCGTAGGTCTGAAGTAAACTACTCACACTTCATCGGAGAGGCTATGGTGTTGATGTAGAAGCCCTCCGTGATCGATGCCCCCTCCGGCGGAGCTCCGGAACATGCCCCAAGATGGGATCTCGTGGATACAGAAAGTTACGACGGTGGAATTAGGGGTTTTGGCTCCGTATCTAATCGTTTGGGGGTACGTGGGTATATATAGGAGGAAGAAGTACGTCGGTGGAGCAACAGGGGGCCCACGAGGGTGGGGGCGCGCCTGGTAGGGTAGGGCGCCCCCCTACCTCATGGCCTCCTGTTACATGCCTTGACGTAGGGTCCAAGTCTCCTGAGTTGTATTCGGTGAGAAAATCACGTTCCCGAAGGTTTCATTCCGTTTGGACTCCGTTTGATATTCCTTTTCTTCGAAACCCTAAAACAGGCAAAAAACATCAATTCTGGGCTGGGCCTCCGGTTAATAGGTTAGTCCCAAAAATAATATAAAAGTGGATAATAAAGCCCAATAATGTCCAAAACAATAGATAATATAGCATGGAGCAATCAAAAATTATAGATACGTTGGAGACGTATCAAGCATCCCCAAGCTTAATTCCTACTCGTCCTCGAGTAGGTAAATGATAAAAACAGAATTTTTGATGCGGAGTGCTATATTATCTAGCATGGAGCAGTGGTTGGGCATTGAGTCTTACTCAATTTCACACCTTGTAACACAGGCAAGAACCCTTTCTTAGCTTGATCCATTTTGAACTTCTTAAAAACTTTATCAAGGTATGTGCTTTGTGAAAGTCCAATTAAGCGTCTTGATCTATCTCTATAGATCTTGATGCCCAACATATAAGCAGCTTCACCGAGGTCTTTCATTGAAAAACTCTTATTCAAGTATCCTTTTATGCTATCCAGAAATTCTATATCATTTCCAATCAATAATATGTCATCCACATATAATATTAGAAATGCTACAGAGCTCACACTCACTTTCTTGTAAATACAGGCTTCTCCAAAAGTCTGTATAAAACCATATGCTTTGATCACACTATCAAAACGTTTATTCCAACTCCGAGAGGCTTGCACCAGTCCATAAATGGATCGATGGAGCTTGCACACTTTGTTAGTACCCTTTGGATCGATAAAACCTTCAGGTTGCATCATATACAACTCTTCTTCCAGAAAACCATTCAGGAATGCAGTCTTTACATCCATTTGCCAAATTTCATAATCATAAAATGCGGTAATTTCTAACATGATTCGGACAGACTTAAGCATCGCTACAGGTGAGAAGGTCTCATCGTAGTCAACTCCTTGAACTTGTCGAAAACCTTTCACAACTAGTCGAGCTTTGTAGACAGTAACGTTACCGTCAGCGTCAGTCTTCTTCTTGAAGATCCATTTATTCTCGATGGCTTGCCGATCATCGGGCAAGTCAACCAAAGTCCATACTTTGTTCTCATACATGGATCCCATCTCAGATTTCATGGCCTCAAGCCATTTTGCGGAATCTGGGCTCATCATCGCTTCCTCGTAGTTCGTAGGTTCATCATGGTCAAGTAACATGACCTCCATAACAGGATTACCGTACCACTCTGGTGCGGATCTTGCTCTGGTTGACCTACGTGGTTCGGTAGTAACTTGATCTAAAGTTTCATGATCATCATCATTAGCTTCCTCACTAATTGGTGTAGGTGTCACAGGAACCGGTTTCTGTGATGAACTACTTTCCAATGAGGGAGCAGGTACAGTTACCTCATCAAGTTCTACTTTCCTCCCACTCACTTCTTTCGAGAGAAACTCCTTCTCTAGAAAAGATGCATTCTTAGCAACGAATGTCTTGCCTTCGGATCTGTGATAGAAGGTGTACCCAACAGTTTCCTTTGGGTATCCTATGAAGACACATTTCTCTGATTTGGGTTCGAGCTTATCAGGTTGAAGCTTTTTCACATAAGCATCGCAGCCCCAAACTTTAAGAAACGACAACTTTGGTTTCTTGCCAAACCACAGTTCATAAGGCGTCGTCTCAACGGATTTCGATGGTGCCCTATTCAACGTGAATGCAGCTGTCTCTAAAGCATAACCCCAAAATGATGGCGGTAAATCAGTAAGAGACATCATAGATCGCACCATATGTAGTAAAGTACGATTACGACGTTCGGACACACCATTACCCTGTGGTGTTTTGGGTGGCGTGAGTTGTGAAACTATTCCACATTGTTTCAAATGTAAACCAAACTCGTAACTCAAATATTCTCCTCCATGATCGGATCGTAGAAATTTTATTTTCTTGTTACAATGATTTTCCACTTCACTTGAAATTCTTTGAACTTTTGAAATGTTTCAGACTTATATTTCATTAAGTAGATATACCCATATCTGCTCAAATCATCTATGAAGGTGAGAAAATAACGATACCCGTCGCGAGCCTCAACATTCATTGGACCACATTCATCAGTATGTATGATTTCCAACAAATCTGTTGCTCGCTCCATTGTTTCGGAGAACGACATTTTATTCATCTTGCCCATGAGGCATGGTTCGCAAGTACCAAGTGATTCATAATCAAGTGATTCCAGAAGTCCATCAATATGGAGTTTCTTCATGCGCTTTACACCAATATGACCCAAACGGCAGTGCCACAAATAAGTTGCACTATCATTATCAACTCTGCATATTTTGGCTTCAACATTATGAATATGTGTATCACTACTATCGAGATTCAACACAAATAGACCACTCTTTAAGGGTGCATGACCATAAAAGATATTACTCATATAAATAGAACAACCATTATTCTCAGATTTAAATGAATAACCGTCTCGCATCAAACAAGATCCAGATATAATGTTCATGCTTAACGCTGGCAGCAAATAACAATTATTCAGGTCTAAAACTAATCCCGAAGGTAGATATAGAGGTAGCGTGCCGACGGCGATCACATCGACTTTGGAACCATTTCCCACGCGCATCGTCACCTCGTCCTTAGCCAGTCTTCGCTTAATACGTAGTCCCTGTTTCGAGTTGCAAATATTAGCAACAGAACCAGTATCAAATACCCATGTGCTACTGCGAGCTCTAGTAAGGTACACATCAATAACATGTATAACACATATACCTTTGTTCCCCTTGCCATCTTTCTTATCCGCCAAATACTTGGGGCAGTTCCACTTCGAGTGACCAGTCTGTTTGCAGTAGAAGCACTCAGTCTCAGGCTTAGGTCCAGACTTGGGTTTCTTCTCTTGAGGAGCAACTTGTTTGCCGTTCTTCTTGAAGTTTCCTTTCTTCTTTCCTTTACCCTTTTTCTTGAGACTGGTGCTCTTGTTGACCATCAACACTTGATGCTCCTTCTTGATTTCTACCTCCGCAGCCTTTAGCATTGCAAAGAGCTCGGGAATCATCTTATCCATCCCTTGCATATTATAGTTCATCACAAAGCTCTTGTAGCTTGGTGGCAGTGATTGAAGAACTCTGTCAATGACACTATCAACCAGAAGATTAACTCCCAGCTGAGTCAAGTGATTATGGTACCTAGACATTCTAAGTATATGTTTACTGACAGAACTATTCTCCTCCATCTTGCAGCTGTAGAACTTATTGGAGACTTCATATCTCTCAATCCGGGCATTTGCTTGAAATATTAACTTCAAATCCTGGAACATCTCATATGCTCCATGACGTTCAAAACGACGTTGAAGTCCCGGTTCTAAGCCGTAAAGCATGGCACACTGAACTATTGAGTAGTCATCAGCTTTGCTTTGCCAGACATTCATAACATCTGGCGTTGCTCCTGCAGCGGGTTTGGCACTCAGCGGTGCTTCCAGGACGTAATTATTCTGTGCAGCAATGAGGATAATCCTCAAGTTACGGACCCAGTCCGTGTAATTGCTACCATCATCTTTCAACTTTGCTTTCTCAAGGAACACATTAAAATTCAAGGGAAC
Organism: Triticum urartu; assembly: GCF_056163025.1. Classification (NCBI taxonomy): domain Eukaryota; kingdom Viridiplantae; phylum Streptophyta; class Magnoliopsida; order Poales; family Poaceae; genus Triticum; species Triticum urartu. Next base: position 641,330,061 of record NC_141877.1, on the reverse strand, counting down.
AACAACACGTGCCATCTATCTACAATAACATAGACAAGCAAAATACTATCAGGTACAAAGTTCATGATAAATTTAAGTTCAATTAATCATATTACTTAAGAACTCCCACTTAGATAGACATCCCTCTAATTATCTAAGTGATCACGTGATCCATATCAACTAAACCATAACCGATCATCACGTGAAATGGAGTAGTTTTCAATAGTGAACATCACTATGTTGATCATATCTACTATATGATTCACGCTCGACCTTTCGGTCTCAGTGTTCCGAGGCCATATCTGCATATGCTAGGCTTGTCAAGTTTAACCCGAGTATTCTGTGTGTGTAAAACTGTCTTACACCCGTTGTAGATGAACGTTGAGCTTATCACACCCGATCATCACTGGTGTCTCGGCACAACGAACTTTGGCAATGGTGCATACATAAGGAGAACACTTTTACCTTGAAATTTAGTGAGAGATCATCTTATAATGCTAGCGTCAAACAAAGCAGAATAAGATGCAAAAAGGATAAACATCACATCCAATCAATATAAGTGATATGATATGGCCATCATCATCTTGTGCCTTTGATCTCCATCTCCAAAGCACCGTCATGATCACCATCGTCACCAGCGCGACACCTTGATCTCCATCATAGCATCGTTGTCGTCTCGCCAACTATTGCTTCTACGACTATCGTTACCGCTTAGTGATAAAGTAAAGCAATTACAGGGCGATTGCATTGCATACAATAAAGCGACAACCATATGGCTCCTGCCAGTTGCCGATAACTCTGTTACAAAACATGATCATCTCATACAATAAATATAGCATCATGTCTTGACCATATCACATCATAACATGCCCTGCAAAAACAAGTTAGACGTCCTCTACTTTGTTGTTGCAAGTTTTACGTGGCTGCTACGGGCTGAGCAAGAACCGTTCTTACCTACGCATCAAAACCACAACGATAGTTCGTCAAGTTAGTGATGTTTTAACCTTCTCAAGGACCGAGCGTAGCCACATTCGGTTCAACTAAAGTTGGAGAAACTGACACCCGCCAGCCACCTGTGTGCAAAGCACGTCGGTAGAACCAGTCTCGCGTAAGCGTACGCTAATGTCGGTCCGGGCCGCTTCATCCAACAATACTGCCGAACCAAAGTATGACATGCTGGTAAGCAGTATGACTTGTATCGCCCACAACTCACTTGTGTTCTACTCGTGCATATAACATCTATGCAATAACCTGGCTCGGATGCCACTATTGGGGAACGAAGTAATTTTAAGAAATTTCATACGCACACGCAAGATCATGGTGATGCATAGCAACGAGAGGGGAGAGTGTCGTCCACGTACCCTCATAGACCGTTAAGCAGAAGCGTTATGACAACGCGGTTGATGTAGTCGTATGTCTTCACGATCGACCGATCCTCAGTACCGAACGTACGGCACCTCCGTGTTCAGCACACGTTTAGCTCGGTGACGTCCCGTGAATTCACGATCCAGTAGAGCTCGGGGAAGAGTTTCGTCAGCACGACAGTGTGGTGACGATGTTGATGAAGCTACCGTCGCAGGGCTTCGCCTAAGCACCGCTACGATATAACCGAGGTGGATTATGGTGGAGGGGGGCACCGCACACGGCTAAGAGATCAATCGATCAATTGTTGTGTCTTTGGGGTGCCCCTGCCCCCGTATATAAAGGAGCTAGGGGGGAGGCAGCCGGCCAAGGAGGAGGGCGCGCCAAGGGGGAGTCCTACTCCCACTGGGAGTATGACTCCCTCTTTTCCTAGTTGGGGAGTATGACTCCCTCTTTTCCTAGTTGGAGTAGGAGAGGAGAAGGAAGGGAGAGAAGAGAGAAGGAAAGGGGGCGCCGCCCCCCCTTCTTGTCCAATTCAGACTAGAGGGGGAGGGGGCACGCGGCTGCCCTTGGCCGCCCCTCCTCTTCTCCCACTAAGGCCCATTAGGCCCAATGTACTCCTCGGGGGGTTCCGGTAACCCCCCGGTACTCCGGTAAATGTCCGAAACCTCCCGAAACCTTTCCGGTATCCGAACATAGTCATCCAATATATCGATCTTTATGTCTCGACCATTTCGAGACTCCTCGTCATGTCCGTGATCATATCCGGGACTCCGAACTACCTTCGGTACATCAAAACACAAAACTCATAATACCGATCGTCATAGAACTTTAAGCGTGCGGACCCTACGGGTTCGAGAACTATGAAGACATGACCGAGACACGTCTCTGGTCAATAACCAATAGCGGAACCTAGATGCTCATATTGGTTCCTACATATTCTACGAATATCTTTATCGGTCAAACCGCATAACAACATATGTTGTTCCCTTTGTCATCGGTATGTTACTTGCCCGAGATTCGATCGTCGGTATCTCAATACCTAGTTCAATCCCGTTACCGACAAGTCTCTTTACTCGTTCCGTAATGCAACATCCCGCAACTAACTCATTAGTCACATTGCTTGCAAGGCTTATAGTGATGTGCATTATCGAGAGGGCCCAGAGATACCTCTCGGACAATCGGAGTGACAAATCCTATTCTTGATCTATGCCAACTCCACGAACACCATCGGAGACACCTGTAGAGCACCTTTATAATCACACAGTTACGTTGTGACGTTTGGTAGCACACAAAGTATTCCTCCGGTATTCGGGAGTTGCATAATCTCATAGTCATAGGAACATGTATAAGTCATGAAGAAAGCAATAGCAGTAAACTTAAACGATCAAGTGCTAAGCTAACGAAATGGGTCAAGTCAATCACATCATTCTCCTAATGATGTGATCCCGTTGATCAAATAACAACTCATATCTATGGCTAGGAAACTTAACCATCTTTGATCAATGAGCTAGTCAAGTAGAGGCATACTAGTGACACTATGTTTGTCTATGTATTCACACATGTATTATGTTTCCGGTTAATACAATTCTAGCATGAATAATAAACATTTATCATGAAATAAGGAAATAAATAATAACTTTATTATTGCCTCTAGGGCATATTTCCTTCAAAACAAGTACCACAAGTATATGAGTAAGCAAACACAATATGAGACAAATAAAGACTAAGAGACAAGTAACCACAAGTAGGCAACTAGGGTTAGTAATAACCACAACTCCGAGAGACGAGGATGTATGCCGATGTTCACTTCCTTGGAGGGAAGCTACGTCACCGTTTCGAGAGGTGGGTGTTACCACAAAGGCACACCAACTCCACGAAGGCTCATCCTATTCTCTCTTTGAGATATCACCACGAAGGAGATTCCCAACCACTAGAGGTAGACCTTGGGGTGGTCTCCAAACCCTCATAAACTTTCCGGGGGTAATCACAATGAACGATTCCTCGCTGGAGTACTCCTACCGCCTAGGAGTCTCCAACCTCCAAGAGTAACAAGAACGATGGGGAAAAGCTTAAGACTTGCTCAAATCACAAATTCCTTTGGTGCAAAGAGGGGGAAGGAGTGGATCTATCACTTGAGTGGACAATTTCTCACTAATGCTCACAAATCCCTTTGGGATCTAATATTTGGTGTATGAGTGTGTGAGAGAAATGTGTTCTTGGGGATGCAAAAAGTGAATGGTCAAAGCTCTCACGGAATAGGAGGGAGGTATTTATAGTATCCCTCAATAAGTGGCCGCTGGAGCCATTTGAGTGCAGTAGCCGTCGGATGTCCGAGGCTTACCGGCCGTCTAAGGCCTTGGCAGACACCGGACGACCGACATATACTTTCTGTTTGAATGGTACCGAACAACCGAAAAAGATAGGTCGTCTGACATTTTGGCTTGGGATAGTGAGTACCGGATTTCTGGTGAACGTCAGTCGTCTGAGGCACCGGATGTCCGACAGGGACTAGATGACTGACGTTTTGGATCTGTTTGGGACAGACTAGATTTCCGATGGAGGTCGGAAATCCGATGTTTTGGCTCTGTGTAGGTAGTCTGGTGTGCATTGGATGGCCGGACGTTCGACAAGCATCATACATCTGAGAGAGAGAGAGAGAACAGACTATGAATGGGGAGAAGAAAATTGAGCAAGTCCTTCGCGAGACCCCATGTTCCCCTCTTCATAGTGCGGGATCCCTATACTCAAGAACAAACATAAAATGCCTAAGCTAGTAGTCTTGTTTCTTCGTTCTTGAGCAATATATGTATGTTCGTAGTCATGATCCACACACACACACACACACGATCCTGAGGGGACTAAACCCAAGATATACATGACAAACACTGTTAGTCCCCTATGTGTATACTGTCGTCAACATCAAAATACGATTAAGGGCATGATTGCACTTTCAATAAATGGCCAGGTAATGCTACAATCCGGGAACAATATCCAGCTCTATACAATATGGTGCGTCACAAAGGTGACACTATCGCCAAGTTTTTGGAATCTTGCGGAGCATTCTTACTAATGATAACCTTATTAAGAAGAATTGGCATGGAAGTACGCAATGTGTCTTTTGTCTGCATGACGCGACAACAAGACTTTTGTTTTTCCTATGTAAATTAGCTCGTTCTATATGACCAATCGTTCAAATTGCTTCTGGCTTGTATCATTCTTGTAGTATTGCTAATATATTTGGCAACTGGTTACATGAGACTGATCACAAGTTCAGAATTCTTCTCAGGGTGGGAGCGCAGGTCGTGATTTGGTCACTTTGGCTATGTAGAAATGATAAGGCTTTTAACGATAATATTATTTCTCTTATGCAGGTTATCTACAGATGTACCGAGACGCTTCGTTTACGGTCCTCTTCATAACGAGAATCGAGGCCTATTTACGGATGTGTGTACATGACTGGAGACCACGGCGAGGGATATTTTTACCCGATATGGGTGGCAGCATGATCTTAGAGCATCTCCAATAGAAGATGCAAATTTGGAGATGTAAAAAAGGGAATGTAAAATTTACATATCCAAAAAGTGCTTTTTACATCTCCAAGAAAGAGGAAACTCCAACAGAAGATGTAAATTGGTGATGTAAAAGTGCAACTCCAACAGATCATGCAAATGTAGATGTAACTAGGCCTTGTTTCCTAGCATTGCAATACCATTTACGCTCACTTTTATCATTAGTTACATTTCTGTTTTTATATTTTCAGATTACAAATACTCATATCTATCATCCATATTGCACTTGTATTACCATCTCTTCGCCGAACTAGTGTACATATACAATTTACCATTGTATAGGGTGTGTTGGGGGCACAAGAGACTCTTTGTTATTTGGTTGCAGGGTTGTTTGAGAGAGACCATCTTCAACCTACGCCTCCCACGGATTGATAAATCTTAGGTCATCTACTCGAGGGAAATTTGCTACTGTCCTACGAACCTCTGCACTTGGAGGCCCAATAAAGTCTACAAGAAGAAGGTTGTGTAGTAGACATCAAGCAACAACAACAACTAGCCTAAAAACAAACCGGCTTTGCACATCATTTCACCACCTAGAAAAATGCGCCAATGTGCATCAACAAAATAATACATACGAGCACGAGCACGAAACTTCCCCAGATAAGTATGAGTTGATTAGCGGATACACAGAATCACACTACCAAGAAAACGCATCAAAACACTGTATATAAAAAAACACTCAATCTTTCAAATGGGCCAAACCAAATAATAAACAAAAGTTATGGAATCCCAACAACACCAACGATACAACAAAGCGCGATCAACCATTATAGTAATCAACGATTTAGCCGTGATAAACTTGATTAGAACGTTCTAGTTTAGTTGGAGCAGGTGGCTACGAAGATTTTTACCCAACTTGGATGACAACATAATCTCCGGGTCGGTCCACCACCCCTCTGGACATAGATATAGTGTCAGTCTATAGTTCTACTGTTGTTGATGTGTCGGTTGTTTCCCTTTCTTTTTGTCAAACTTTTGGTGTTTGACTGCGTGCATTCTCGTTATGCAGAGGCTGAATATTACTAATAATGTTTTGCATCCGCTTGATGCTACCTTTTGAGATAATAAAAATGGCCTTTATCCAAAAAAAAACCTTCTAGTTTGTTTGAAAAAATAAACTTGGTTAGAAGGGATGTAAACTGGGAGGGGGGCACTTAGCAAAAAGTTTTGCAGCAGGCAGCTCACACACCATCTGGACGGGGCGCCCGCCCGGAGGACCGACCCCCAACCACTGCCCTCGCTCGCAGACACACGAGAGAGCCGCCCGCCCGCCCGCCCGCCCGCGACACGCTCCCCCGAGATCTCCCCACAGCCCGCGGCAGCAGATCCGCGCGGCCGGCGAGATCCCCGCCCCGGATCCCGGCCATGGCGGGGATGGAGGCCTTCGAGGCCTACTTCCGCCGCGCCGACCTGAACCAGGACGGCCGCATCAGCGGCCAGGAGGCCGTCGCCTTCTTCCAGGGCGCCAGCCTTCCGCAGCAGGTCCTCGCCCAGGTGAGCGCCCCTAAACCCCCCCGCCCAATCCGCGCCCCCGCCGGCCATTCCCAAATTCTAGGTGTGATCTCCGTAGAGCAGCTCTAGATCAGAGCCCCTCTCTGGCGAATTAATCCGATGGAAGCTAAGGGTTGGTTGGTTGGTGATGTTCGGACCTTGTGCGCGCAGGTGTGGATGCACGCCGATCAGAGCAAGACCGGCTTCCTCGGCCGGCCCGAGTTCTTCAACGCCCTGCGGCTCGTCACCGTGGCGCAGAGCGGGCGCCAGCTCACGCCCGACATAGTGCAGTCCGCGCTGTATGGCCCGGCCGCCGCCAGAATCCCGCCTCCGAAGATTGCCGGCGGGCCGGCCCCTCCGCAGGCTGCCGCCGGTGCTCCTAGGCCCCAAGGTAATGCTGCTGCGCCGGCGCCCGCTCCGGGGCAGGCTGGAGCTGCGCAGATGAATCCGGCAGCCGCTGCTCCGAGGCCCCAGGGAAGTGGCATGATGCCGACTTCTGCTGGTGCTCTGAGGCCCCAGGGAAGCGGTATGATGCCGACTTCTGCTGCTGCTCCGAGGCCCCAGGGAAGTGGTATGATGCCGACTTCAACTCAATTTGCCGGTGCACCGCAGGCGAACGCTGGAGCTGTTCCGAGACCCCAAGGCGTCAACTCGATGATGCCGGCTGCAAGTCAGGGTGGAGCCATGCCGCCAAATCAGTTCACGGGGCCGAGGGGCACTCAGTCACAATCTCCCAACATGGGTTATGCTCAGCAGCTCCTCACTTCAAGCACTGGTTTCATGAGGCCACCACCTCAGGTGGGAGCTCCTGCAACATCACTTCAAGCAACTGGAATGAATCAAAGTCCACTGGATGGAGGCAGCATGGGAGGCTCAGTTGGCTGGCAAGGGGGTAATGTTGGTTCACTTGGAGGTTTCTCTCAACCCTCTCCAGGAGCAGCTGTTCCTTCACAGACAACATCAGGTGGATTTGGTCTTGGAATGTCGAGCTCAATGGGCATGGTTCCTGGACAGCAGACACATGCTATGTCCTCTTCATCGTTGCCTCCACAGAGCAACAGTGCTGTATTGCCTCCAGATTCAAGAGCTTTGGTGCTATCTGGAAATGGCCCTGCCAGTGGCTCAGGAGCAAGCACTGACATCTTCTCTGCTCTTACTCAGCCAAAGCCAAGTACATCCACACCTGCACTTCCGACCACATCAAGCTTTATGTCCAAGCCGACTGGCTCCCAGAACTTTGCTAATCTAACACAGCCTGGTTCTCTCCAAGGTACTCCAACAGTGAGTTACGGCACCAGCCAACCTCAGCAGACGCAGCCCATCACAAAGCCAAGTGTTCCATCTCCAGGTGTTTCTGCCGGGGTTTCTAATTCCACTTCTCAATGGCCAAAAGTTAATCAATCTGATATCCAGAAGTACACGAAAGTCTTTCGGGATGTTGATAGGGACAGAGATGGCAAAATAACTGGTGCAGAAGCTCGCACTCTGTTTCTCAGTTGGAAACTTCCAAGAGGTGGGATCTCATCACCAACTTTACTTTCCTAATCATGCATATGTGTATTTCTGTCTATAAGATACCCTAATGTATTGCGGTAACGGGGTACCTTTACAATGCTTATTGGTTGAGCTCCTTGTTTGAAACCTATTTGGCTATTTCTGTCATTGTTTCTCCATAATGATATCATTGTATTTTATTTCTGTTTCTATGATGGTTTTCATATGATGTGCGAACATATCACCATATGAATACCATTGCCATTGGCTAATGCAATTGTTGTTTCATTATACTTTGTAGATGTACTGAAGCAAGTGTGGGACTTGTCTGACCAAGATAATGACGGCATGCTTTCTCTGAGAGAGTTTTGCATTGCTCTTTATTTAATGGAGAGGAACCGAGCTGGAACTCCTCTGCCTCCATCGCTCCCTGACTCTCTTAAATTTGATGAGACACTGTTACGAGCAACAGGCTTGCCTTCTACAGCTTACAATGCCCCATCATGGCAGCCTAATCAAGGTAATATTTGTATTGGCTGCCAGATCTTAGTTATTACATGATATAACTGTAGTCCAAGTTGAACCACGCATACTTTGTCTAGCTTACTTGGCCTGCCGCTTACAAGGTATTTGATGTTGGGCTAGGATTACCACATAGGGGCCCTGGCGCACCTGGGTTGCCTACTGGTGGTGTACGGCCACCCTTGCCTCAAATGCATTCACAGACTGATGGAGCTACAAGACCAGGGCAACCAAGACCTCACATGCCTGGTATGGATAATCATGCTGCAGCTCAAGGAATTACAGATGACAGAAGTGGGGTAAACTCAGCTGCACAGGAGGCTCCTAAGAAGGTATTGGACCTGTTCCTCAAATCTGGATCAGTGTGCTGAACTGCTGATCCACTATGCCCAGACTGGATTTGTGGTGTTCAGCACCAGTTGATTACATCGAGAATAATTTAAGCTGCTCTTGTTATTCAGTTAAGCAAGTACAGCTGAATGGTGTATTCAAATCATGTCGCAGACATGATTTAACATTGACCAGTTGTATTTGAGAAATTGAAGGACCGGCGCAAAATCTAAAATTAGGCCTAGGGAAAAGCCATATAGACAAGTCTTTTATATATCATACCGGCAGTAAAAAAAATCGTCTCTTGTATATATCATACTGGCAGTACAATTGTTCGAAGGATTACATCTTACCAAGATGCAAAGTTTGGAACTCTGAAGTCTGAACTACTATATACTTTAGCAGAAACATGTCATCCTTCTGGCAATCCTTGATACAAAATCTTCAATTAGTTCTTTGTAAGCAACCTTCTCTAAAACGTCACTTAAGGAGGGAGGGATTACTTCTCATGCTTTTGTCCAGAACTATTTTTGGAAACTTTATTTCAGCATAGCCTTTTTTTCTGTTACTCTATTATACTCTCTTATGTACTTAAACAAGCAATTTCCTATAGACAGCAGGAAGGGGTTGTTCTCATGCTATGTAGTTGCAACAACTTTCTATTAATCCTAGTTAGTGAACTCTGAAACATTTGTCCTTTTTTTGGGTCTCTTTTGCATTATGAAGGTTGAGGTGGAGAAGCAGGTCCTAGACTCCAGAGAGAAACTAGAGTACTACCGCACGAAAATGCAAGATCTTGTAAGCATGTTTCTATCTTGTTAGTTGTTTTCATAGTATTACAATTATTAGGACTCAGTAAATAAATTCTGACTCGTATGCAGCTTGTGATCTATCATTACATTTACTGGTCTTATTTAGGTCAACAAAAGTTGATATAATTACATGTTGTATTGAAATCTGTTTATTCTTCTTCTTTTGTCAAAGGTTCTGTATAAAAGTCGGTGTGACAATAGACTGAATGAGATCACGGAAAGGGCATCTTCTGATAAACGTGAGGTACAGATTACCGTGTAATGCTTATCATATCTGATGTATGCCAGCATTGTAGTTCTTCCTTTAGCCCTATTTTTCTCATGCTAGTGGTGCAGACATGGAAATTGGTTGTTAGGTGTCTTTTTTTGTGGGTTCTTTGCAAAATGATGGATGGTCTTTAACTCAATTCAGGTGGAATTGTTGTCTAAGAAATATGAAGAAAAATACAAGCAAGTGGCAGAGTTAGCTTCCAAACTGGCAGTTGAGGAAGCTGCTTTCCGTGATGTTCAGGTTTTGTAACACTACACCTTAGAAAAATGTCATCTGGCAATTCTTATTGTGATTACAATTTTTGATGGTCATATCTTCATTCCGACTTTCTTTTCTTAATAATCTTTTTCAGGAGAGGAAAGTTGAGCTGAATGATGCATTAATTAAAATGGTACAAGGTGGAAGTGTTGATGGTTTGCTTCAGGTATGTTCTATCTCATACCTTACTTTTTGCGGGCAGTATCTCATACCTTCAACCAGTTCTATTTTGTCTCTCTAAACAACACCAAACCGTATACCTAGGTTCGAGCTGATCGAATCCAACATCAATTAGAGGAGATGGAGAAAGCTTTTAACGAACGGTGCAAGCACTTTGGACTGCAATTCAAGCCTTCTGCAACAGTCGAGCTTCCATTTGGTACCCAACTTTCCCAACTTCCAATATTTGTTGAGACTTTCATCTTCATGTTTACTTTCTATAGATCAAATTATGCCCTTATTTTCACTTCATATTACAATCCATAAATCTATTGATCGCTTATATCCTTGTTTGCCAGGTTGGGAACCTGGGCAGCAAGAGGGAGCAGTTGAGTGGGATGAAGACTGGGATAAATTTGAGGATGAAGGTCAGATACTTTTCGATCCATCTTGCCTTACATCACTATATTGTGCTTGTTTTGAACTGTAACTTTATTAAAAGTGTGGCCATGGGCCTTTATCTAAAATAAAAGTGCTGATTTCCTTTCGAAGTTGGTAATTCTCTGTTTATAGGGCAGAAAATGGTACTTTTCATCTCATGCAGACCATTTCCCAATCCTGGACTTCGTGCTTACACCATTTATGTTTTGTTCTGAAAAGAAACTAAAGCATGATTGTATTTATAATCCTAATCTATTTCGCTGTTGTCAAATAATTTTCAATGTAAATTATGTAGATAAAATTGAGCACTAGTGTATTTTTCTGTCTTGTCATTATTTTCCGTCCGCTACCTCATGTAACCAGATATTATGGAAGTGTCAGCTTGCTTACTGGGAAACCTTTCTAACTGCACAATTGCTATTGCGCATATATTTGACCTTGATCCCACAATCAGTTATTTGATCAGATTTGGTGTCTTCCACATCAGCAGCCTACTTCGTCCATTTTTGGCTGATCTTGTTATATTTCTAACTATGCCATTCGTCATAACAGGGTTTGGTCTTGTAAAGGACAATGGTACAATTGTCGAAAACCCAGCTTCTGCTGAAAATGCAAACGCATCATCTCTTTGGGATGACGGTGTCTCTACGGATGGGATGTCCCCTGTTGCATCTTCTAATGGTCATATCAAGGATGTGAGACATTACAGAGCTGGTGATCAAGCGCCTGAGAGCGAATTAGCATATGATTTTGGTGACGAATCTGTAAGGAGCCCGGGCAGTGCTGGAAGAAGTGCCTCTGGGAGTCCATTTAAGTCTTCTCGTTTTGGGGTGCATGACTCGTCTCCCACCAAAAAAGGAACCTACAGGTGCTTGTTTTCGCATTTTTTTTCATGTAGAGTCCTTTTTCTCAAAGTTTAATGAACTGAGATATATCAGGCATAGTCCTACATGAATGAACAACATGATGAGCTATATTCCGTTTCTTTATTTGCTTGATGAACTCAAAAATGATGACCTGTTTGTTTCTTTGGTGCTATTCCTGCCTTTAGAAGTATGAGCCTTCCTTTGAGCAAACCCCACTGTAATCTCCAGCAACACTAGCTGACCAAGATTTATCGGTTCTTATCGCCTGAATGTTTTGGATGTTTATTCATAACTTTTTGTTTATACATAGTAGATTTATTTACTTGACACTGGAGAGATTCCCTCTCATTTTTATTACTTAAAGTATGACAATCATCCTTGTTTCCTACTTTCTAATCTATACAGTGCATATATTTAATATCCTCCAAAAAATATTACAAGTAATATTTGATTTAAAGCACAAATATGGTCTTCAACTATGAAGTTATACATTTTGAGTTTGATGTGAGTGTCATTAATCATTATTTGGTAACAGTGACCACGGTGGCTCTGAGTCCGTTTTTGGAGATAATTATGGTGATGAAACTACATGGAACTTTGATGACCAAGATACTGAATCAGTTTGGGGATCTAATGCAATGAATGTAAGCTTTGTCTTCCTATTTCTGGACTTTTGTGGTGTCCACCCATCATTTCTGATGAATTATCTTGATACAGGAGCCTGGACATCATGGAAGCAACTCTTTCTTTGGGTCAGATGACTTCAATGTAGACCCTGTTAGAGTGGGCTCTCCAAGTGGCGCTAGTGCCTATGGAAAGAAGAGCACATTCTTTGACGATTCTGTTCCAAGTTCCCCTGCATACACGTCTGGGTTCTCACCGAAGTTCGGTGAAAGTCGTGACGATAGCTCCTCCTATAACTTTGGAAGGTTCGATTCCTTCAGATCCCAAGACAGCGCCGTCCCACAGGAAAGCCGCTTTTCCAGGTTTGACTCTGTAAGCAGCTCCAAAGGCGAGAGCGCAGCGGGATTTGACTCATCCAACAGCTCGAGAAATTTCGGCCGGTTCGATTCTTTTGATGAAGCTGATCCTTTCGGCTCGACTGGACCTTTTAAAGCATCAGGAGCGCGGTCGCCCCCCAAATTCTGATATTCATTTGTGGTATTACGAGGATCTGTCTCTTGCGGGCTCATCTGTCGATACAAAGGCTCGGATTGTTCGAGGAAAGTACAATACAGCGGATCCATTTTTTTTGGTTGGCAAGTCTCTTGTGTTGGCCTTGTGTGCATTTGTCCTGTCCTCCACCCCCCACGTACAAAGTGGACATTTTTTGGTTGTGCTCTGTAAAGTATCCCGAGATTGTTCTCTGTTTATAGTGGCCTGTATCTTTGGAACAACAGCTACTCATCGTTTTTTATATTTTTGTACAATACAAAAGTTAAATTTGTCCTCCCTCTGTAAACTAATATAAGAGTGTTTAGATCACTAAAGTAGTGATCTAAACGCTCTTATATTAGTTTACGGAGGGAGTAGAAGATAACTCCCTTGCATCAAGCTGTAAGAAACCGAGAGCCGAAGTATCTTTTGTGCTGTCTCCATAGTCCATATGTAATTCAAGCTAGGGGTTCCAAACTTCCAATGTTGTTCGCCGTTTGGTGTTTTTCTTTTGATATACGGAAGAAGCAGGATTCGGGGTCTACAAAGGCATACAACAAATCGCTGCCAAGTCACGAGTTTCCCATGTTACATGTGCTGGCAGTTTGGCTTCATGTCCAAACCTATGAGCCTATGCCGCTGATCTCGTTGAGCGACAAGAAACCTGAAGGTCTGGCCGACAGCAGCGGCCACACAATGAGGCCAAATTTCGTGTTTTGACCCTTTTCGCATAGAAATTCAGGATCTTACCCCTGTTGGAAAGAATTTCGGGATATGACCCTTTCGCTACCGTCAGGGGTTCTGGCGGTAGGTTTAGACATCTTACCGCCAAGGCACCTGGCGGCAGGGTGCGACAGAGGGGAACGGCAACCGTTTGCTCGAGCTGACGTGGATAAGTATCCTACCGCCAGAGACCCTAGCGGTAGCCTGTCTAACCCTACCGCCAGAACCCCTGACGGTAGGTGGTTGCTGGTTTTTGCCTTGGAAAGTTTCTATAACGAAATATCGAAGTGCCCTGGCGGTAGGTTGTGTGACCTTACCGCCAGGGTCCATGGCGGGAGGGTCATGTGTTTTATGAGTTTCAAGTTTAATTGATTGCTTCTTTTCAAAATCAATATCTTTTACCACGAAAGTATATACTCATTTCTTTTACCATGAAAGTATACTCATATTGACAAGAACAAATGGCATGAAGTTAACTTAATGTTCAAACTGAATAGATAATGAACAAATGGCATTACAAGAGGCACATAGTTTCATTATTCATCGAGAACATAATTGAAAGACACAAGACAAACTAATAGGACGATTTGCTGATAAGTTCGAAGAGCGGGCAGACATCATCATCTTCAGAGCTCCTCGTATGTTAGTCCGGGCCGTGGAGACAGAAACGGCAGCGGATCCACCGGTTCAGGTGGAGGCGGAACGCTGGTCGGCATCCGACCGTTCAAGCACTCCCACCTTGCCCTGCCCGCTGGAGTTTTCGCCTCCGCCCTTCCCCAGTTGATGATATCGAACGCAGATGCACTTGGGGGCGGCATCCTGGCTCTCTCCTCCGCAGTGCTCTCGAAGTAGATTCTCCGGCCCAAATTGCTCAGGAGATAGCTGGCGTAATTCTGCGCAACTTCAATGCACGCTTCCTGACGGACACAACAGATACTTGGATCTGCCTCCATCTTTGCCTTCACTTCCTTCCACTCCTTCACGCTCTGCGACCAAGCCATGCCATCGTCAATGATCCGCTCTGCCCTCTCGTTCCACCGCATTGCCCTCGTGGCCTCTAGGAGCTCGTCTGAGACAGATCCCACCATCTGTAGAAGCTCGGGGAAGGTCTCGTACATGTACGGGAGCGGCATCTCTGACGGAATGTGCTGGAGAGGAGTGGGAGGAGCAGGCGGTGATGGAGTCGGTAGTGCTTGCTCCAAGCTTTCGGACCTAAACATATAGATTCATCACACAAAGGTTAATCACCTTGAAAAAAAATCTAAACCTAGGGTTCATCATGTCGTCAAATGCATCATACCATATCATATTTCTCCAACCACATCCAACATGTATCATATCTCCAATATTCATCATATCATAAATTTTTTTAACACAAAAAATTATGAACTAGGTTCATCTTGAGGGTTCAACATTTGTTCTCCAACTATATCCACTACTCGCATCATAGCATATCAACATGCATCATCATATCACAATAAATTCCTCCAACATGCATCATACCAAAAAATCCTCCAAAAATAATATGAACTAGGGTTCATCTTCACATAACCATACCAACTAGTGACTAGAGTTCATATCTAACACAATATAACATCTAGAATCAACCTAAATCATTCCTAGGGTTCAAAATAATTAAATCTAGTGCAGGGGAGTGATTTGAATCAAAAAATACGACGAATCGGAAGCTATTTGACTAAAACTAATTGAAGGGATCGAAGGCGCTTACTTTGCTTTCTTCGGGGCCATCTCGATCCGCAAAAACGGTGAACAAACGACGAAGATCAGAGGGGGGGGGGTGGAGGAGATGAGAGAGGGGGTGAGAGGAAGAACTCCTCTGTTCTTGGGGCGGCTGGTTGGGGGGAGAAGGGGGAGGGGTGGGGCGGCCCATGGCTTATAACTGCCCTAATCCCTACCGCCAGTGGTTCTGGCGGTAGGGTTAGACATCCTACCGCAAGGACCAGCGACGGTAGGGTGGGACGGAGACCGTTAACGCTGCTGACATGGATAAGTATCCTACCGCCGCAGGTTCTGGCAGTAGGAAAAAGGGTCAGATCCCGAAATTCTTTCCAACAGGGGTCAGATCCTGAATTTCTATGCGAAAATGGCCAAAACACGAAATTTGGCCACACAATGACAGCCAAACTGGAACAAACTGCGAAGATAGGCGGAGTACGGGACTTGAGAGCACCTTCAACACAACCCTATAATAGAGTATAACCATTTTTAGGGCTTTTGGATCAAAAACAAATAAATAAGCAGCTAAAAAAATGGCAGCGTCGGTGTATTTGCAGCATGCGGGTCGACGTATTCTTGAGATCCGGCACCGGACCCGATTCAGACCGATTTTGGTGTCGCTGGCCCTCCGTCACCCCTAATGGCCCAGTCGCAGCTCCTCCGTTGGTCGTGCCATGGACACTACGGTGTTGGCCATATGCCCACCGCGACCGAGCGGAGCGGAGCCACCGTTGATTCGGATGGCTGCAACAGCACACTATTGCTATTTTTTTTGGCCAGAAACTCAACCTCTTGACATCAAGGAGGCCCTACTACGCCATTTTGATCTGGCGCAACGACAACATTGGCTCTGTCGAGCAGCTGACTGGCTTTCTTTTCGCATTTTTTGTTGTGCACAAATGAGTAGCTTGCGATGGAGGATTTGCTATTGTAGTTGCGGCAGAGCCCCCCCTTCGATGAGCTCGCCGGTCCGTCCCCGCCTCCGGTGGCTGCCGCGTGCCATCCCAGCCTTCCTCTGCCGCCGCGCACCGCCATCCCCGCCCGACGGGGCCGTGATCCGCCGCCTCTTGCCTCCCTCCATCGCCGAGGCTCCTTCTCCGGGGCAGTGATCCCCGCAAGACGCTGCATCAATGGCACCGCCACCCAAGAACATGCCAGTACGCCGACCACGAGAGGAAGAAGAGGAAGTTCAACAACCATCGATGCAAGTTCAACTTTAGGTAATGTCTACACAGTAAGTTCAATGATACATAAACTAGGAGTACTTCTAGTGTAGTTGCATAAATTATAGATGAACAAAAGAGAAGACATGCATCAGTTATATATATATGCATATCCATACATCTCTGAAGTTCAATGTTCAGTTTACAAGCAGTGCTAAAAAACAGTACATCGGTACATCAGTGTGTAACATGTACGGTTATACTGTTCGACCGAAAACGGAACCAGATACAAAATAGAGAACAACAGTTTAAATAACAACCATCGATGCAAGTTCAACTTCTACAATGCCTTCAGTGCATGACATGTTACCCATAGCATGTATACGAGAAAAATACAGAAAAGATTAATCCCAAAACTGTTGAATGTCATTGCAGAAGCGAGCAAGGCGGCGCACGCAGCGAGCGTTTGATGAGCCAAGCAGATATGGGGCACCACCTGGTTGGGTAACACCAGAAATACCACCTGGATACTTCAACAATACAGGCAGATTTCAAGATACACCGGAATCATCAAAAGCACAGACAAGTTCTTCTATGCAGCAAACACCAATATCTGGGAATACAAGCTATGTCACTCATGGGTTGCAACAAGGCCTGCAATATCCCCAACAACAAATGTTTTCCTTCCCTAACACATGCAGAAAGCCAAGGACAGGAAGCCATGGATGGGTTGCAACAAGGCTTCCACCAGTCGCTCCATCAACATCAATCATCCGTGCTGCAAAAGTGGTTACGATGGGAAGACCAGGCCAAAGAGACAGAAATTTTGGCCGCTCTAGCAGGTTCCAAAGTACAAGATATGAGCCATATGGACAGGAGCAACCTCACAACGAATCTGAGGGGAGACGGCCGTACAATGAGAGACGGAGACCTTCGTCAACATTGCTCCCTCCAAGAGATGCATTGCTGCATGTGCCAAGGGTGACACCACCCGCGCCCATACACCAGGGTGAACAGCAAACACCGGAGGCAGCACAGAGCTATACACATGTAAGTATCCACATTCAGAAAAAAACCATACAAGCACAGTCCATACCATGGTACTATGACCACCCCATCTAAACATTTTCATAACTGCGTTTTTGTTTGCTCACTGTTGCGTGCAGCCACTGTCGTGGGTTTGTCACGACAGATGTCCTTGTGAAAGGACTTAGACGTGGAGCCATCGCTACGGGTTAGCTTAAGGGGTTAAACCGGACAAGGGGACACGGGGAGTTTTGTACTAGTTCGGCCCCTTTGAGGAAGGTAAAAGCCTACATATAGTTGTTATTGGTATTGCTAGGGTTTCGAAGGCCAGGGAGCGAATCCGCTTTGTCTGGCTCTTGAGTTGTTGTTGTCTGTCCCTAAACCGCGGCCGGATCGTCCCTTTATATACATAGGTTGACGCCCGCCGGGCTACAGAGTCCCAAAGCCGGATCATAAATGTGTCCGGTTCGGTCTCTACTCTCCCTATCTTACCATACAAGTTATATGACTAGGTCGGTTTACATTTACAGGCTGTAACCCGCCTTTGGGCCTTGGGCCTTCCTTAAAGCGCCATTATCCTCACATCTTCATGGGCTTCTAATCTTCAAAGAGTCAACCCGGCTACATAAGGCCGGTTTACCTCCAGTAGTAATATCCCCAACATTAGGCCCCAGATTGGTTTGAACTTGTTCATGTCAATCTTTCACACTTAGAAAAAATCTTCTCTCCTATCTTCACTTTTGATCTTGTAAACCGCCGTGATGTCATACTTCAAAATTATGATAAACCGCCCTCACGTCATCCATCCGTTGATTTCGGAGATTACCTTCATTTAATATATATTCAGTCATCGAGGCGACACCTTTATTAACTTATCCATTTTTGGGCTCCTCGATTCCCGCACTTGCCGTTTTATCGCTTCGCCTTATAAATAGGACCAAGGGGTCATTTTCACCTTTTCCCCCTCGTGCCTCTTCGCGTCATCTTCCTTGCGCCGCTCAGCCTCTGGAGCTCCGCCGCCACCGTCGACCGTCGCCTCTGCACCGACCCTGGCCGCTGCATCACCCTGAACGCACCAGAATACTGCGACACCTTTCCGCTTCCTCACCAGCTCCGGTAAGTTCCCTGCTTTTTTCGCCACAGATCTGTTCTAGGGTTTCGACATTCTTCGCAGTTCTTCTGCAGTTCATCAGCGCGTCAGTGATGTTCTTCCTTGTTCTGCCTTTAGTCTGTAGATGGTCACTTCGTGCTTGATGTATCCCTTGCCGTAGCTAACCTTCCATTATCATCACAAACCCTTATGCGCAAAGAACTGATCTAGTCCTTCATAAATTGCTTCGGTTCTGCACCTCTTCTAGATCCAATTATTTTTGCTTTTCCATCTTACCTTAGATCCAAAAAATTTATATATCACTGTGAGATCTGTTTCTCCTTACACCAACATAGGCGGTTTAACCTTGTATAAGCAGTCTATGCCATTAGCCCTCTGATAAACCGGAGGAGCATTTTTCCTTCATAATTATGCTCCGGTTTAACAATGTCTGAGTAATTCTGTGCTAGTATTACTTTTTTCCCTTATTGCATTAGTCTCTGGTTCATACTATTTCACATATCAGTATGTTTCTTACTCCCTTGTCTCTTGCATATGATCATGCGTAATTTATAAACCGGCCTTTCATTTTCAGTTTATTTGCTTTGCAATGGCCAAACAATTCACTACCTGCAACTGGGCTCGTTCCCGGGTTACCGAGGCTCAATTGAATGAGATGGTTAGCATCGGCTCCCTGCCTAAGAAAACTGAAATCAAATGGCGAGTTCCCAGAACAGAAAATCCTCCAACCCCAAGGCAGGGCGAGGTGGTGGTTTTTTTGACCATATAGGCCGTGGCTTCAAACCGCCAGGGTCAAAATTTTATCGAGATGTGCTTGCCAGCTTCCAACTTCATCCACAAGATATTGGTCCCAACTCGGTTTCCAACTTATGCAACTTCCAGGTCTTTTGTGAAGTATATTTACAAGAAGAACCAACTGCAGAATTGTTTCGTGATTTCTTTCACTTAAACCGGCATACAGAGTTTGTAAATGGTCCGAACACAGAACTTGGTGGCGTCTCGATTCAAAAGCGGAAAGAAGTTGAATTTCCTCATGCAAAACATCATAGCCACCCAAAGGAATGGTACCAAACATGGTTTTATTGCAGAGACACTTCACCTGAGGGTGAAAATCCCCTCCCCGACTTTCGTGATCACAGACTATCAAATACTCACCCAATGCCACAATGTCTGAGCTCTTCGGAAAGGGCGAAATATGCTCCTCAACTCGCCAAACTCCGGGCCTTTATGGCAAACGGTTTAACATGCATGGACTTTGTGCGCTGTTGGATATCCTGGAGTATCTTACCACTAAGCCGGCGTCCCGGTTTAATGTGCGAATATACCGGTGAGGTTGACGACCCTCAACGCCATTGCAATATCCAATTATATGAGGAAGAAGTCACTGAAGGTGTAAAGAAGATTCTGAATGAGTCGGAACCGATCTGTAGTCAAACCAGTCTGAGTCCCTTCTATGTCAAGAACAAACCGCCTGCTGTAAGCATTATACTCCCTCTTTATCTCTAATATCTTGAACTTATGCAACCTGTAACCCTTCTTATTTATATGTAGGGTGATGACCCCTTCTGGAAACGGAAAACTGTAGAGAAAGCGGCAAAGCCGACTGGAGACAAAGCGGTCAAGCCATCCTGCCCAAAGACCAAAGCCGTAAAACGGACGTCAAAGCAGAAAACGGCTGACCGGATTAATATGGAGCTTGATGATGATACTGATGATCCAAAAGTTGAGGTAGAACTTGACTCACTTGGCTCTCTTTTTATGCATCTCATTAACAATGATCTTCCTCAGGAGGATGCAGAAGCTAGTCAAGCTGATGACGTAGAGGTAATTACCCTTTCCTCCGGTTCAGACTCTATGCCAACACAAAAAACTCGCCAAGCAGTCCGGAAAGTAAGATTTTCTCATCCTCTTGCTCACTTGGATCCAACATTTATTTTGAAGACTCAACAGCATGAAGCTCGCCGGACAACCCGGCACAGTGGCCAACAGGTCACTTCAGCCGGTTTACCTGACACTCCGGTTCGGAAGTGCCGGTCTGAGGTCTCTCCTACTTCTGACCATTCTTACCCCAAGGCAGATTATTTCAGACAGCCTCTTAATCCGTCCGATTCAAATTATCAGGTGACACCTCCTCCCTCTTCTGGTGAATCGACAGCAACTCAACTCCCCCCTTTGAAAACTGTGGCCGGGTGAGTTGTAAAAACCTTTCCTTTCAATGCGCCATAAATCCTTTGAATAGGATGTTAATCCTTTTGTATTCTGTTTGCAGGGCCAAAGCCAGACCCAGCAAGAAAGCTCGGGTCACCAATCCACCAGAAGACCCTGTCGCCGAAGAAGAAGAACCAAGAGGTGAACCGGAACAGACTGGTGAACCGAAATACCCCCATCCAGAAGCTACTTTTGATGATCCACCCCTTGAAGGCCAACATACCGATGAACCAACAGATGCTGAGCCTGCCGCACCCGATACTGAACTGGCAGAGCCAATCCGGGCTAGTCCGGTGAAAGACACTAAAATTCCAGCATCATCCACCAAAAATCCTGAAGGCCAAGGTGATGATGTTATTATTACTGGAATAGGCCACAGCTCTCCTGGCCATCCCGTCATTTTAGCTCAGCATAGTGCCAAAGAAGAGCAAATTGCCCGGGATAAAGGTAAATGGAGCAGCGACTTATCAAACTGTGCTCATCTTAACGCTGATGAGCTTCATTCTGGCTTCTTGAACCGTCTGCACTCAAACCGGGATTATGAAGCCGGTTTGGTGAACTTGATGAAAGAGCGATATGAGGTAAATTCCTCTCCCTTTGTATATTGATTTATAGCTGAAACACTATCCCAAGTAGCCCCCAAGGGCCGTTTTATGATTGCTAATCACAAACCGGGTCTTTGTAATACTTTAAGCATCTCATCTTTGATCGTTGCAATGGCAGATCGCTAATAATAGATAAGACTCATCTTGAAAAAATTAGACAACTTTCTGCAGCATAGCCCCCAAAGGCCGGTTTAACTTGGCAAGTTAATCCGGTTTTTAATTCACACATCCGTTTTTAGAACAGACACACATTAGCCCCCAAGTGTCAAGGATAATGCTTGCATTTTTTCTGGAGACTTGTATAAAATGTAGTACTTGAGAACAAATAGGCATTAGCCCCCAAGTATGAAGTGCATAACTTTGTTATACGCTTTGTACTTTAGCACAGATATATGCTGTTTGTTTAACATACCTTCAACGTTGCAGGCTAAACTGAGAAACAAAGATGCCCGAAATTCTGACTTGCAAGAAAATGTGAAGTCACAACAAGCCGAGGCTGCAAAAGCCAAAGAAGAGCTGACCCAGGCCCTGGTCGGAATGGAAAAACTGAAAGAATCCTTCAACCAAGAACGTGCTGAATGGGAAACCGAGAAATGCGGTTTAACCAAAAGAGCTGTAGACGCCGAGGCAGCCCTGAAGCTAGTGGTTGAAGAACTAGCCGGTTTGAAACGCCAAATCAATGCTATGACCTCTGCTATCTTTGGTAAGTGTCTGCTTATGTATGTTGCGCCAGTTGATGAATCTTATAACTGACAAAAATGTTGATAAAATCTTTGGCAGGCACTCGGATCGCCCATCTTGGTACAGATATGCGGCTGAAGCTCAAAGCGGCATATACCTTAGTGGAACAGCTATACTCTGGGTCTCAACGGGTTATTAGCACGGCAGCTTATAACAAACCGGCTCCAACTTTGATTAAGGAAACCCTTGAGAAGATGGGCATGTTACCAACCCGTATTGCTGAGTTGAAGAGAGCAGCTGCCAGAGTAGGAGCGTTAACCGCCCTTATTCGAGCCAAAGCCTGGATTCCAGACCTTGAAGCGGAGGATATCATCAAAGGATACCCAGGCATTAAAGAAGACGGTTCAAACTTCGACAACGATGATCTTCGGCGGTTGACCAAACAGATGCGGCCAGCGGCCAGCAAGTTGGCTGAAGATACCGATTTGCCCCATTTTCAACCGTTTTATGATGCAGAAGGGAAAAGATAGCCGGCCGACATCCATGAAGTCGAAGAACTTGTGCCTCTGATTCGTAAGCACACTTATGCCCCTGATATTAACCCTTCCAATCTTATCCATGAGGAAGCAGTGTTCCAAGCGTTAACTGGAATCGATTGGTCAACGGCTGATTTCCAGCGTCTGGGGAGGGATGAAGAAGTGCCTACACCAATTGACCCTCAACCGTCAAACCGTCGCAATGAAGAATCCTGATCCGGTCGCCGGTTTATATGGCTACTGTGAAAAACAATGATACTGTTTGAGCCGCTTTGAAGCTTCATGTAATAGGATAGCTGAAACTCCGTTTATCTGCCATGCCATCGAGCATGTTTCGTAACAATTTGTGACAATCTGTGCCGCCCTTTGGAATATTTTTATGCATAATCCCATGATGAATGGCGTTCCTGGGTATAACAACTTAAAAGTATCTACTGGTTGACCGCTAGACGTGTCATGATGTTCAAGAAGTATATAGTACCTAGATGAATAATCAAGTGTTTGTACAAAAAGTAATGTACAGAACATACCTCACTGGTTGACCAAACGTGTATACAGCAAAGGTGTTAATACCAATCCGGAACGTTGATAACTCCATCTTCATAATGCCGGTCTATATATTAAACCGGACCGGAATAACTACCGGATTTTCTTTATAACACTGGTGATTTAGTCAAACCAGATCGGGTCAATGAACACCGGTTTATAATTGATCATGTGGCAACAACTGGTAGTTGAAAAGCAAGCTAGGTCAAGGACACCGGTTTATCAAAAAATACTTATGATTTTCAACAAGCAAAATTCAAACAGGAAAAATATGCAAGGCTTTTTACGAGCTGCCAGGCTCCAAATCGAGGCTTTTCATGGGCTGCCAGGCCTCTGAGTTAAACCATTTAATAAAGCCTTTTAAGATGGGCCTCCAATTAACCAATCATCGTTTTAACTATGACAAGTTCAGGGTCTGTAAAAAGATTGACTTGTCAAACGTTCGATGGGTCATACCAGGATTACCTGGACAGGAGTGGCTTAGTTGATGAAGGCAGGTTAACCCGGGTTTTTAGGTGAATACACCAGGCTTCCAAGCCGTGACTTGATAGCCAATTACGAGGGTCCTTTCAAACTCTTTGTTGCTTTGCAAAAAGATCCCCCAAGTAACTTTGTGAGCAATGCTCAGTGTGTGCCCATGTTTGAGTCTGTACTGTGTACAACACTCTCTTTGGCTCCACCAATTTTTCTCCGTGTGGCTTAAATGCCTATCAAGAGGTGTAGCTATGGTGTGAGGATAACCAAGCCCCCTAGTGATATCCCTTCATGGTTTAAAAACCGATCAAGAGGTGTAGCTGTAGTTCAAATATGACCAAGCCCCCTAGTGATTCTCTTTATATCTATGCAGCTGCTAAAGTCGGTTTAACAAAGACTCTTCTTTGTCAGTTAACTTGTAAAAGCACACACGTGATATAAGAAAGAACAGATACCCCGCTTATAACGGAGGCTCTGGTTTATTATATGATATATACACTGTCGTAAATATGTACAGATGAAGAGCCTATGGCTTCAAGTATAGTAAGGCCGAAGGAGAGCTATGTTCCATGGCCGCTTTGTCTCCTCCTCCGATTGACGTGAGTCTTCATGCTCTCGAACATCAATGAGGTAGTAAGATCCGTTGTGCAGATTTTTGCTGACCACAAAGGGTCCTTCCCAAGGGGGGGATAACTTGTGCATATCAGTCTGATCCTGGATGAGCCGGAGCACCAAATCACCTTCTTGAAAGGTTCTGGTTTTAACCCGGCGGCCGTGATAACGTCGAAGATCTTGTTGATAAATCGCCGAATGTGCTGCTGCAAGATCACGCTCTTCATCCAACAGGTCCAGAGAATCCTGATGTGCCTTCTCATTATCAGCTTCAACATAAGCTGCCACACGAGGTGAATCGTGACGGATGTCGCTAGGAAGAACTGCCTCCGCTCCATAAACCATGAAGAAAGGTGTGTAACCCGTAGACCTATTGGGTGTGGTGTTGATGCTCCATAACACAGAAGGTAGCTCCTCAACCCAACAACCCGGCGTCCGCTTTAAGGGAACCATAAGCCTTGGTTTGATACCCCGTAGAATTTCTTGATTTGCCCTTTCTGTTTGACCATTAGATTGGGGGTGAGCCACCGATGCTAGATTAAGCCGGATGTGCTCACGTTGACAGAATTCTTCCATCTCCCCTTTTGACAGATTAGTACCATTATCTGTTATAATGCTATGTGGAAAGCCAAACCGGAATATCACCTTCTTGATGAATTGAACCACCGTGGCTGCATCACACTTGCTGACTGGCTCTGCCTCCACCCATTTAGTGAATTTATCAACTGCTACTAACAGGTGGGTCTTTTGTCCTTAGAGCGCTTGAAGGGTCCAACCATATCAAGCCCCCAAGTTGCAAGCGGCCATGTAATTGGAATCATCCGCAACTCTTGAGCCGGGACGTGCGCACGACGGGCAAATTTTTGACATCCATCACATCTCTTGACTAAATCCTCCGCATTAGCATGCGCCGTCAACCAGTAAAAACCGTGGCAAAAAGCTTTGGCAACCAACGACTTTGAACCGGCGTGGTGACCGCAATCCCCTTCATGGATTTCTCGTAGAATCTCACAACCTTCTTGAGGAGAAACACAACGCTGAATTGCTCCTGAAACACTGTAACGATGTAACTCCCCGTTGAGTATGGTCATGGACTTGGAACATCGGATTATTTGTCGAGCCAACGTTTCATCGTCTGGTAACTCGCCCCGGTTCATGTAAGCCAGATATGGGATCGTCCAATCCGATATGGCATGCAGAGCTGCCACCAACTGAGCCTCCGGATCAGGAACAACCAAATCTTCTTCGGTTGGCACTTTGACTGACGGATTATGCAATACATCAAGAAAGACATTAGGCGGGACCGGTTTACGCTGAGAACCAAGACGACTTAAAGCGTCCGCCGCTTCATTCTTCCGCCGGTCTATATGGTCCACCTGATAACCTTTAAAGTGACCAGCCACTGCATCCACCTCTTGCCGATATGCAGCCATGAGTGGGTCCTTAGAATCCCAAGTGCCAGACACCTTCTGAGGTACTAGATCTGAATCGCCGAAGCACTTAACCGGGCTCAAATTCATCTCCTTAGCCATCCGAAGACCGTGGAGCAAAGCCTCATATTCAGCTGCATTGTTAGTACAAGGGAACATTAAACGGAGGACATAACAAAACTTGTCACCTCGTGGGGAAGTTAGTATGACTCCAGCCCCCGAGCCCTCCAACTGCCTGGATCCATCAAAATGAATAGTCCAATATGTATTATCTGGTTTCTGTTCAGGTGCCTGTAACTCCGTCCAATCATTGATGAAATCCACGAGTGCCTGGGATTTGATCGTTGTGCGGGGTATATATTTGAGCCCGTGAGGTCCAAGCTCAATAGCCCACTTGGCAATCCGGCAAGTTGCTTCCCTGTTTTGAATGATGTCGCCCAGAGGAGCTGAACTGACCACTGTGATAGGATGACCCTGAAAATAATGTTTAAGCTTCCGACTCGCCATGAACACCCCATATACCAGCTTCTGCCAATGCGGGTACCTCTGCTTAGACTCAATGAGCACCTCACTGATATAATAAACCGGCCGTTAAACCGGATATTCCTTGCCAAGCTCCTTGCGCTCTACCACAATGGCTACGCTAACAGCCCAGGCATTAGCAGCCACATATAATAATAATGGCTCTTTATCGGTCGGTGCTGCAAGCACGGGCGGTTCAGCTAGCTGCCTCTTCAAATCCTCGAACGCCTTATCAGCTGCCTCACTCCAGACAAAGTTATCTGTTTTCTTGAGCATCTGATATAAGGGGATAGCCTTCTCTCCAAGGCGATTGATAAACCGGCTCAAGGCGGTAATCCGGCCGGCTAGATGTTGAACATCGTTAATACATGCTGGTTTAGCCAAGGATGTGATTACTGCAATCTTTTCCGGATTAGCTTCAATGCCTCTGTTTGATACCAGAAAGCCTAAGAGCTTGCCTGCCGGGACACCGAAGACACACTTCTCCGGATTGAGCGTCATCTTGTAAACCCGGAGATTGTCAAAGGTTTCTCATAGATCATGTATCAATGTCTCCTCCTTTCTGGACTTGACCACAATATCATCCACATATGCATGAACACTGCGCCCAATTTGTTTATGAAGGCAGATCTGAACACATCGCTGGTAAGTTGCTTGGGCACTCTTGAGTCCAAAAGGCATGGAAACATAGCAGAAGGCTCCAAAGGGAGTTATGAAAGCTGTCTTCTCCTGGTCCTTAACCGCCATTTTGATCTGATGATAACCAGAGTAAGCATCCAGAAAACACAAATGGTCACAACCTGCTGTAGCATCAATTATCTGATCAATGCGAGGGAGAGAAAAGGGGTCTACAGGGCAAGCCTTGTTTAAATCTGTGTAGTCCACACACATGCGTCAAGTACCATTTTTCTTAAGAACCTGCACCGGATTGGCTAACCACTCTGGATGAAAAACTTCGACAATAAACCCTGCGGCCAACAGACGGGCTACCTCTTCACCTATAGCCTTACGTCTCTCTTCACTGAAACGGCGGAGGAACTGTCGGACCGGTTTAAACTTAGGATCAATGTTGAGTGTGTGCTCAGCGAGTTCCCTCGGTACACCTGGCATGTCAGAAGGTTTCCATGCAAAGATGTCCTGATTCTCATGGATGAACTCGATGAGCGCGCTTTCCTATTTGGGATCCAAGTTAGCGCTGATGCTGAACTGTTTGGATGAATCGCCAGGAACAAAGTCAACCATCTTAGTGTCTGTAGCCGATTTGAACTTCAACGCCGGATCATGCTCTGTAGTCGGCTTCTTCAAAGAGGTCATGTCTGCCGGATCAACTTGCTCCTTATAGAATTTCAACTCCTCCGTGGCACAAACCGACTCAGCATAAACCACATCACCTTCTTCACACTCCAAAGCAATCTTTCTACTCCCATGTACTGTGATAGTCCCTTTATGACCTGGCATTTTAAGATGTAGATAAATATAACATGGCCTTGCCATAAACTTAGCATAAGCCGGCCGCCCAAACAAGGCGTGGTATGGAATTTTGATCTTTACCACCTCAAATGTCAATGTTTCTGACCTTGAATCATAGTCATCTCCAAAAGATACCTCCAAAGCTATCTTGCCAACAGGATATGCAGACTTACCAGGCACCACACCATGAAAGACCGTATTTGACGGTTTAAGATCCTTATCTGTCAACCCCATATGGAGGAATGTATCATAATACAAAATATTGATACTACTTCCCCCATCCATGAGTACTTTGGTAAACTTGTATCCCCCAACTTGAGGGGCCACCACCAGGGCCAAGTGACCTGGATTATCAACCCGGGGTGGGTGATCATCTCTACTCCACAAAATAGGTTGCTCAGACCAGCATAAATACTGAGGTACTGCCGGTTCAACAGAGTTTACTACCCTTTTCTGAAGCTTCTGATCACGTTTGCACAAACTAGTAGTGAAGACATGATATTGCCCGCTGTTCAGCTGTTTGGGATTGCTCTGATAACCCGACTGCTGCTGTGCCGGGGTACTGATCCACGGGCACCTATGGGACCGGCGGGCCGGGTCCCTTTCAGTTCGGCGGGGGCGGAGATCATGCAAAGAGCAAATCGAGGCGAAGCACGCGAGCGATTTACCCAGGTTTGGGCCGCACGGATGCGTAAAACCCTACTCCTGCTTTGTGGTTTTGTATTGATTTCTAGCTCGGGAGCGCGGAGTGCTACAGTACACACCAGCGGCTAGCAAGACCGAGCGTGAGTGTTCGAACTGGCTAACCCCCCTCTACGTTGCACACGAGCCTCCTTTTATATGCTCAAGGGGCTACCGACAGGTGGCAACGGAGGTAAAGGGCAAAAATGGAAAGGTGCTGTGGTAGGCACAGCTACCTGCTACAGTGTATCATACCTAACCCTGACGGCAGGGGACAAGGGTCTTAAATGCCCGTCTGTGTCGCCTAAACAGTGCGAAAAGGGACCGCCAGGGACGCCACCGTTCGCCATGATGGCGATCTTGTCAGCGCCGCTTGCCACCGCACGTCCCTAGCTGCACAGCCTTCCGCCACGTACGCCTGGAAGGGCCCCAGAGCGACACGTTGGTGGATGTGCTGGAGCGCGGGCGCGGAGAGGTGGCTTACCGCGGCAAGCGCCTTGCCGCGGTCGTCGTCTTGTCGCGTCTGGGAGCTTGTCGCTCACCGGGTCTTGCCGGAACGCGTGGTGCGCCGCGGCAAGTTCCTTGAAATGCCTTGAGTGGTCTTCCCGGCAAGCTCCTCTTGCTGGGGTCTTGTCTTCTTGACTTGGACACTTTGTTCTTGAATGGCTCCAAAGGAACCACGGAGGATCTTGGCGGTCACCCGGCAAGCCTTGCCGCGGGATGCTGCGACTGCCCGTGCACAAGTTCGGGATACTAGGGTACCCCTACTCTAGTACACCGACAGGAGCCCCCGGGCCTGGGCCATACATGGTGCCGAGCGCTGTTGGGCCAGGCCCAAAACAGGGCACGGGCATGCGCGGCCTAGGTTACGCCGTATCTCACTCCGTATCCACCGCGCCCTCCCCGAACGGCACGCGTTGAATGCGGCGTCGTGGGAGAGGTCGTGGGGGTTTCTTTATTCGGAAATGCGGAACGTCCGCCCCCTCCCCCTTTATAAGCAGGGGAAACAGGGGCAGTTGGCCCACTCGCCCGTTGCCGTTCCCAATCTCAGGAATCTCCGCCACTCCCTTGCCTCCCCAAAGCTGAGAGAGAGAGAGAGCAGCGCTCCGCCCCCCATCGCCACTAGCACCACCAACGCCGTTGACCTCCTCCACTACTTCCGCCATGGCTCCAAAAGCCGACAAGGGGAAGACCGTGAAGACGACCGAGGCGCAGTGGCTCGCGGCGCTGCGGAAGGAGCGGTCCGTTTTCCCTCCCAAGCTCGGCGCGAAGGAGCTGAGGGAGAACTACTATCTGTTCTGGTCGGCGGAGACGCGCGCGCATCCGCGCACAAAGGTTCTCCCCGCCGCCGCTTGGAAGATGGCTCCGAATGGGTACCCCTTCTTCGCATTGTTCTTCTATTGCGGGCTCTTCCCGCCCTTCTCTGATTTCTTCTGCGACATCATGAACACCTATGGATTCCATCTCCTTGACTTCACCCCCAATGCCGTCCTGACAATGGCAGTTTTCGCACACCTCTGCGAAAACTTTGTCAGAGTCCTTCCCAACGTAGCCCTCTTCCGCCACTTTTTCATACCCCGAGTAGAGAGAGGAGAGCCTCTATCCGGCGGGATCGCCTGGATCTCAAGGCCCGGCAAGAAGGAGACCTATCTGGAGGGAGAATTCTGCGGCAAGTGGGAGGAGTGGAGAGCTGATTGGTGCTGGATCGACGAGGAGAGCCCGCAGCCATTCACCGTCCGACGCCGAACCCCAGTAGCACGCGGCAGCGATTGGAGTGACATGGCTCCGGAGGACGCCAGGCTGAAGATTGCCGTCACCAGGATCCTGCGCCTGAGGCTTGCCGGGCTTACTGTTGGCGCTGTTGGCGCAGACTTCCTTCGCCGCCGCATCGCCCCCCTGCAGGAACGGGGGAGGCCCACTTGGGAGTTCAAGAACGCGGCAGACATCATGAGGCTGCGGCCAGGCCTCAATTACAACTTCACAGTCCTGGAGCTCAACGCGATGCTGCAGGAGCTGTTCAAATATGACCCCCAGCATCCCG
This sequence comes from Triticum urartu, assembly GCF_056163025.1. Taxonomy (NCBI): domain Eukaryota; kingdom Viridiplantae; phylum Streptophyta; class Magnoliopsida; order Poales; family Poaceae; genus Triticum; species Triticum urartu. The sequence continues at coordinate 641,299,783 of NC_141877.1, read as the reverse complement.
AGGTGTTCAGGTTGCCGGGGGGCGTCATGCCTTTGTGCAACAATTCCGCGCTCGACCGCATCCGTGCAATGATGCCAGAGTGCGACTCGCACGGGATTGTGCCAACTTGGCAGGAGCCTGCAGACGAGGTCGTGCAGCAGTTCTTCGACGACTTGGTGGAAGTGCCAATCCGCCTCGACGAGAAGGACGGCCTCACCCGCGACACCACGGATGCAGAGATGGCGCTCATCGCCACTAGGTTGGAGGAGGCAGCGGCAACCGCAGCCGCGGGCGAGTTCGGGTTCACTGTGGAGGAGGCCGATGCAGCAGAAGCGACAAGCTGTGCCGAGCGAGGGAAGCCTGCCGGCAAGAAGGGGCTTGCCGGGCAAGACACCGAGCCGAGCGAGCCCGCCAAGGACGCGAGCGGCTCGTTGCAAATCGACTCTTCTTCCACCTCGTGTTCAGACAGCCCACCAGAAGCAGAGCCTCCATCCCCACCAAGAAGGCGTCTCCGCAAGGTTGATGATGTGGCGGAGCGGCAAGCGGGCCAACAGTCGCCACGCCGCGTGACACGCTCGACCACGGCAAACACCGTTGCTGCGGGAGCGCCTCATGCTACGACGGCAACTGGAGCGGAGTCTAGCCGGACCACCGCTTCAGTCCCTGCCGCTACTCACGCCGCGCCGACAGCCGGAGCGGGGTCGTCTCAGACCGCCGCCACTGCTCCCGCCAAGCGGCCAAGGGAAGCTTCTCCTCCGCCTCCTCGCTCTGGGCGGGCGCCAGGCTTCGACTTCTCCGCGTTAAGCTCCGACGAGGAAGAAGAAGAAGAGTAAGCTTCTTTTGTTGTACTTGCATTTCTTCAACTCTTGCTGTTGGTCTTGTTTCTCACTTGCTTTTCCCTGAATCTGTTCCTCTTTAGGACTCTAGCCCAGAGAGCGGCAAAGAGAGCTAAGGTCCCGGTGATCATCATCGAGGACGAGCCCACTGCGACAACAGGTGGCGTGCCCGAGACAACCTTGCCGGAGCCAGCGACTTTCCTCCATGGCAGCCCCCAACGTAAGTGTGTGAATTATTTTCCGCGGCGAGGCGCGCATGGGTACTTGTCTTTGCTGATATCTGCTTGTTGACTTGTGTAGGAGCCGAGCAGCCCCACCAAGAGCCAAGGGAGAATCCCCCGACAAGGGAGAATTCTCCGGCAAGGGAAGGCTTCCCGGTGAGGGAGAAGTCTCCGGCAAGGGAGGGTTCTCCGGTGAGGGACAGCGCCAGCGGCCCCCCGACCACGGAGACCACAACCGCAGAGCCTGGTGCAGGTACTCCCCTTGCTTCAAAACTTCTCTTGGATCCTTCTTTTCTTGATCTTTATGGGTTTCTGCTGGAATCTGTTTGACTCTTCTCCCCTTTTCCGGCCGTCAGATCCATCCGCTGCGGTGCAGATGGAGACAGAGGTCGCCGCCGATGAAGCAGCCGGTGCTGGAGACGCCACCGGCGCAGAGGCCGCCAAGGCTGATGCCGCAGCAACTGGCGAGGAATCTGGCGATCGTACTGACGGCCCAGAGGCCGCAGGAGCGCCAGGCGCTACGCCGACCGCCGACCCATCCGCCAAAGCCGCAGCGCCAAGTTCCAAGGAGCCCCAGCCGGGCGTTTATTTGAAGGCCGGCGACGACGTCTTCATCCATCTTCCCTGGGCATCAAGCTCCAGAGCGCCGGTCGAGGGGGAGGTCTTCGACGGAGAAGTGCTCGCCTCCGCGGGGCTGAAGCTGGTCGACGCGCCAAGCAGCAGCAGCAACGAGCCCGAAGAAGAGCGCCTGCTGCGCAGGTTGATGTCGCTCTACCGCACGCGACAAGCCAAGCTGGAGTCCCGCGAGGCGCTTGTCGCGAAGGCGGGAGCAGACATTGAAAAGCGCGCGGAAGAGCTCGGAGGTTTCCACCGGGAAGCCCTCCGATCCCTGGCGGAGGAGCGGGAGCAGCTCGCTGAAGCGCGGAAGGTCTTTCTCCTCGAGAAGGCTGAAGCCGAAGAGCGCCAGCGACTTGCCGCTGTGAAGCTAGCCGCGGAAGAGGGCGAGCTGGTGCAGCGGAAGGTCAATCTCGACGCCCACGAGGAGGAGCTTGCCTCGCGCGAGGAGAAGCTTGGCGGAGCCCTCAAGCAAGCGGAGGACGCTGCCGTCGCCGCCGAGGCCGCCAAGGAGGAGTTGAAGACGAAGGTGGCGCGGCTGGAGGCCGATCTCTCCGAGAAGGGCAACGAGCTCAGCGCCGCCAAGGTCTCCAACGTGGATCTTGAGTTGAAGCTAGCCACTTTGACCAAGACTTTGGACAGCGCCAAGAAGCGGGAGGCGGCCTTGAAGGAGGAAATCAAGGCCGACAAGGCGCTGCTGGAGAGCGCTGCCACCGCCCAGAACACCTTCAAGGAGACTGTGACGCACTGGACAGAGAGTCTGGTGAACACCGCCATAGATATCGACAAGGAGCTGGCGGAGCTGGGGATGGAAGATCTTGGGTATCCCTCCGACGACAACCTCCAGCCCAGCGCCAAGCTCGTCCTATTCTTCAAGGGCGTGGCGACGGCCCTTCAACGACTCCGAGAGAGGATCCCCAAGCAACTAGCTGACGAGTCACGCGAGATCTGCGCAGGAGCCCTTGAGAAAGTGTTGATGAAGGTGGCCTTCCACAATCCGGGCCTCCGCCTCACCAACATCCTCAGGTCCTTGCCGCCAGAAGCTGATCTGGAGGAGCTCAAGGCCCTTGTCGCACCCATTGTGGACAAGGTGAGCGGGATCAAGCGGGTCGAAGGCGATCGCGTAGATTAGGCCGCTCATTTCTTCTTTACTTGTCGTTGCCCATCATGTCATGAAAACAATCTGTTAGAGCTGCGACAAGCTATCTTTGTAATGTAACTTGATTGTGGGTAATGATTGCAATGTTACTCCCTTTACTTGATTCCTCCCTTTGTATGTTTTTGCCCTATGCTTTTAGGGAACTTGCCGGTGCAGGCACCTGAGCCGCGAGCGCTGAGTGCGGAACGTCAGCAGCCTGCTGGCGGTGCCGCTACCGGCAAGAAACCTTGTCGCAACTAGTTGCAGCTCACTTAAGTTGCTGAGCGAACTCGAAACAAAGTAAGGGCGCTAGCGGCTCACTTAAGTTGCTGAGCGGACTCGAAGCAAAGTAAGGGCGCTAGCAGCTCACTTAAGTTGTTGAGCGGACTCGAAACAAAGTAGGGGCGCAACTAGCTATGAGTTGGTTCCTCCACGCACAGATTTCCCATACAAAGTGTGGACGTTCAAGGGAGATAACTTAAAATTTAAAAAATTTGATTGCTCAAACTTTGGCAGCTTAGCTTTTCTGTTGTTTGCTTCCCGGCAAGGCGAAACTTTCTTGAACGACGCCTGGCCCATACCATCCATCGTCTTCTCCTTTCCCCCCTGGCAAACTTGTGGGCGAGGGGAACCTTGCTTTCAAAAGGAAGAAGAGACGATACAGATATGGAGCTTTATGGCTCGTTATTGCTTACCGTGGAGTAGGTGCTGCACAAAGTGTCAGATCATATATGCCAGAAAATAGAAAGCATAAAATTGACAAAATGTGTGGAGCACATGAGCTTTACTTATGCACGGGATCTGCGCCCGGCTTTGTACAAAGGATTACATGCAACAGCGGCAAGACTTGTACAAAAGGTGGTTGTCGGAACAGGTTCCGACAACCGCGCCTTACGGGTAAAACTTACGAAGATGCTCAATGTTCCAGGAGTTGCTCACCGGAATGCCATCTTCGGTCTCAAGGCGGACAGCGCTAGGCCTAGTGACTCGTTTCACCCGGTAAGGGCCTTCCCACTTCGGCGTCAACTTGTTGGAATTCTTGGCGGACTGAACGCGCCGAAGAACAAGGTCGCCTTCCTCGAGACTTCTGGCGTTAACTTTGCGGCTATGGTAGCGGCGCAAAGCTTGCTGGTAGCGAGCAACTCGCACAGCAGCCTGAAGACGGTCTTCCTCAAGGAGCAGCGCGTCATCTTGTCGCAGCCGCTCTTGCTCGAGCTCATCATAAGCGAGCACTCGAGGTGACCCGTATAAGAGTTCCGTGGGGATAACTGCCTCTGCTCCATAGACTAGAGCAAAAGGTGTCTATCCAGTGGCTCAATTTGGCGTCGTTCTGATCGACCAAAGAACCACCGGAAGCTCCTCGATCCAGTTTCTTCCGCACTTGTGCAGCCTGTCGAAACTTCTGGTCTTGAGCCCGCGCAGCACTTCAGCATTTGCCCTCTCCGCTTGACCGTTGCTTCTCGGGTGAGCAACAGAAGCGAAGCAGACCTTGGCGCCAAGATCTTGGACGTACTGCGTGAAGGTGCGGCTCGTAAATTGCGTGCCGTTGTCGGTGATTATCCTGTTAGGGATCCCGAAGCGGCAAACAATTGACCTGAAGAACTTGACTGCTGACTGTGCTGTCACCTTCCTCACTGGTTCCACTTCCGGCCACTTTGTGAACTTGTCGATTGCAACGTACAAGTACTCAAAGCCCCCAATAGCTCGGGGAAAGGGGCCGAGGATGTCGAGCCCCCAGACCGAGAATGGCCAGGATAAAGGGATCGTCTGGAGAGCTTGAGCTGGTTGGTGTATCTGCTTGGAATGAAACTGACACGCTTCACACTTGGTTACTTGTGCAGTTGCATCCTGGAGGGCTGTTGGCCAGAAGAAACCTTGCCGGAAAGCTTTACCGACAAGTGCTCTTGCGCCAATGTGGTGACCACATATGCCTCCATGTATTTCTGCCAACAGCTTTTGTCCATCTTCCCGGGGAATACACTTCAATTTCACACCGTTGAGTCTTCTTCTGTACAGTGTCTTGTCGACAAACTGGTACATACTTGACTGCCGGGCTACTCTCTCCGCTTCTTCTTGCTCTTCGGGAAGTCCTCCTGTCTGAAGGAAATGGACAATCTGCTGTGCCCATGTTGGAGCTTGTGGCTCGACAACAAGGACTAAAGGCAAATCTGCTGCTGCGGGAACATCCGCTTCCACGACAAGAACCTGCGGCTCTGCCGGAGCTTGACGTTCCCCGACAAACTTGCCGGAGCAAAACTTGTCGGGAGCTTCTGCTTCAACGGAACAAACCCTAGGGCTTGCCGGAGCATCTTGCTCCTCAGCGCTCTTGGTGTTGATCTTGGAGACTGCTGCGGGAATATCCGCTTCTACGGCAAGAACCTGCGGCTTTGCCGGAGCGTGACGTTCCCCAGCAAGCTTGCCGGAGCAAAACTTGTCGGGAGCTCTTGCTTCAACGGAACAAACCCTAGGGTCTGCCGGAGCAGACTGCTCCTCAGCACTCTTGGCGTTGATCTTGGGGACCTTCTTGGCGGCGGCTTCGGGGAGCTCTGCCGGCAAATAGTCACCAGAAACCAACTTCCTCTTCTTGCTCTGTCCAGTTGATGGCGTTACGGACGGCTGAGTCAGATTGAGCACAAAGATCCCTGGTTCCACAGGTAACTTAAGTGCGGCACACTTTGACAGGCCATCAGCAATGGCGTTCTGAGCTCTTGGAACATGCTCCATTTGTAGGCTATCAAAGTGTTCTTCTAGCTTTCTCACTTCGTCGACGTAAGCTTCCATCAACGGACTCTGATAACTCTTGTTTACTTGGCGGACGACAAGCTGTGAGTCACCCCTGACAATGAGCTTCTTGATCCCAAGGTCTGCGGCGATCCGGAGACCGGCAAGCAAGCCCTCATATTCTGCAGTATTGTTCGTTGCTTGCTCCTTGGGGAAGTGCATCTGGACTACGTACTTGAGGTGCTCACCGGTGGGTGCGACAAGCAGCACACCAGCGCCGGCGCCTTGCAGCGAAAAGGCACCATCAAAGTACATCAGCCACTCTTTGCTTGCTTCCTTGTCGGGGATGCTCGTTTCTGGAATTTCTTCATCTGGTGTTGGCGTCCATTCTGCTATGAATTCTGCCAATGCTCTGCTCTGGATAGTTGAAGTGCTTTCAAACTTGAGGCCAAAGCTTGACAGTTCCAGTGCCCACTCAACAATCCTGCCTGTCGCTTCTGGATTCTGCAGTATCCTCTTCAGCGGAAAGCGAGTGACAACTGTGATCTCATGTGCTTGGAAGTAATGGCGCAGCTTTCTCGAGGCCATGAGAAGGCTGAAAAGCAATTTATGCACACCAGAGTACCTTGACCTAGCCCCCTGCAGAAGGGAACTGACAAAGTAAACTGGGCGCTGCACCATCTTCTTGTGTATCTCGTCGTGTATCTGCGCAGATCCATCTTTGTCGGGACCAGAGCTTGTCGGGGAGGCTCCCTGCTTGTCGCTGGATGCGCTTGCCGCGGTTGTTGGCTCATCATCTGCCTCCCTCTCTGCTACTAACGCAGCACTAACCACTTGATTGGTTGCCGCTATGTATAGCAGCAACTTCTCTTGTGGCTTAGGTGCGACAAGTATTGGAGGGGAGGACAGGTATCTCTTCAGGTCTTGCAGCGCAGCCTCCGCTTCTGGAGTCCATTTCATTGGACCTGCCTTTTTCAATAATCTGAAAAACGGCAGGGCGCGCTCAGCAGACCGAGAGATAAACCTGCTGAGAGCAGCCACGCAACCGGCAAGTTTCTGTACATCCTTGACGCGCTTTGGTGCTTCAATCTGCTCAATGGCCTTGATCTTGTCGGGATTGGCTTCAATTCCCCGCTGAGACACGAAGAACCCGAGAAGCTTGCCGGAGGGAACTCCAAACACACACTTCTCTGGGTTGAGCTTGAGGCTGATCTTGCGCAGATTTGCAAAGGTCTCGTCTAAATCTTGAATCAGGGTTGCTCTATCCTTGCTCTTGACTACTATATCATCCATGTAGGCTTCCACATTTCTGTGTATTTGTGGCTCAAGAGCAACATGGACTACTCTTGCAAATGTCGAACCAGCATTTTTTAATCCGAAAGGCATCCGTACGAAACAGTACGTGCCACATGGAGTAATAAATGCAGTCTTCTCCTCATCCTCTTCTGCCATGAAGATCTGACGATATCCTGAGTATGCGTCAAGAAATGAAAGCAAATCACATCCGGCGGTGGAGTCAACAATCTGGTCAATGCGCGGCAAAGGAAATGGGTCTTTGGGACAAGCTTTGTTAACATCGGTGAAATCGATACAAAGTCTCCATTTCCCGTTTGCCTTGCGCACGACTACAGGATTGGCCAACCACGTGGGATGGAGCACTCCTCTGACAAGGCCTGTCGCTTCCAGTTTCTTGATCTCTTCTGCAATGAATTCTTGGCGCTCCACTGCCTGCTTCCTGACTTTCTGCTTGACGGGCCACGCATGGGGACAAACGGCAAGGTGGTGCTCAATGACCTTCCTGGGAACACCGGGGATGTCAGACGGTTGCCATGCAAACACGTCGACATTCACCCGCAGGAAAGCAACAAGCGCGCTTTCCTATTTAGGGTCGAGCGTGGCACTGATGGTGAAGGTACCACCAGTGCCGTCCTCCTTGGCGGATACTTTCTTCGTCTCTGGCGGAGCTGCCATCGTCTTCTTGCACTTGCCGGTGGAGCTCGATGGTGCGTCCTCGACGGCAGCGCAACACTCCGAAGAGGTGCGCTTGCCGGAGTGGGCATCAGAACTCTTGCCGGACTTGGTCTTCTTCCCCCCGGGAGCTTCAGCGGCAAGTGGATCGCGATCTGCCGCGGCTGCTGCTTCCCGGTAGATCTTGTCGGCACAGATAAGAGCATCCTTCTTGTCGCCGGGGACGGAAATGACGCTTATCGGGCCTGGCATCTTCAGCATGTTATATGCGTAGTGAGAGGCTGCCATGAACTTGGGGAGTGCTGGACGGCCAAGTATCCCATTGTAAGGCAATGGAATATCGGCAACGTCGAATGTGACCTTCTCAGTCCTGAAGTTTAGCTCGCTGCCAAATGTTACCGGCAGCGTGACCTCCCCCTTCGGCTTGCTCCTTCCCGGATTGATTCCTTGGAATGTGCCGGTCTCTTCAAGCTCGCTGTCGGGGATCTAGAGTTTTTGGAGTATAGTGGAGGAGATCAGGTTTAAGCCGGCCCCGCCGTCAACTAGCATCTTGGTGACCTTGAGGTTGCGGATAGTTGGTGAAACCAACATCGGCAAACACCCGACCGCAGTTGTGCGATCAGGGTGGTCCTCAATGTCAAAGATGATAGGCGTGCTGGACCATTTCAGAAGTTTGCGCGATTCGACAGGTGGTTCCGCTGCATTGACTTCCCGCACCCACTGCTTGAGTTGGCGGTGTGAAGTGTGCAGGGAAGCGCCGCCGTCAACGCACAAGACCTCTGTGGCTTTCTGAAACTCCTGCTCACTGGTCTCGACATCATCCATGTCTTTGTCATCGTCGTCGTCTTCATCGTTGTCGCGGCCGCGGGGAGGTCTGTCTCCTTGCCGCTGCTTGGCCTTACCGCGGCGTCCTCCTCGGCCGGCGCGCTTCTTGCCAGATTCTGCAGCGCCACCTTGGGCCCTCTCCTTGTCTCGCCGCTCGTACTCAGCCTTTTGCTGCTGTACAAGCTATTCGACCTTTTTGCAGCTCTGGAGGTCATGGCCCTTGGTGCGGTGAATCTTGTAGTATTGCTTGTCGGAGCCGTCCTGCTTGTTGGCGGCTGCCACAGCCTGGCAGTTGGCGCACGCGGCAATCTCCTTGCCGGAGCTACCAACTTTGGCCTTCTTGGCGCCACCTTCGTTGCCGGGCTGCTCAACGACTAGCACCTCTTTGCCTTTCTTCTTCCTGTTCCGCCGCCGGTTTTTCTTTGCCGGGGCAATATCCTCACTGTCAGATCCTTCTGCTCCCGTCTTCTCTCCGGGGAGTCTCCTCCCTTCCTCAGCGCGTGCACACTTGTCGGCCAGGGCATATAGCTCACTGACGTCTCTGATCCTGCACATCGCCATCTCCTCCCGCATCCTGCGGTTACGCACGTTCTGATGAAACGCGCTGATGACCGCGGTGGGGTGGACGTCTAGGATGTTGTACTGTACACGACTGAACCTCTGAATATACTTGCGCAGGGGCTCTCCTTCCTTCTGGACGAGTAGATGAAGATCACTCTCTTGGCCATGAGGTTTGTGGCCGCCTGTAAAGGCGCCGACAAACTGATGGCATAGATCAGCCCAGGAGGATATGGAGTTGTCCGGCAAGTGCATGAGCCAGGACCTGACGTTGGGCTTGAGCACCAACGGGAAGTAGTTGGCAAGGATCTTGTCGTCCCGCCCCCCAGCAGCCTGCACCGCGATGGTGTAGATGCTGAGGAACTCCGACGGATGCGACTTGCCATCGTACTTCTCTGGTACATCTGGTTTGAAGTTCTTCGTACTGGGCCACTGGACTTGCCACAGCTCACGAGTGAACGCAGGGCAACCTACCGCGTACGGCAAGTCACCTGGTTCCCCTGGCGCATGCATGTCAACAGAGGGCCCAGCGCGCTGGTCTGATTGACGCCGCGCTTCTCTCCGGCGCTCGATGCGAGTACGAGCGTCTTCTTGTTGTCGTTCTTGAAGAACTTGGCGCTGATCGCGACGAGCTCGCGGATCTGACGACGCGGTGGAGTCGCTGTCGAGGTGGACCCGGCGAGTCGGCGATCTTGGCCTTCGGGGTGGAGAGTGCACAGTAGTTGCACCCCCACCAGTCTTGTCGTGTCTGGCTCGTGCCTGGCTGGCTTGCCGCGGCTGAGACGTGCTCGGCTGCCGTGGAGTGTCGCCGTTGGCGAAGCCGATGAGACTCTGGATAGTGGCCCTCCAGTCGTCGATCTTGTCCGCCGCTGGAGGGTAGTCTAAGAGCAGCTGAGCTCGCGCCAGAGCTTCTGCTGCGGTGGCGGGTGGCGGTGGCGAACGGTGCAAGGAGCGGGATATGCTCGGACTTCTAACTACGTTAGAAGGAGCAGTATCTCGTCCAGGCGACCGTGTCTCGCTCGCGCCAGCAGGTTGACGTGCATGGTGGTCCTGAGCACTCCGAGATCCACCAGCTCAATCTTGATCTAGCGAACGCATGGTACCGTGAGTACCATGACGCTGCCGGTCCCACGCCTCCTGAGATGGGCGCGGTGCATGCACGGACGCCGAGGTCTTGGAGTGCGCCCGGTCATTGTGGGAGCCGGCTACGCCGCCGATGGGCAGCGCAGCCTTGTCCTGGGACCTGGCAGCACCGTGAGTTCCCTCGTCGACGCGTGTCCTTCTGCCGGCGCCTGCCCCACCAACCATTTGCTCCGGCGGTGGCTGGCTCGGCGCGGACGGAGCAGCTGCCTCCGAAACTTTCTTCTTCGGCGGCATGTTGATGAAGATGATGAAGATCTAGCTCGCGAGAACGCCGGATCTGCTTCACACAACTTCGACGCCCCCTACCTGGCGCGCCAAAGATGCCGGGGTACTGATCCACGGGCACCTATGGGACCGGCGGGCCGGGTCCCTTTCGGTTCGGCGGGGGCGGAGATCGTGCAAAGAGCAAATCGAGGCGAAGCACGCGAGCGATTTACCCAGGTTTGGGCCGCACGGATGCGTAAAACCCTACTCCTGCTTTGTGGTTTTGTATTGATTTCTAGCTCGGGAGCGCGGAGTGCTACAGTACACACCAGCGGCTAGCAAGACCGAGCGTGAGTGTTCGAACTGGCTAACCCCCCTCTACGTTGCACATGGGCCTCCTTTTATATGCTCAAGGGGCTACCGATAGGTGGCAACGGAGGTAAAGGGCAAAAATGGAAAGGTGCTGTGGTAGGCACAGCTACCTGCTATAGTGTATCATACCTAACCCTGACGGCAGGGGACAAGGGTCTTAAATGCCCGTCTGTGTCGCCTAAACAGTGCGAAAAGGGACCGCCAGGGACGCCACCGTTCGCCACGATGGCGATCTTGTCAGCGCCGCTTGCCACCGCACGTCCCTAGCTGCACAGCCTTCCGCCACGTACGCCTGGAAGGGCCCCAGAGCGACACGTTGGTGGATGTGCTGGAGCGCGGGCGCGGAGAGGTGGCTTACCGCGGCAAGCGCCTTGCCGCGGTCGTCGTCTTGTCGCGTCCGGGAGCTTGTCGCTCACCGGGTCTTGCCGGAACGCGTGGTGCGCCGCGGCAAGTTCCTTGAAATGCCTTGAGTGGTCTTCCCGGCAAGCTCCTCTTGCTGGGGTCTTGTCTTCTTGACTTGGACACTTTGTTCTTGAATGGCTCCAAAGGAACCACGGAGGATCTTGGCGGTCACCCGGCAAGCCTTGCCGCGGGATGCTGCGACTGCCCGTGCACAAGTTCGGGATACTAGGGTACCCCTACTCTAGTACACCGACATGCTGCTGCTGATTCCCCTGATGGTTGTAACCTCCCTGGTTGCCTTGGTGCCCTTGATTGACGTGTCCGGTTTGGTTGCCTTGAAACCCTAAATCGGAACCACCACCTCCGTAACCCGGCCCGTGGAAACCTCCTCCTGAACCGCCGGGCGGGCCATTGTCATATTGGAACATACTGGAATTCTTGAAATCCCGCATGATATAACAGTCCTTCCAAAGATGTGATGCCGGTTTTTCCTTCGATCCATGCTTTGGACAGGGCTGATTCAACAAGCGCTCCAAATGGGGGCCTGAACCTCCACCCCTCTGGGGCTGCTTGCCCTTACGGCGCTGGCCATTCTCCTGCGCGTTGGTATTTGCAACAAAGTCCAAGCTGTTGTCGGCCTTGCGCTTACCGCCGTTTCCATGGCCTGCCGGATTATGCTACTAACCCTTGGTATTGCCGTTCTTCTTACCTTTCCCCAGTTTATCCTCCTCTGAGTCCGGGTGTTTGGTATTATCTGAATCGGCGTATTTAACCAAAGTGGCCATGAGCGTTGACATATCATTACAGTGACGTTTGAGTCTTCCCAACTTCTGTTTGAGCGGTAAGAAACAGCAATTGCCCTCCAATGTTAACACTGTAGTGTCCGCATTGATACGATATGATGAATGCAAAATCGCTGAAACCCGCTTGACCCAATGGGTTGTAGACTCCCCTTCCTCTTTGACACAAGCGGCCAGATCCACGATTGACATCGGCTGCTTACAAGTATCTTTGAAGTTCTGGATAAACCGGTGCTTTAACTCAGCCCATGATCCGACAGAATTGGTTGGTAAGCTCTTCAACCAAGTGCGAGTTGTTCCTTCCAACATCATGGTGAAATATTTAGCACACACTGCCTCATCCACATCTAACATTTCCATTGCCATCTCATAGCTCTCCACCCACACCTCTGGTTGCAAATCTGCGGTGTAATTTGGTACTTTACGAGGTCCCTTGAAATCCTTGGGCAGTCTCACATTACGCAAAGCGGGGGTAAGACACGGCACCCCTAAAGAACTGAACACCACACCTAGCTACACCGAGGCCGTAGGGTGAACCGGAGTATGTTGTCGTGCTGCGTGTCGAGCTGCCAACTCGGCCTCCCGTCGTGCGCGGCCATGGTCCACAACATCCTGCGCATTAGCGCCTCCCCCTGCCGGGTTGTTTCCTCGTGGTGAATTTCGGCGACGTGCACTACTGGATACGGCTGGTTCATCCTCCACGTGTCTGCTGTAGCTCCAGCTTGGACGGGGAGTGGAATGAATCCTCTCACGACTGTGTGAGTACGCCTGCTGTTGATTTAGTGCTGTTTGAAGGAGATCCCTGGCCTGACGTGCTTCCACTGCAACTGGTGACTCGCCGTCGGTTGGGAGGACCGCTAGGCGTGAAGCAGCGGCCATGATGTTGTCCAACGGGTTGGAATAATGCCCAGGAGGCGTCAGCACATACTGTGGCACAACGTTGTTCTAGTGAGGCGGGTCCATCATGCGCGGTTGAACCGGCGCTCCTGTTCCCGGTGCGTCCACCCAGTTTGATCTGGGTTGGTTACCAGCTCCTGCTCCTGGCGTGTTGAAGAGATTCTGCGGCTCATAAACCGACGGGAGATGCGATCGGTATCTTCTTCTCATGACTTCCTCTGAAGCATTCTGATCCAGCCTAATCCGGTAGGCCTGTGCTTCCAATTCAGCCCGCTCTGCGACCATCCTAGCATTCTATGTTGCCAGATCTGCTTTAGCCTGGGCTATCTGATCTTTCACCTTTGCAATCTCCACATTGTGTTGATCCCTGGCTGCTGCATCCACCTCTGCGGCCATCAACGTTGCCAAAGCGTCAAACAAATCAGACAGGACTTGGGCCGGAGGTGGCGGTGAGCTTCCTGCCCCTGCCGGTGTGGCCGTAGTTGAACCAGAGAGCATTGCTGCGGCGGTAGATGAATGAGGCGCTGATTGTGTGCCGGCCATGAAGATGGCGGCCCGGTTTGGCAGATCTGGGGAATCCGGAATACTGTTGCCCTCGGATCCTCCATCAATCCGGTCGTCCCGCAACTGGTAAAGTGATTCTGTCTCTCCAGAAGACTCGTCGTCAGAACGAACCACGGTCTCTCCATCGGACACCGGTTCGTCCTCGTACCTCGATCCATGGATGACACCCACGAAGACATGCCTTGTCTCGGGCGGAACCGGCGAAGAACTTGCACGCCGAGCCGTTTCAATGATGTCGGTGCAGATGTCTGGCTCGGGGGCCGGTTCGCCGATCTTGCTGATGAAGATGTGAATCCCACCAAAGGGGACCCGGTACCCGTATTCGATTGAATCGGCCTTGGGACCCCATCCTGCATTGTCGATGTAGAGCTTGCCGCGACGACTCTTCGTCATCCGGCCCGCAACGTATCCCTTAAGTCCATCAAAGCTGCCCTTCAAGAACTCAAAACCATCGTGCGATAGCCCCACGGTGGGCGCCAACTGTCGGTTTGTCACGGCAGATGTCCTTGTGAAAGGACTTAGTCGTGGAGCCATCGCTACGGGTTAGCTTAAGGGGTTAAACCGGACAAGGGGACACGGGGAGTTTTATACTAGTTCGGCCCCTTCGAGGAAGGTAAAAGCCTACGTCTAGTTGTTATTGGTATTTCTAGGGTTTCGAAGGCCAGGAAGCGAATCCGCTTTGTCTGGCTCTCGAGTTGTTGTTGTCTGTCCCTAAACCGCGACCGGATCGTCCCTTTATATACATAGGTTGACGCCCGCCGGGCTACAGAGTCCTGAAGCCGGATCATAAATGTGTCCGGTTCGGTCTCTACTCTCCCTATCTTACCATACAAGTTATATGACTAGGTCGGTTTACATTTACAGGCTGTAACCCGCCTTTGGGCCTTGGGCCTTCCTTAAAGCGCCATTATCCTCACATCTTCATGGGCTTCTAATCTTCAAAGAGTCAACCCGGCTACATAAGGCCGGTTTACCTCCAGTAGTAATATCCCCAACAGCCACCTAACATTGAAGCTTATGTTCTGCCAAGGCTAGAGATGCGCTTTGAAACTTTTGAAGAAGCAAAGAACTTCTACAACCTCTATGCAAAGCATGCGGGTTTTGCTATCAGGGAAGGCTCCAAGTTTAAGACCAGAACCTACCTTTATTGCACGTGCTATGTTGTGTATCATTCGAAGGTGTCTGAAGCAAATAGACAGCGGAACAAAACGACATCCAGGACTAACTGCGGTGCTAAAATGAGGCTGAAGATTGAAAAGGATGGAACGCTTGTCATAAAAGAGATAGTCTGGGAACACAACCACAGGCTACAGCTCACTCCGCAAATGCTTGTCTTCTTGCACTCCCACAAAAACTTTGACAAAACAATCTTGGAGTATGTCAAGTACCTGCAGTTCAAAGGCATTGAACACGTGCAAATCATGAGCATACTGGGCGGTGATGACCCTGGTAGCTACTTCCTCGAAATGAATGCCAAAGACATGATTAACCTGTAAGTACAAACTTGTTCTCCTCCCATAAACCGCCTATGTCTTTTTTCCTCTGTTAGTACAAACATATTACGCAACGCATGACCTGACGCCAGTTCAACATGCATTTTTGAATGACTGTTCACTTTTAATATCCAGGAAAGAAAAAAAAATTCAAGGATGGATGATGTGGACGATGTCCTAAAGACTGTCAACTTCTTTAGGGAGATGAAAGCTATAAACAGGGAATTCTTCTGTGACATGCAACTCGATGAGTCTGACAGAGTTAAGAACATATTCTGGGCGAATGCAAGCTGCCGAGGGGCCTATCAGGACTTCGGTGACTGCGTAACATTTGACACCACATATAAGACCAACAAGTACCATATGCCACTTGGGGTGTTTGTCGGTACTAACAACCACTTCCAGACTACATTCTTTGGTTTCGCCCTGATAAGAGATGAGGATGCAGAATCATTCAGATGGCTGTTCAAGACATTTTTAAGGTGCATGATAGGGAAGGCTCCTACATGCATCCTCACAGGTACAACCGCGAAAACCACCCCCAACCACCACCACCACCCCCTTCCCCCAAAAAACTAAAAGGAAAATAACACGTTAAAAAATGTTTGTGTCAGTTCTATTTGTATATATGCACCAACATATGATGACCACTCCACATCTCTTTTCTCATTACCAGACCAGTGCCCGGCAATGGCTTTGGCGATACCACAAGTTTTCAAGAACACAGTACACAAGCTGTGCCGCTGGCACATTATGAAGAAGTACAAGGAACACCTCGCATACCTGTACTACCTGCACGAAGACTTCAAAGAAGAATTCACATCAATCCTCAACTGGCCCCTCATGCCAACTGAGTTTGAGGATGCCTGGAAAGGACTCATCGATAGGTACAACCTCCATGATGATGCCATGATGCTGGCCATGTGGAATGAGCGTGAGAAATGGATATCATCCTACTTCAAAGAAATTTTCTGCGCCAAAATGACATCCACACAACGAAGTGAGAGCATGAACTATGTGCTCAAGAAGAACTTTGTAAGTGAGAGACAAAACCTACACCAGTTTGTCAGCCAGGTAAACTCCTACGTCAAAACCAGGAGGCAGACAGAGAACCAAGAGACAATGGGTAACATGGTATAGCTCTATCACCTGTCGTGAGACAAAAAACATGCTTACTAAAGTAAAACTTTATTAGTCATCATTCTTGCATGTGCAGAAGGAACAAAACACACTGACCTTCTATGGGTTTGACACCCAGATGGAAAAGGTTTACTCGCGAGCTGTGTACAGTGAGATCAGAAAAAGGCTAAAACTGAGCACACTCTTCACGACGACAGAGACAGAAGAGCCCACAAAGAACCTCGTGCGCTACAACAACCCGCAAAAACAGTCTGCATGGTCTCAGCATGCGTTCCAGCTGGTTGCAAACCCTGTGGGAGAAACATATGAGTGCGAGTGCAGGCTATGGGACCACACAGGTGAGGACTGCAAAAAAAAGATGTTACATACTGTACTACTTTATTTGCAAAGTTTTTGTTTGAATGAAATGACAAAATACATGCACCTCTTCCAAAAAACAAAATACAGGTCTTTTCTGTGTGCATGTCCTGTGCATGATGTAGACAATTAAGGATCCCAGCGTTCCAGAGAAATATATCCTCAGGAGATACACCAAACGCCTGAACATCCAGCCAACATTCGACAGAAATGACTTGAGGACGGTAGCGTTAAACAAGGCATCCCAATACTGCATTGAAAGCTCACTGCTGACGCTCAACATGAGGGTGCACAGAAAAAGTTTGAGAAGCCAAGAGCAAATGGCGAGGTCGCGGGTCATCATGGACAAACTTGAACAAGAACTCGATGCCATGCATTCTGCTGAAAATGGAGGTGTGGCGACAATGATGCCATTGAGAAGGATATTGCTACAATGTTATCTGAGATGAATCATATGGGAGCTGTTGACCCATTCGACAACGAGGAAGAGGAGCAGCAGCAACCATAGCTTGCCCATGTGCACACTCAAGATCACCAACAAGCTCACATGCGAGATCATGAGCTTGATGGTGCTGTAGGCGAATGACATGACAACAACACATCCTACCAGCAGCACCAGGAAAGAGTGATTAAACCACCCATATTCTCAAACACAAAGGAGAGGAAGAGCAAGACGCAGACAGCGAAAGCAGCAGCCAAAAAGCCGCCATGCCCCATCAAGCGTGTGGAATTTGGCCCGGACAGCAAACCTCTCGGGATAAGGGCATGCAGATTCTGCAACGTCGTGAGCAACCATAACTGCCGCACATGCCCACTCCGCACAGATGGCACTGCCAACAAGCACAAGCAGATTGGAGCCACCCAGGTTTCTACCAATGGAGACAACACACGTAACAGCTACACTTGCCGCAAGTGTGGGGGAACTGACAGGCATAATGCCCGCACGTGCAAAGTGGGCAAGGAGGTCATTGGCGCTGAACAAACACAGGGCAAGGTGTAGAGTTCTAAAAAATCAAATGAAGACGATGAAGAAGAAGAGTTTGACGAGAATGACGACCAATCAGACGAAGACAATGAAGATGACACTGTCGGGGACAAGGAAACTGAAACTGACGATGAAGTTGCCAAGGCTCAACCAGGAAAGGGCGCCGGCAAGGCACAACATTCGGGGCCAATTAGGAGAAGCTCAAGGCTGAACAACCGAACAATACATAGTGGTCTCAGTTGCCTCGGCACACAATGAGGAAACATTTCAGAAACACTGTCGTTACCAAAACTTATTTAGCTTTATCGTCGATTTCTCGATCAGTACTATAGTTAAGATATAATTTGTGATTTGTGCCCACTGAACCAGTGACATTATTATGTAAACCAATTGATGATCCTTTTGAATGCAGTCAGAAATACATTTGAAAAAACTTATCTGGATTTACCTGACGCAAATGCTACTGTCGACCAGTAACTCAGCAGCAAAAAAATGTCAAGGAAAATTTAAACTCCTATAGTACATCAGTACTGATAGTTCTGAGTCGTCAGTACAAAGACAGAGTACACATCAGTACTGATATAATTTGTGATTTGTGCCCGCTGGAGCAGTCACATTATTACGTAAAACATTTGATAATCCTTTTGAATGCAGTCACAAAATACATTTGTACTGATGAAAAACACTACTGTCGACCAGTCGTCAGTACAAAGGCGGAGTAAAACAAACACACCCGTGAACACCTAAAAAACATCGTTTTGAAAAAAACAAATCTATGTCTGCTTCTGCTAGTCCCAATTCAGAAAGACCATCAATACATAAAAATAATTACCTCAAACAAAAATGCGAATATAATACATTATGTACTGATGAAAATCTAATTTATCTGTAAAAAATACTCAGAGATTATCTTGATATAAACAATCCTTTAAAAAATACAAAAATGTTTTAAAAAACATTAGCATCACACATAGTCTCATTGGTATTTGGTAAGTTCAATTACACTTCAATCACCAGTCCAAGTACCACAGTAGAGGAGTACAGACCTCCATCATCACCAACCCTGACATATGCAAGTCGGATGAGCAGCCGATAAGTACAGTTTGACAAGACAAATCAGTGCGACAGTAAAATGCCGTCATCACCACCCTTGAGACGTGTAAGTGGGATTTAGCAGGTCATAAGTACAGCTTGACAAGACTAGTAAGTGCAGCAGTAAAAACCATTGTACTTGGACGGTTACTTCTTCCAGGCCACCACCCGCGCCACCCATTGAGCGGTTGCCACAACTGACTGCAAACGGCGACCCCACGCCACTACACCCATGCCCCCGACGAACTGCCTCCCACAAATCCCCGTCGACGTACTGCAAAAAACCCCATTCTCTTCCATCTCTCCATCATCCCCACAAACAACCATTGCCCTTCCATCTCCCCTGCACACAAACCACAAAATTCTCTCTCACAAGACCACAGCCGCCGGAGGAGGGCGATGGCGGAGGAACCATCCACCAAGCGTCATCAAGACGAGCCGTCGGACAAGAGCAACAACCTCATCGACGTTCACGTCCCCGGCGAGAAGCGCGAGTACACCAAAACCCTCATAGAGGTTGAGCTCCACGGCAAGGAGACGCTGGAGATTGTCTGCACCAGCGAACCAGACAAGGCCGACAAGGTGATCTCCAGGCTTTGGAGGAAGGCTGGCGGCATGGTTCGTAGGATTGTCGGCGTTGGTGTGCACTACACCAACGGAGATGAACCTGCCCAGATGGCAGCAGTCCTGCAGTTGTGCGTCGACGACCTCTGCTTGGTGTACCACATCGCAGCGGCCACAAAATGGTGAGCCATCCTACTCATTTGCCCTGTTTTGGTTTATCTGTTTTATTAGTATTGTATCCTGAAAATTTCATCAGACTTGTTTCCCAACTAGATGTACTAGTGTGGCTTGTGAAAAGTGGATGCACTACTGCATTTTCTCAAGTAGATACACTATAAAATGTATTTTTGAACCTGATGCATCGGATTACTATTTGGAAAATCTTGCGGAAGATTAATTTCTGAAGTTGACTGACTAGTCTAGTTTCTGAACTTGATCCAATAGTGTAGTTTATGTACTCAATATATTAAAAAGATGTTTCCGAACTTGATGTAGTGAAGTATTTTCTGAATTTGGTCTAATGCTATTCTCATAAGAACAAAAACTAAGGACTTGGTGAAGCACTGTTTATGTGTTATCCTATTCAACAGAAGTAAACTAAACTAGTACCAAAGCAGAACATACAACATTGACTGAAACTATGTATAATCCAAAAAAGAAGAATAACATGGTGTACTTAATTTAATTTTAGAACTTTGTTTACTAGTTTATGAAGTACATTCATCCATTATTTATGCTACATAAACATATACTTAAATGGATTCATCGCTTGTAAGACAAAACAAAAATGAATAATTCAAACATCAAAAGTAATGCTGATTTTCAAAAATGTCTCTCCCCTTGCAGGCCCAAGCGCCTGAACGAGTTGCTGCAGCATAAGAAGTTGTTCACATTTGCCGGTTTCAGCATTCAAAGTGACAAAGAGAAGCTGAAGTTGTCTGGTTTGGAGATCAACCCCAACAAGTTCATCGACATTCAGCGCAAGTGGAGAGTACCATACACCGGAAAAGAGTACGACTCCTTGACTGATGTTGCAGCCAGCGTCATCCATCCATTCTACAAAGGCATGAAGAAGAACATCAACACGCAGGAAGAATACAAACTGTGGGGGACCAGCCCGCTGCCAGACAACCTCATTGAGTACGCAGGAGTGGATGCATACGCCACGTACAAGGCATGGAGCATGATTGACTACATCACAGATGGTTCGGAAATTGCAAAATATCGGGAGGCTGAGAATTACTACGACCAACCCTATTGCCCCTATGCGGGATGAAGATACATCAGAGCCTGCCTTCGTTTTACTTTCGCTTGTGCTTGCCTTTTATCTTGTTGTTTCATATTAGTAGTTTGCTCTTGTTGGGTTGAACCAGTATGATTATGTCGTGCTTGTCAGTTTTTTCTTTTTTTGTTTGTTTGAATCTAGTACTTGACTCCAGAAGTAACTTGGACTGAAACTTTTTGTTCTAGTTCTTGTCAGTTTTGTGTAAGTGTAATTTTAAGATGTACTTGCATTTAGATTAAGTTGTACTGATAGTCCATTCATAGTAGCGCTTATGTACTGATGCTTCTATGTACTTTTTATTGTAGTAAGTATGTACTGTCCGATCAAGTGTACACAAAAGCATCAGTACATAAGCGCTACTATGAATGGACTATCAGTACAACTTAATCTAAACGCAAGTACATCTTAAAATTACACTTACACAAAACTGACAAGAACTAGAACAAAAAGTTTCAGTCCAAGTTACTGCTGGAGTCAAGTACTAGATTCAAACAAACAAAAAAAAGAAAAAACTGACCGCCCAAGGTCAGGCGCAGGCCCTGACGCTGCTAGATACTTGAACTCGAGCCCATAGGTGAATCCCTAGTAATTCACACAACGCAGGGCCAACCGATCAGGGCCCACAGGTCAAGAGAGAGCGAGCGCCGTGTATAAGCGCTCAGGTAAGTATTCAGAGGAGTTCGACCAGTGAGCCTCGGCTGCGCTTATAAACAGGTTCGGAGGCCCCTCGACTAGCAAGGTGGGACTAAACCCAGAGCTCATGCGCACGCCGCACTGCACAGCCGCGCGGACGAGCTAAATGTGCCAGAAAACGGCCCAATAGCCTGAATCGTTTACAAACACCACACCAAATAAGCCCAGTTAAACAAACCAGAGCGCAAGGCAAAAAAAAAATATAAACTACAAGAAAAATGTTTGAAACTGAAAATATATAAACTACAATGAACCTCTAACAATAAGAGAACTTAATAGCCTATCTGTGAAATGTACATAATTTAAAAAACCGAATTAAATATTACTTTCAAGTTCAACTACTAAAATGCAAAAAGTTCAAACATATAATATTTGTCAATTATGCTAAATATCTTATTACATAAAATCTAACAAGTTCAACTACTAAAAATGCAAAAAGTTCAAACATATAATGTTTGTCAATTATGCTAAATTTCTTATTTACATTAAATCTGACAAGTTCAACTACTAAAATGCAAAAAGTTCAAAATATAATTTATTTGTCAATTATGCTAAATTTCTAATTTATATAAAATCCCACAAGTTCAACTACTAAAATAAAAGAAGTTCAAATAGAATTTATTTGTCAATTCTGCTAAATTTATAATTTATATAAAATTTGTACACACCTCAACGAACGGTCTGGTCATAAAATAATCTCAATCCCCACAAGACACCAAAAAAACAAAAAAAACTCAGTTCAATCATACATATGACATAAGTACTAAAAAAGCAGGATCAATCAGGCCACTCACACCACTACGACACCAAATTTCAAAACCGCACGCTGTATGAAATTACATTTCAGTTCACACAGCAGTAAACAATAAGTGCACTAAAATGAGAATACAAAAACTATAAAGGCTTAACTTAGGTAAGTACAGATGAAAATAAAATAAGTACCAGTTTTGAGCAACAACTCCCGGGGCACTAAAAAATGTCTTCAGATAAACTAGTCTATAAAACTTCAGTGGAAAAACAAATACTTAACATCCTTAGGGAAAAACATCACAAAGCATACGTCACCTAAACAGTCCAAAATGCCGTCATCACCACCCCTGAGACGTGCAAGTGGGATTTAGCAGGTCATAAGTACAGCTTGATAAGACAAGTCAGTGCAACAGTAAAACCATTTGAATTGGACGGTTGCTTCTTCAAGGCCACCACCCGCGCCACCCACTGAGCGGTTGCCATAAGGGACTGCAAACGGGCACCCCCACGACCACCACACCCACGCCCCCGACGAACCGCCTCCCACACATCCTCGTCGACGCACTGCAAAATACCCCATTGTCTTCCATCTCTGCCTCATTCCCAGAAACCACCATTGCCACTTCAATCTCCACTGCACACAAAACACAAACTTCTCTCTCCCAAGCCCACAGTCGCCGCAGGAAGGCGATGGCGGACGAACCATCCGCCAAGAGTCATCATGGCGAGCCGTCGGACAAGAGCAGCGACCTCATCGACGTTCACGTCCCCGGTGAGAAGCGCGAGTACACGAGAACCCTCACAGGGGTTGAGCTCCACGGCAAAGAGACACTGGAGATCGTCTGCACCAGCGAACCAGACAAGGCCGGCGAGGTGATGAGTAGGCTCAGGATGAAGGGCGGCGGCTTGTATCCGAGCTTCATCGGAGTTGATGTGGAGTTCACCAGGGATGATGAACCTCCACAGATGGCGGCAGTCTTGCAGTTGTGCGTCGAGGAACTCTGCTTGGTTTACCACATCGCAGCAGCCACAAAATGGTAACCCATACTACTGTTCATTCATCTGTTGTACTAGTACTACTCACTAGAAACTTCATTAAACTAGTTTCCCAACTAGATGAACTACTATACTTTGTGAAGTGTATGCACGAGTACATGTTTCTCAACTTACATGCAATTCTGAAACTGTGAAGTGGATTGTTTCACCAGATTAGCATCTGAAAAAATGTTTATAGAATTCTGAACTTGATGCACCAAATTAATTTCTGAAAATGATGTGCTAGCATAGATTCTGATCTTGATGCACTAGTATAGTTATATAGAATTGATGTATTAAAAGATGTTTGGTGAAGTGGTATAGGTCCATATCTTGATGCACATGTTTCTCAAATTAATTCCTGAACTTCATATAGAATTGATGCACAAAGATGTATCAAGCACTGGTATAGGTATTTTATTCAACCAAAAAAGAAAACTAAACTTGAATCAAGCAATACATATATCATTGAATCTGTTAAAATGATTCTTGAATTTGGCGAAGCATTTGGTGAAGCACTCAAGACAGCAAAAAAGAAAAATAACATGGTGTAGTTGAATTTAATTTCAGGACTTTGCGTACTAGTTTTTGGACTACATTCATCCATGACTTATACTATATAAGCATCTACCTCATGGATTATCACTTTCAAAAACAAAAAACAGAAGAATTAAATATTCAAAAAAGAACACTAACCTTCAATGTGTGTCTCCCCCGTTGCAGGCCCAAGCGCCTCAAACAGTTCCTGCAGGAGGAGAAATTGTACACGTTTGTTGGTTTCAGCATTAGAGGCAACAAGCGGATGCTGAACAGGTCTCGTTTGGAGATCAACCCCAACAACTTCATCGACATGCAGCGCAAGTGGAAAGATCCACACACCAGCAAATACTTCGACTCCTTGGCCGATGTTGCAGGCGGCGTCATCCACCCATCCTACAAAGGCATGAAGAATAAGATGGACAAGGGAGAACACAAAAAGTGGGGGACCAGCTGATGTCTACTACACAACCTTCTTCTTGTAGACGTTGTTGGGCCTCCAAGTGCAGAGGTTTGTAGGACAGTAGCAAATTTCCCTCAAGTGGATGACCTAAGGTTTATCAATCCGTAGGAGGCGTAGGATGAAGATGGTCTCTCTCAAGCAACCCTGCAACCAAATAACAAAGAGTCTCTTGTGTCCCCAACACACCCAATACAATGGTAAATTGTATCGGTGCACTAGTTCGGCGAAGAGATGGTGATACAAGTGGTATATGGATGGTAGATAATAGTTTTTGTAATTTGAAAATATAAAAACAGCATGGTAACGAATGATAAAAGTGAGCGTAAACGGTATTGCAATGCTAGGAAACAAGGCCTAGGGTTCATACTTTCGCTAGTGTAAGTTCCCTCAACAATACTAACATAATTGGATCACATAACTATCCCTCAACATGCAACAAAGAGTCACTCCAAAGTCACTAATAGCGGAGAACGAACGAAGAGATTATGGTAGGGTACGAAACCACCTCAAAGTTATTCTTTCCAATCAATCCATTGGGCTATTCCTATAAGTGTCACAAACAGCCCTAGAGTTCGTACTAGAATAACACCTTAAGACACAAATCAACCAAAACCCTAATGTCACCTAGATACTCCAATGTTACCTCAAGTATCCGTGGGCATGATTATATGATATGCATCACACAATCTCAAGTCATCTATTCAAACCAACACATAGAACCTCAAAGAGTGCCCCAAAGTTCTACCGGAGAATCACGACGAAAACATGTGCCAACCCCTATGCATAGGTTCATGGGTGGAACCCACAAGTTGATCACCAAAACATACATCAAGTGAATCACGTGATATCCCATTGTCACCACAGATACACACGACAAGACATACATCAAGTGTTCTCAAATCTTTAAAGACTCAATCCGATAAGATAACTTCAAGGGGAAAACTCAATTCATTACAAGAGAGTAGAGGGGGAGGAGAAACATAAGATCCAACTATAATAGCAAAGCTCGCGATACATCAAGATCGTGCCAAATCAAGAACACGAGAGAGAGAGATCAAACACATAGCTACTGGTACATACCCTCAGCCTCGAGGGAGAACTACTCCCTCCTCATCATGGAGAGCAACGGGATGATGAAGATGGCCACCGGAGAGGGATTGCCCCCTCCGGCAGGGTGCCAGAACGGGTCTAGATTGGTTTTTGGTGGCTACGGAGGCTTCTGGCGGCGGAACTCCCGATCTAATCTCTGTTCTGGAAGTTTTAGGGTACGACGATATATATGGGTGCAGGAAGTACGTTGGAGGAGCCACGGGGGCCCCACGAGGCAGGGGGCGCGCCCTAGGGGGGTGGGCGCGCCCCCCACCCTCGTGGGCAGCCCGTGTCTCCCCTGACGTGCACTCCAAGTTCCCAGGGTTGCTTTCCTTCCAAAAATAACTTCTCCAGTTGATTTCGTTCCGTTTTGACTCCGTTTGATATTCCTTTTCTCCGAAACACTAAAATAGGCATAAAACAGCAAATCTGGGCTGGGCCTCCGGTTAATAGGTTAGTCCCAAAAGTAATATAAAATTGGATAATAAAGCCCAATATTGCCCAAAATAGTAGATAATATAGCATGGAGCAATCAAAAATTATAGATACGTTGGAGACGTATCAAGCATCCCCAAGCTTAATTCCTGCTCGTCCTCGAGTAGGTAAATGATAAAAAAGATAATTTTTGATGTGGAATGCTAGTTGGAATAATTTGAATGTAATTCTTTCTACTTGTGATATGAATATTCAGATCCGAAAGATTCAAGACAAAAGTTCATTTTGACATAAAAATAATAATACTTCAAGCATGCTAACTAAGCAATCATGTCTTCTCAAAATAACATGGCCAAAGAAAGTTATCCCTACAAAATCATATAGTCTGGCTATGCTCTATCTTCACCACACAACATATTTAAATCATGCACAACCCCGATGACAAGCCAAGCAATTGTTTCATACTTTTGATGTTCTCAAACTTTTTCAATCTTCACGCAATACATGAGCGTGAGCCATGGACATAGCACTATAGGTGGAATAGAATGGTGGTTGTGGAGAAGACAAAAAGGAGAAGATAGTCTCACATCAACTAGGCGTATCAACAGGCTATGGAGATGCCCATCAATAGATATCAATGTGAGTGAGTAGGGATTGCCATGCAACGGATGCACTAGAGCTATAAATGTATGAAAGCTCAACAAAAGAAACTAGTGGGTGTGCATCCAACTCGCTTGCTCACGAAGACCTAGGGCATTTTGAGGAAGCCCATCATTGGAATATACAAGCCAAGTTCTATAATGAAAGATTCCCACTAGTATATGAAAGTGACAACATAGGAGACTCTCTATCATGAAGATCATGGTGCTACTTTGAAGCACAAGTGTGGTAAAAGGATAGTAGCATTGTCCCTTCTCTCTTTTTCTCTCATTTTTTTATTTTTTATTTGGGCCTTTTCTCTTTTTTATGGCCTCTTTTCTTCCTTTTTTATTTGGGCTTCTTTGGCCTCTTTTATTTATTTTTCGTCCGGAGTCTCATCCCGACTTGTGGGGGAATCATAGTCTCCATCATCCTTTCCTCACTGGGACAATGCTCTAATAATGATGATCATCACACTTTTATTTACTTACAACTCAAGAATTACAACTCGATACTTAGAACAAGATATGACTCTATATGAATGCCTCTGGCGGTGTACTGGGATGTGCAATGACTCATGAGTGTCACTACAACAGGAACCCCCCTTCAGCAACGTATAGATGCTTTGTCGTTTGTTCGTATAAGCGTTGCTAAGGTCTACACCAACGAATTCATATGCGTTGCCGTTGGTGGCGTTGCAAGGGTCTGCAACAATGTATATAGATCCGTTGGTAATCTGGAGAATAATGTGTTGCAAGGCAACAACAAATCCATGCAACGCTTCTATGCATTGGTGCTTGCAAAATAGAATAACCTCCATATATAGTCGTTTATAACACTATTGTTCTATGCACTGGTGCTTGCATAATAGAATAACCTCCATATATGATTGTTTAAAACACTACTTAGTGTGAATGGCAGTACATGTATACCTTTAGTAGAATGGCAGTACAAGGTATAACTTTAGTAAGATTCGATAGAGTAGAAATGGAAGTCATATATTGATTCAACGAAACAATCTGTTATTACAATGCAAGTATCATCAACTACGAGTACAATACTTTCTTAGAAAAAAATGAAATTTCTAAACATTCATAGAACTGTCTTGTTTCTCCTCCAAGTACCAAGAATCATCATACGTTCTCCAAGGATCCAATTAATCATCTAGTATTGAAATTCTCAACCTACAAAGAAAAATCATAATACTATTTAGGCATAAATTCCAAGTGAAGTTTAAAAACATACATACTATACATTGTACTAAGGAACCACATAAACGTCTTAGCCTTAGTTAGTTTTGTGTCACCATTACTTACGTACAGCTCATGCTTGGTATGATGTATTAGGAAAAAAACTGAATGCCAATAGCCCAAAAATCATTAACTAATCTACATCACAGAAAACTTTGTAGATACCTGAGAACTACATTGTCACATTGAAATTTCTCAATTCAAAAATAAAATTCTCAGAACCAGTAGAAGAAACAACATGAAAAGAAACAAATCATTAGATTTGGGCTCCTGCGAATTTATATCTAGAGAAGGTAGGATCCAGGGAGTTTACACAAAATTAAAAATAATTTAATGTGGCACTATTTAATTCTTGAGGACCATACCAAGCACTAGAGCTAAATACATATTTATGAAAATGCATGAGGGGTGACCTATGTAATGGCTGAACTATCCGAATAAAAGTAAAGCTGAGTAATGGATGAACGTTTTTTTCTCAAAACTAAGAAACACGACCCATGTGCCTTTACTGCCAATGTGACTTTTCATTTAACCCGGAGAATTTTATCTTTGGTCATAGCTCGGCTCCCTAATCACGTATTGTTTGTCATGTCATTTAATAACTGAATATCGATACCTATATGACTCTACAAAATATGGGCCTGGACAAAAATTAAGACCGGAAAACATAGACATATATTGGCACAATTAACTAACAAAGATTCATTGGACCAGTTAGTGTAAAAATTAAGGATATGGAATAAATAAGAATGCTAGGAGAAGATAAAGAAATGGACACCTTATAGTGGCCTGAACCAGGAGAGAGAGTTTACCAAGTAAGCGAATGGGTTACCCCACTTTTTGCGACCTTGTCATAATTAAGCTGTACATTTCCTTCCATCCGCCCCTGAAGCTGCACGCCATTAAAGCAAGTTAATCCCTTACACAGTCTTATCTGTTGTGCATCTATTGTCAACAATTCAAAACCTGACCTGTAGGACAGTTTGATACCAACATCACGGTTACTACAAGTGTTTAGAGACTGACTGACTATTAGCTGACATCTTGGCAGGCAAAAATTGCATGGGAAAAATCAAGAGCAGAGATTATTACTATACGCATTGTACATATTGAGTAATACACTTCAGTCAACAAATTATTGAGTAATATTTGCAATGGAGAGCATAAAAGAGAATCTGATCAAGGGAAGAGATTAGAGAAGAGATGACAAGTAGTTGGTTCAGTTTGCAAGAATTTTAGAACATACAGATTATCTATATTTTTATTTGGGAATGCATATCATCTTTTATCTACTGTATAGGTACTAAGTAGCAGCAAAATCAGCACCAGTAGCAATAGCAACCAGAGGCAGCAGTAATAGCAACTTGCTGTGGTAGCAAACAATCAGCGTCACCAAGGGCTGCACTTTCTATCAGAACGCTTACACCACATAGACACATGCACAACAGCCAAGCACGCACGCAGCTGCAAGCAAACGGACGCAGGGCCACCAAAGCAAGACTACGCCGGGCAACAAAATAAATCCAAAAGTGTACCATCGCCACTGAAGGCTTTGCGAGCCGCAAGAACCACCCGCACTGGAGGGATCCAATTGATAGTCGAGGTCTCGAGGAACACGACCGGCTACACCCCCGGCTCCCCTAACCTCGGGCCTGTCTCCACTGCAGGCCACCACCGAGAGAAGGAGCAGCACCCGACACAATAGCTTGTTTCAGACCCGTGTCCGAGCCAGCAGTAGCGACGCGGGGTAGTGGCCTCCAAGACAGAGGCGGGCGAGCTGCGCCGGCGATCCGTGGCGGCTAGGGTTACCGCGGGGATGTGTGCAGTGGCACAGACGACGTCGCCGCAGAAGAATATAGGAAGAGACAATTGAGGGGGAGCCTGGCCTACGTGGGACGGCGCGGGACAGCGCCGGATCTATCTAGAATCAAAGGTGCGGCGGCTGGCCATGGAAGTCACATGTGAGAGAGAGGGGATTCAGGGGGAGAGATGGCGGATAGACATTTTGGCTGCGTGATTTGGGTGGATGAGGTGTGGGTACAGGGAGGTTTTTTAGGGACGAGGAGGTTAGCTCTAAGTGCGGGAGGTGGGATAAACAACACATCCTGTGATATCGTTGGTACAAATGCGTTGGTATAGGGGGGTGTTTGTTGTAGTGTGTCATGTATGAAAGAATTATGAATGGTGGCTTTGCCACAAATACGATGTCAACTACATGATCATGCTAAGCAATATGATGATGATGGAGTGTGTCATAATAAAGGGAATGGTGGAAAGTTGCATGGCAATATATCTCGTAATAGCTATGGAAATGCCATAATATGTAGGTATGGTGGCTGTTTTGAGAAGGTATATGGTGGGTTTATGGTACCAGCGAAAGTTGCGCGGTACTAGAGAGGCTAGCAATGGTGGAAGGGTGAGAGTGCGTATAATCCATGGACTCAACATTAGTCATAAAGAACTCACATACTTATTGCAAAAATCTACAAGTTATCAAAGCAAAGTATTACGCGCATGCTCCTAGGGGTATAGATTGGTAGGAAAAGACCATCGCTCGTCCCCGACCGCCACTCATAAGGAAGACAATCAATAAATAAATCATGCTCCAACTTCATCACATAACGGTTCACCATACGTGCATGCTACGGGAATCACAAACTTCAACACAAGTATTTATCAAATTCACAACTACTCAACTAGCATGACTCTAATATCACCATCTCTATATCTCAAAACAATTATCAAGTATCAAACTTCTCATAGTATTCAACACACTCATAAGAGAATTTTATTATTCTTGAATACCTAGCATATTAGGATTTTAAGCAAATTACCATGCTATTTAAGACTCTCAAAATAATCTAAGTGAAGCATGAGAGTTCATCTATTTCTTAAAAATAAAACTACCACCATGCTCTAAAAGATATAAGTGAAGTACTAGAGCAAATGACAAACTACTCCGAGAGATGTAAGTGAAGATCAATGAGTAGTCGAATAATTATGCAACTATGTGAAGACTCTCTAACATTTAATAATTTCAGACCTTGGTATTCTATTCAAACATAAAGCAAAGCAAAATAAAATGACATTCTAAGAACAGCAAACATCATGTGAAGAAGCAAAAACTTAGGATCAACCGAAACTAACCGATAGTTGTTGAAGAAGAAAGGTGGGATGCCAACCAGGGCATCCCCAACCTTAGATGCTAGAGAATTCTTGAGATATTATCTTGGGGTGCCTTGGGCATCCCCAAGCTTGAGCTTTTGTGTCTCCTTAATTCCTCTCATATCAAGGTCTCCCTAAATCTCAAAAGCTTCATCCAAACAAAACTCAACAAGGACTCATGAGATAAGTTAGTATAAACCATTGCCAAAACCTTATCATACTCTACTGTAGAAAATCACTAAAATTATTATTTAACATTGCATACTAAATGCCTCTGCATATTTAATAGTCCTATCCTCAAATAGAATCATTAAAGAAGCAAACATATGCAAACATAACAGCAATCTGCCTAAACAGGACAGTCTGTAAAGAATGCAGCAACATCCATAATTTCCTAGCTCCAAAAATTATGAAAGAAAATTCCCACTGTAGTAAATTTATCAGAGCTTAATATGCAAAAGGTTTCAACACTTTATCACATTCTGAATTTTCTAGGGAGTTATTGCAACAGCGGTAAACTTTCTGTTTTCAAACAGCAACATGTATACTTGTAACATAGGCATAGTAAAGGCAATCAATGCCACTTTTATTGAAATAAAAGATGCAAAACATTATTCTAAATAACAGCAAGAAAATCCTAACAAAATAAATTGATGCTCCAAGAAAAACACATATCATGTGGCGAATAAAAATATAGCTCCAAGTAAAGTTACCGATGAACGAAGACGAAAGAGGGGATGCCTTCCGGGGCATCCCCAAGCTTAGGCTCTTGGTTGTCCTTGAATATTACCTTGGGGTGCCTTGGTAATCCCAAGGCTTAGGCTCTTGCCACTCCTTATTCCATAGTCCATCGAATCTTTACCCAAAACTTGAAAACTTCAACAACACAAAACTTAAAGTAGAAAATCTCATGAGCTCCGTTAGCGAAAGAAAACAAAAGACCACTTCAAGGTACTGTAATGAACTCATTATTTATTTATATTGGTGTTAAACCTACTGTATTCCAACTAATCTATGGTTTATAAACTATTTTACTAGCCATAGATTCATCAAAATAAGTAAACAACACATGAAAAATAGAATCTGTCAAAAACAGAACAGTCTGTAGTAATCTGGATCAAACGTATACTTTTGGAACTCATAAAATTATCAAATAAATTGCTGGACCTTAGTAATTTATCTATTAATCATCTTCAAAACGAATTAACTAAATATCACTCTCCAAATAAAAATGGCAGCAATTCTCGTGAGCGCTAAAGTTTCTATTTTTGACAGCATGATCAACAAGACTTTCCCAAAGTCTTCCCAATGGTTCTACTTGGCACAAACACTAATTAAAAGCATAAAACCACATATAATCAGAGGATATATGAATTATTTATTACTAAACAGGATCAAAAATCAAGGAACAAAAATAAAATTGGGTTGCCTCCCAACAAGCGCTATCGTTTAACGCCCCTAGCTAGGCATGATGATTTCAATGATGCTCACATAAAGGATAAGAGTTGAAACATAAAGAGAGCATCATGAAGAATATGACTAGCACATTTAAGTCTAACATACTTCCTATGCATAGAGATTTTGTGAGAAAACAACTTGTGGGAACAATAATCAACTAGCATAGGAGGGCAAAACAGGCATAACTTCAAAATTTTAAGCACATAGAGAGGAAACTTGATATTATTGCAATTCCTACAAGCATATATTCCTCCCTTGTAATAATTTTCAGTAGCATCATGAATTAATTCAACAATATAACCAGCACCTAAAGCATTCTTTTCATGATCTACAAGCATAGAAAATTTACTACTCTGCACACAAGCAAAATTCTTCTCATTCGGAATAGTGGGAGCAAACTCAACAAAATAACTATCATGTGATTGCAAATTAAGATCAAGATGACAAGTTTCATGGTTATCATTATTCTTTAAAGCATACGTGCCATCACAATAATCATCATATATAGGAGGCATGCTTTCATCATAATAAATTTGCTCATCAAAACTTGGGGGACAAAAAATATCATCTTCATCAAACATAGCTTCCCCAAGCTTGTGGCTTTGCATATCATTAGCATCATGGATATTCAAGGAATTCATACTAACAACATTGCAATCATGCTCATCATTCAAATATTTAGTGCAAAACATTTTATAGATTTCTTCTTCTAGCACTTGAGCACAATTATCCTTTCCATCATACTCACGAAAGATATTAAAAAGGTGAAGCGCATGAGACAAACTCAATTCCATTTTTTATATTTTTCTTTTATAAACTAAACTAGTGATAAAACAAGAAACTAAAAGACTCGATTGCAAGATCTAAAGACATACCTTCAAGCGCTAACCTCCCCGGCAATGGCGCCAAAAATGAGCTTGATGTCTACTACACAACCTTCTTCTTGTAGACGTTGTTGGGACTCCAAGTACAGAGGTTTGTAGGACAGTAGCAAATTTCCCTCAAGTGGATGACCTAAGGTTTATCAATCCGTAGGAGGCGTAGGATGAAGATGGTCTCTCTCAAGCAACCCTGCAACCAAATAACTAAGAGTCTCTTGTGTCCCCAACACACCCAATACAATGGTAAATTGTATAGGTGCACTAGTTCGGTGAAGAGATGGTGATACAAGTGTTATATGGATGGTAGATAATAGTTTTTGTAATCTGAAAATATATAAAAAAGCAAGGTAACGAATGATAAAAGTGAGCGTAAACGGTATTGCAATGCTAGGAAACAAGGCCTAGGGTTCATACTTTCGCTAGTGTAAGTTCGCTCAACAATACTAACATAATTGGATCACATAACTATCCCTCAACATGCAACAAAGAGTCAATCCAAAGTCACTAATAGCGGAGAACGAACGAAGAGATTATGGTAGGGTACGAAACCACCTCAAAGTTATTCTTTCCAATCAATCCGTTGGGCTATTCCTATAAGTGTCACAAACAGCCCTAGAGTTCGTACTAGAATAACACCTTAAGACACAAATCAACCAAAACCCTAATGTCACCTAGATACTCCAATGTCACATCAAGTATCCGTGGGCATGATTATACGATATGCATCACACAATCTCAATTCATCTATTCAAACCAACACATAGAACCTCAAAGAGTGCCCCAAAGTTCTACCGGAGAATCACGACGAAAACGTGTGCCAACCCCTATGCATAGTGTCAGTATCAAAACCAGCAGATCTCGGGTAGGGGGTCCCGAACTGTGCGTCTAGGCCGGATGGTAACAGGAGGCAGGGGACATGATGTTTTACCCAGGTTCGGGCCCTCTTGATGGAGGTAAAACCCTACGTCCTGCTTGATTGATATTGATGATATGGGTAGTACAAGAGTAGATCTACCACAAGATCAGAGAGGCTAAACCCTAGAAGCTAGCCTATGGTATGATTGTATGTTATGGTTGTTGTCCTACGGATTAAAACCCTTCGGTTTATATAGACACCAGAGAGGGTTAGGGTTACACAAGGTCGGTTACAAAGGAGGAGATATCCATATCCGTATTGCCTAGCTTGCCTTCCACGCCAAGTAGAGTCCCATCCGGACACGAGACGAAGTCTTCAATCTTGTATCTTCATAGTCTAATAGTGCGGCCAATGGAGATAGTCCGGCTGTCCGGAGACCCCCTAATCCAGGACTCCCTCAGTAGCCCCTGAACCAGGCTTCAATGACGATGAGTCCAGCGCGCAGTATTCTCTTCGGCATTGCAAGGCGGGTTCCTTCTTCGAATACATCACAGAAGAATTTGAATACGAGGATAGTGTCCGACCCTGCAAAATAAGTTCCACATTCCACCGTAGAGAGAATAATATCTTCGCAGATCTAATTTGCTGGCTTGTTTTGGCAGCATAACATTGCGTCATGGCCCGGTGATTATTCGAACCGTTTCTTTTAACCAGCCCCGCACATAACGCGATGCAGTTTTTCGACACGTCTTGTCAAAGCAGAGATCGTGTCCCCTTATTACGGGATTCTCATCAATACGGGCATGGGTAACCCAACCACGCCATCACTTGCGGCGCTTGGGGGATAAGCGAGTTTTACCAGGCAAGTGGGGACGCTTAGTTTCATCCGCCCATATAAAGGGATAAGGATTCACCTTTCTATCCACGCCTTCTTCCTCCCTTGCCCATCCATTTTCGCACACTCGAGCTCTAGCGCCCAAGTCCGCACTTCCCACCTCGACCTTCTCCAATCATGTCCGGAGTGGGAGGCAGGTGGATGGTCTCCTCCGTCACAGAGGGAGACATCAAGAAACTGAGGGGAGCCAGATACCTGCCCGACGACATCGCGCACCGGCTCCCAGATGAGGGCCAGCTCATCCCCACCCCAGGCCCCATGAGAGGGTAGTATTCCTTACCCATTTCCTCCGCGGACTGGGATTCCCTCTCCATCCCTTCGTCCGGGGGCTCATGTTTTATTACGGCCTGGATTTCCACGATCTGGCCCTGAACTTCATCCTCAACATCTTGGCGTTTATCGTCGTGTGCGAGGCCTTCCTCCGCATCAAGCCCCACTTCGGCTTATGGCTGAAGACCTTCAATGTCAAGCCGAAGGTGGTGGGCGGCCGCCAGGCGGAGTGCGGAGGCGCCATGGTGAGCAAGATGCCCAACGTAACATGGCTCGAGGGCTCCTTTGTGGAAACCATAAAGGGGTGGCAATCGGGGTGGTTCTATATCACTGAGCCGCGCGACCCTGCATGGGCAGCGGCCCCCGAGTTCCGATCTGGCATCCCCACGCGGCTCACCTCCTGGAAACAGAAGGGCCTGTCCTGGGGTAGTTCGAAAGAGCTGACCGGACTCCAAACATGTATTCAAAACATGGTGGACAAGAAGCTCAAGCTTGTCAACATAGTCCAAGTATGCTCATCCGCCGGATACTCCCGTGGCAACAACGGGAGTTCAACTTGTGGGACTTCAATCCCGTGCAGCACCGAACTCTGAACAGGCTCTTCGACACGACTCATGAAGACGCCTGGAGGGTGCTATTCAAAAGTGCCGAGGCCCCCCCCCATTACTGAGGATCGCGGATTCAGCGCGAAGCGCCAAGCCAGTGCGGTAAGCTACTTTACCTTTCACAGGATACTTATTTTTTATATAGATTGACTACATGCGGGATCTAAACTCCCGTTCTTTGACAAGACTGGCAGAAGATGGCCGGACAGATCGATTGTTCGGCTCCTTTGCCCGAAGGCCCCACAGATGCTCTTCTGGCGAAGATGTTGACTCCGGCCCCTTATACGGTGCCGGAGAAGACCAAGAAGGCCAAGGGAACCTGAAAGACTTCCCGACGCCAGGCGTCGTCGGACTCACCGTCTGATGACTCTGCGGCACACTCTTCCCCCGAAGACGAGGAAGAAGAAGAAGAAGATGCTCCCCCACCGACTGAGGGAGACAAGAAAAGGAAGGCCGCCCCAACCGGGAAGGCCGGAGGGTCCAAGAAGGGAAGGACTCTCCTTCCGGACGGTTCCACCGCCGCCGGCGAAGGCGAAGACGAGTGGTTTCCCAGGGTCAAGCCCCCGGGAGATCGTAAGTATTCGGATACCAAAGTAACTCATAGGATTCCTTTGTCGCACTGCTTTCTCTAACGCCAAACGCAATTATGCAGGCCGCCACGAGCCAGCATCGATGTATCATCGGACGGCTCCTTGGGCTTGTCGGACATGGATAGTGATCCAGTCCCGGCCGCCACCTCCCCTCATCCTGCCGACGACGTCGAGGTGTTATCTCAAGAGGCACCGGATCGAGGGGAGACAGCCCCGGAGGCGCCTCAAGGCGACCTTCCGGACTCCGGGAGCCGAGGGGACGGGGCCCCTGAGAGCTCCGAGTTCGGCCCTTAGCCGAACACCACACCGGACCCTCCAGCGGTTCCGGGCTAGGGCAGGCGGCCTCCTTCTAAGAGGGGCAAGACGCCTGTGCCGGTGACCTCTGTCCATCCAGAGGCGCCGGACAATCTGCTGGAAGTGCTTTACAGCGCTTCCATTGACAAGGAGCACCGCACTATCATGAGTGCGGTGATCCAGAAGGTTCAGTCCGCCAAGAGCGGTTTGACTGAAGCCTGTGCCAGCCTTCTAACAGGCTTCGAGGTAAGTGTTTTAAAATGTAGTAGAAATATTACCGCATAGACAGTAGCCCCTGATGCTTTGTTCGGTGTTCACAAAGAAAAGCCGAATAGAGGATCAAATAATAGCGCAGGAGTCTAATATAAGTATGTCAATATGCGTATGCAGGCTTCGCTGCTGGCGTCCACCGCACTGACTGTGGAGGTCGCCGTACTGAAGCAGGGCCTCGAGGGGTCCAGGAAAGAGCTCGGCCTTGCCAAGAGGCAGCTCGAGGAGAACAAGGGTAAGTAATACCCTGTCTTATGTATATATAAAAGAGGACGCGATTGCAAAATGACAAGATCATCGTATGTTTGCCAGGGGCCACGACCGAGGTGGCAACCCTGAAGCAAGCGCTAACCAAGGCCGAAGATACAGTGGCCAAGGAGCGCACCGAGTGAGAGAAGCACGAGGCTTGGGTGGGCAAGGTGCAGCAAGAGCTCCAGGCTCTTGTGGCGAAGCATGAGGCGTTGGAGCTTGACTCCAAGACGCGGGAGTCTGAGCTTGCCGCGGCCCTCGAGAGTGTAAAAAGTGCCAAGGCCGAAGCCCAAAAGGCCCTCCAAGAGATCGACGCGATGAAGAAGATAGTGGCGGGTAAGGCTTTCTATATGCAAAGCAAGCATGTAAAAGTAAAATACCGATTACTTACCCGGATCCGGGGCTCTTCAGGAGCATTCGCAGATTTGCCCCGCAGTGTGTTCGATGCCGCACAATTTTACCAGGCTGAGGACGGAAGCTCGACGGAGAAGTTGTTCTGGTCTCAGTATGCTGAGGCCTAACATCCGGTGCCAATGAGCGACCAGCTGAAGCAGATGGTCGAGTTACATAAGGCGGCCGATCAGGCCATGAAGAGCTTTATAGTCCGATTATGGCCCGGCGACGCCCTTCCGAATAGCTTCTTCGGCCTGGTGAGGCGGCTTGTGGATGCCTGCCCGTGGCTGGAGGTCGTCAAGCGATCTGTCTGCATTGAAGGTGCACGTAGGGATTTCGCCCGTGTGAAATTGCAGTGGGTCAAGCTAGACGCCGTGAAGCTGATCAAGGAGGGGCCGCCAGAGGGCAAGGAGCACCGCCATCCCGAGATGTACTACGAGGGTGTTCTGCCGGGTGCCCGTCTCATCACGGATGAGTGCTCAAAAGATGTGATATCTGAATGAGACTTGCTCGTGTGATCCTGTATGATGAAAACTTGTTTCATATGCGCTATGCAACGCTTGTGTGAATTTAAAATATTACCTTCTGTTTGGCCGTTTATCCAATCTGAGAGATGGCTAGTCCTTGGCTTTTGCCCCCATGCCACGAGTGCTGGGGTGTTCGGGATAAACCTGAGCACTCTTGTTCCCATATTTGGGTCCTTCGAGGGAGGTGCTCAGCACAACGAACAAGGCAACCGGACTAATAATGCTTTATCACTCTCACTTAGCCATAGAATTCTATAATTTTAAATTTCGGCGAAGCCCCTGGTATTCGGAAGGCCGAATTCGGGGCGCGATACACGCCTGTAAGCCGGACAGGGCCGACCCCTCGCCCTAAGCGGCATAAGTCTTTAGGGACTCGAAAAACCTCGCCGAACAGTGACCAGTCTCTCGCCTTATCATGACAGTCAGTTTTAGCTTTCTCTACTGAGGTGCTAAACCCAGCAGAACCGCGGCACAATCGCAGTAGTTCTCCTAGAGCTACCTTAGCCGATAGAGCGGAACGTAAGGTACCAAAACATAGGAGCCGGGCAAACCCAACATTTCACCAAAGACATGATTCGGAGCTGATGCATATAATGCTATAAGTTCGGGGTGCCGCACTTGTGAAAGTGTTCGGAGTTTTCACACCGCATTGTGGGGTACGTAAGCCCCTGGTGTATTGGCCGTACCATAGTGTACGGTTGCAAGGCGTCATTAATGAACACATAGATATATATATATAACAAGAATGCAATAATAGTCGTAATGTCATGCATTATTTATTAAAAAATTGCGTTAAAGCAGAGTGATACAGATAGTGCGATAAGCAAAGAGTAGGACTATGTCCCTTCCAAGGGCAAGCTGAGGAATGATGTTAAATTGAATATTTCACCCGTTACTGTAATCAACCTGGGAATTCCGTGGTATGACGTAGCTGTCTGCCTCCTTGGTTGCTGCATCGTGTGTTCGGCAATAGTGCTGCCAGACAGTGTTTCCAGAGATTAAGGTCCTGAAAGAAAAAGAAAAAACAACCAAACGGGAAGCCCCTAGTGCGGTTTAGGCCGCGTCTTGGGGCGTGCCGCAGTTGTGCCCCCCTCCCCACATGTGCCCATGGTATTTTTAATGCGTAATTATGTACGTGTGACACAAGTTTCACCGCTGGGCTAGGATTGGGGTGGCCAACGCATTGCTATGCGAGCTCATATTGCGCCAGGCGGTCTATTTGCCGATTGCCCCGAGCGTGCTTGAAGGTGTCTGGGCTGTGAAGCGCCGAACTGGTTGATTGCCTTGAGAGGCTGCTTTGCGTTTCTGCTGCGAGGGCTGCGGTGTGCTCCTCTGTTCGGAGAGAGCACTCTGTCTTTCCATTGACTGTGATAACTCCGCGAGGTCCTGGCATCTTGAGCTTGAGGTATGCATAATGCGGTACCGCATTGAATCTACCAAATGCGGTTCGCCCGAGTAGCACGTGATAACCACTGCGAAACGGGACTATATCGAAGATTAACTCTTCGCTTCGGAAGTTATCCGGGGATCCGAAGACCACTTCTAGTGTAATTGAGCCTGTGCAATGGGCCTCTACACCTGGAATGACGCCCTTAAAGGTCGTTTTTGTGGGTTTGATCCTTGAGGGGTCTATACCCATTTTGCGCACTGTGTCCTGATAAAGCAGGTCCAGGCTGCTGCCGCCGTCCATAAGGACTCGAGTGAGGTGAAATCCATCAATGATTGGGTCTAGGACCAGTGCGGCGAATCCGCCATGACAGATACTGGTGGGGTGGTCCCTGCGATCGAAGGTGATCGGACAGGAGGACCAAGGGTTGAACTTTGGGGTGACTGGCTCCAACGCATATACGTCCCTGAGCGCACGCTTCCGCTCCCTCTTGGGGATGTGGGTTGCGTATATCATGTTCACCGTCCGCACTTGCGGGGGAAACCTCTTCTGTCCTCCAGTGTGCGGCTGCCGGGGCTCCTCCTCGTCATCGCTATGCGGCCCCTTGTCCTTGTTTTCGGCAATTAACTTGCCAGCCTGCTTGAACACCCAAGAATCCCTGTTGGTGTGATTGGCTGGCTTGTCTGTGGTGCCGTGTATTTGACACGAGCGATCGAGTATACGGTCCAAGCTGGACGGACCCGGCGTACTTTGTTTGAATGGCTTTTTCTGCTGACCGGGTTTAGAGCCTTTGAATCCGGCATTGACTGTCGTATCCTCAGTATTTTCGCTGTTAATGCGGCGCTTATGCTTGTTGCGACGTGACCTGCTATTGCCGTCCTTGGTATCTGAGGTACCATGGTTCTTTGATATGTTATTACTGCGAGCCAGCCAACTGTCTTCTCCCGCACAAAAGCGGGTCATGAGCGTCGTGAGAGCTGCCACAGATTTCATCTTTTCCTGACCAAGGTGCCGGGCTAGCCACTCATCTCGGATGTTGTGCTTGAAAGCCGCTAAGGCCCCCGCATTAACAGTCGATGATTTGATTTTTCTTTGTAAGGAACCGAGTCCAGAATTGCCTGGCCGACTCTTCTGGCCGCTGAATTATGTGGCTCAAATCATCGGCGTCTGGTGGTTGCACATAAGTGCCCTGAAAGTTGTCGAGGAATGCGGCTTCCAGATCTTCCCAACAGCTAATGGAGTCCGCTGACAAGCTGTTAAGCCAATGCTGCGCTGGTCCTTTGAGCTTTAGTGGGAGGTATTTGATGGCATGTAAGTCATCGCCGCGGGCCATGTGGATGTGGAGGAGGAAGTCCTCAATCCATACTGCGGGATCTGTTGTGCCGTCGTATGATTCAATATTTACAGGTTTGAAACCTTCTGGGAATTGATGTTCCATTACTTCGTCTGTGAAGCATAAGGGGTGTGCGGCGCCTCTGTATTGGGCTATATCTCGACGCAGCTCGAATGGGTCTTGCCCGCTGTGTTCGACCCGGTCGGATTTTCTTTTACTGTATCCGGCGTGACGTTTGTTGTCTCGTAGAGTGGTGCACCCTCGTGATCCGTAGATCGATCTTGAATGCTTTTCCTTGTCCTCCAATATGTCTCGCAGGTCTGGCGTATCTCCCCATGCCTTTTTATTTG
Source organism: Triticum urartu (assembly GCF_056163025.1). NCBI lineage: Eukaryota > Viridiplantae > Streptophyta > Magnoliopsida > Poales > Poaceae > Triticum > Triticum urartu. The sequence goes on along the minus strand of NC_141877.1, from coordinate 641,259,210 downwards.
AATGGCGTTGGGGTGGAGGCTGAGCTTTTGGCTGGAATGCCTCTCTATCGCGGCCACGAGGTGGCCGATCAACCGTATCATACGCTTCTTCGTCCAGTCGGGGTAGTAACCTGCGCCTTGGGTAACTCTTGGAGGGGCGCTCGAGTTTATATTCCTCGTCCGCGAGGACTTCAGTCCATTTATCAGCTAGCAGATCTTGATCAGCTTGAAGCTGCTGCTGCTTTTTCTTCAGGCTATTTGCTGTGGCCATAAGCCAGCGCTTGAAGCGCTCTTGTTCGATGGGATCCTCTGGGACGTCAAATTCATTGTCGCCGAGGCTTGCCTCGTCTTCGGAGGGGGGGATGTAATTGTCATCCTCCTCCTCTCCGTCTGCCGCTCTCTCAGGAGAGCTGGCTCCTTCATCCTCCTGCTCTAAATCTTGCTGGAGGGGTTTGTTGTTTTCTTCGGCACTATCCAGAGTGTTATTATCTCCTGTGCCGGTATCACCACTTTTGCTGTGGCGGGACTTAGAGCGGCGCCGCTGACGTCGGCATTTGAGTTGCTTCTTGGAGGGGTCATACTCCGCTATCCCGTCGCCATTGCCTTCTTTGGGTGTATCCACCATGTAATGTCATATGACGAGGTAGCTTTCCAGTGCCCTATAGGTGCTGGTTCATGTTCGTCTCCGACATTGTCGTCCATACCGTCGATGTCTTCGGAGTCGAAGTCGAGCATGTCGGTTAAATCTTCGACAGTGGCTGCGAAGTGGGTGGTGGGTGGGCTCGAATTTCTTCGTCGTCTGCATCCCAATCCTGTTGGCCATAATCCGGCCAGGGCTCTCCTGACAAAGAGAGAGAGACCTTAGTGAATTCAGAATGTCGCCGAAGGGCGAGTGCTAAAAGATATCCGCGGCGGTGAATTCCATGATCGGCGCCCGATCGGATTCGATTGGCAGGGGCGCGGATGGTTCGGAGTCCGGAAAAGAGTCCGGTCCTTGGAGTCACGGGCTGCGCAGAGGATTATGCTGGTGTTCGGCTCGATCGCCGTTGAGACTGCGGCCCCTGAGGCGGTGTCTAACCACCCGTCCTCGATTGGCGTAGTTGGCTCCGAACTAAGGGTCGGAGCTGATGCGGGCGCGGCCTCTGGTGTACTGTTCGGCGGTAGAGCTTGGTCATACCCATCGCAACAATGCGGCGCGCCCGGCTATGGCTCGAATCCGTCGAAGATCAAGTCTCCACGGATGTCGGCCATGTAGTTCAAACTTCCAAATCTGACCTGATGGCCAGGGGAGTAGCTTTCAATCTACTCCAGATGGCCAAGCGTATTAGCCCGCAGTGCAAAGCCGCCGAATACGAAGATATGTCCGGGGAGAAAATTCTCACCCTGGACCGCATCGCTATCGATGATAGCAAGAGCCATCAAGCCTAACGGCGACGACATAGAGGAACTCTCAATGAAAGCACCAATGTCGGTGTCAAAACCGGCGGATCTCGGGTAGGGGGTCCCGAACTGTGCGTCTAGGCCGGATGGTAACAGGAGGCAGGGGACACGATGTTTTGCCCAGGTTCGGGCCCTCTTGATGGAGGTAAAACCCTATGACCCGCTTGATTGATATTGATGATATGGGTAGTACAAGAGTAGATCTACCATGAGATCAGAGAGGCTAAACCCTAGAAGCTAGCCTATGGTATGATTGTATGTTATGGTTGTTGTCCTACGGACTAAAACCCTTCGGTTTATATAGACACCGGAGAGGGTTAGGGTTACACAAGGTCAGTTACAAAGGAGGAGATATCCATATATGTATTGCCTAGCTTGCCTTCCACGCCAAGTAGAGTCCCATCCGGACACGAGACGAAGTCTTCAATCTTGTATCTTCGTAGTCTAATAGTGCGGCCAATGGAGATAGTCCGGCTGTCCGAAGACCCCCTAATCCAGGACTCCCTAACATAGGTTCATGGGCGGAACCCGCAAGTTGATCACCAAAACATACATCAAGTGAATCACGTGATATCCCATTGTCACCACAGATACGCACGGCAAGACATACATCAACTGTTCTTAAATCTTTAAAGACTCAATCCGATAAGATAACTTCGAGGGGAAAACTCAATTCATTACAAGAGAGTAGAGGGGGAGGAGAAACAACAGATCCAACTATAATAGCAAAGCTCGCGATACATCAAGATCGTGCCAAATCAAGAACACGAGAGAGAGAGAGAGAGATCAAACACATAGCTACTGGTACATACCCTCAGCCCTGAGGGAGAACTACTCCCTCCTCGTCATGGAGAGCACCGGCATGATGAAGATGGCCATCGGAGGGGGATTGCCCCCTCCGACAGGGTGCCGGAATGGGTCTAGATTGGTTTTTGGTGGCTATGGAGGCTTCTGGCGGCGGAACTCCCGATCTAATCTCTGTTTTGGAAGTTTTAGGATACGACGATATATATGGGTGCAGGAAGTACGCCGGAGGAGCCACGGGGGCCCCACAAGGCAGGGGGCGCGCCCTAGAGGGGTGGGCGCGCCCCCCACCCTCGTGGGCAGCCCGTGTCTCCCCTGACGTGCACTCCAAGTTCCCTGGGTTGCTTCCTTCCAAAAATAACTTCTCCAGTTGATTTCGTTCCATTTCGACTCCGTTTGATATTCCTTTTGTTTGAAACACTGAAATAGGCATAAAACAGCAAATCTGGGCTGGGCCTCCAGTTAATAGGTTAGTCCCGAAAGTAATATAAAAGTGGATAATAAAGCCCAATATTGCCCAAAACAGTAGATAATATAGAATGGAGCAATCAAAAATTATAGATACGTTGGAGACGAATCACCAGCCCGCTGCCAGACAACCTCATCATGTACGTAGGAATAGATGCGTACGCCACGTACAAGTCATGGAAGACAATCGACAACATCATGACAGGTTGGGATATTTCAGAAGAGCAAGAAGCTGACCCCTACTACCACTGCAACTTCGCGGGATGAGGATGCATGAAAGTCTGCATTTGTGTTGCTCGCACTTCTGCCTGTCCTTAATATTGTTGTTTCAGATTTGTAGTTTGCTTTCGTTATGTTGAACCAGCTACCTTATGTTATGTGTGTCAGGGTTTGAACAAGTTTGCCTATTTATATCATGTACATCCTTTGCTTATGTCAGTCAACAAGTTTGCTAGCTTCCTATTTTTGTTCATCCACCATTTGAAGTTGAAGTAGGTTGAAGTTGAAACTAGTCATGCAGAAACAAAAAATCATACATGGATATTTTCACAAAAAAATAAAAATAGTGGCAGACTAACTAAGGACAACAGCAAAATAGTAGAATTGGACGCTCAGTACAGCTTAGACATTTACGGTAGTACTATCACACTAAGAAAATTCAGTTTTTAGTTTCAGAAGAACACTAAAAAGACTAAGTTTCAGCCGAGGACTACTAATAGCATCGTGCTAATAGTAGTTAGAAATTTACTAAGTACTGCAACAGGAAAACACTACAAGGATTCCGGTCTATTGCAACAAAAATTATTGCTACAACTATCTTTTGTTGCAATAAAATGCTATATTTCCACAAAGTTCCAGTTCGTGGTAATAGGATCTACATATTGCCACAATTTCGTTTCATCGCGCTAATTACTCGTTTTGTTGCAACAGAAGCCATGTATTGCCACAAGCTGCATCGTCATTGTAATATGGTAGTGATATTGCGACCGTCATGTCCCGTTGCGTGAATTGATCATCTTGTTGCAAAAAAGGCTAGGTATTGCAACAAAGTACATAGATACTATTGCAACACCTTTGACATGTGGCGCTAGTCACCAATACTATTGCGACAAAGCATGTATTGGTTGTAATAGGGTGACTTTTTGCCTCACCTTTGTTGCGTTTCAATAACTATTACATATTGCGACAAATTGAGCATCCATGGTAATACGTACAACATAATGCAACAATCCTCTAGTGTTGTCAAAAAGGAGCAGGATATTGCAACGATATTCTCTACCGCGCTCCTGATTTTTTCCTTTATTTATTATACTACTTCGCAGGATCTAATTAAAGGGGCGTACTAGTTTACAGAGATATTAACACATTATACACAACTTGCACCTAAGTTGCATTTTAGTCACATATCTTGCAAAGTGGACATCGGTGGTACCACAACTTGGAGGAATGCTCGCTTACGCGTGTGCGAAGTGTTGCACACTTGCGGACGCCCTTCACTTTAGGGTTTCTTGCACCGCCAGGGTCTCCTCCACTCACCCTACTGACCTCCTCCGGTAGAAGGTCGTGCTCGGCACCCGAAAGACGGCAAGCTCAATGCCCTTCTCACAAAGGTGAGTCATGAGAAATGAGCACCACACATTCTCTTCCTAATTTTTCTGTATCTTGCTTGATGTGATGTATTTATGTGTGCTGTTAATAAAAAAGGAGATTCAATATAAAATTATGTGTTAAGTAGAGAAATTGTGCAAGGCTGCATACTAGCTATTTTTAAACACTCCCAGGCTTCATTTGAATAGCTCTTCAGCCACCAATTGAGCAGCATAACAGTTGTATCCCAGACTAATTTTCAGCAAGAATTCATCAGCAGATCAACAACACTACATCAAGATATATACAAGGACATATGACACAAGATTGTAGTAGGATATAACAAACCATCTCAGCGACATATATAACAAATGTTTCAAAATGACAGCACACAAGTTTCAGCAGCTATACTTGTATAGATTGTTCACACAAAAGACCATAAGTTCAAGGCAGAGTAGTGAAAATAGCAAAAACACTAAAAAACCATAAGTTCATAGCAACAGTGTGTACATAGCATCACTGTCAAAAGGAAAATAGCAACAACACTAAAATAACAGAAACTACTCTTCTCTTCATCACCAAATTGTTAGTGCTGGGCACTAGCTCTTATTCCCATTTGCCACAACATATGACACTATGCAGGCATGCCTTGTCTCAACTTGTTTTATATTAGATTAAACTTCAGGAGAGATATTTCTCGTAGGTAACCATCATAACAGTTCAGGAACTTATACTCATGGCTTACACATGTGAAAAACACCTTACCAAGAAATTAAAAACTATACAAAGAACCCCTGGTCATCATCCAATTCTTCTTGTCCCAAAGGAGCAACATGACCATCATTTACATAAGCCTCATCATCATCCATATCATCATCAGATTCGAATTGGACATCTTCAAACTCAATAGGTTTTATATTTTCTATGACTGAAACATCAATGTTGGATCCTTCGTCATCATTTCTACACCAACTAGTGATCTCTTCAGGTACTGTAATTTTTGGCACTGTAATTTCTGCATCGACGACATCTAGTACATCTTCCTCACCACCCTCATCGGCTTCAACGACTTCATCAAGGCCTACACCATTTAAAACAGAAGGAGCAAACAAATTTCATGGATTCATTTTAATAACAGCTGCCCAATCAAGGTTCTTCACATCTCTCACATAGAAAACCTGTTGAGCTTGGAGGCCTAGAATGTAAGGGTCTCCCTGGAATTGGTGTAGAGTAGTGTCAAGGTCAATAATTCCATATTTGTCCTTCTTATACCCCTTACTCTCAGTTCTGTTCGCAGGAGGCACATCAAACCAGTCACACTAGAATAGAACAACCTCCTTATTAGGAGGAAAGTCAAGAAATATAATTTTCTTGATCACCCCGTAATAATCAATATTTCCTGTGTTTGCATCGCCCTTGACTATGACGCCACTATTTTGGGTACTCAAGTCCTGCTCTATACAGGAATTCCGAAAGAAATATCCATTCAGAACTGTACGGTTGTATACCCGAGCTACGTGATCAGGTCCTCTAGCTAGTGTATAAATAAGATTGCTGACCTTCCCATCATTGTGGAGTTCTGTGATCTGTTTCATGGAATAGAATATGTGTGAGTGTATTGTACAACGTTGGTACGTTATTACAAGGAACATTAGTGAAAATGCGAAAGAAAATTACCCGTCTCTCAAACCAACCAACAAACTCTTCCTTGTGCTGCTTTTTAGGATTAGGAGAATTGTTCCTTATGAGCTCCTCAAGATGTTCACTTCAAAGATAAATTATTGTTAGTTGAACATGAAAGTATTAAAGCATATCATGATGTGAAATAAAAATATAAGTATCCTTACTCAATCCATGGCGCGGTTTCCTCACAGTTTGTTATTATCAAATGCCTCATTTGATTAATATCAGCCAAAGACAATGATTCACAAACAAAACCTTTCTTGGAGTAATCAACTGTACTCATTATGCTAATCCCTGTTGGTTTGATCAGTACCTCCGTCTTCATGACGTTCGGACTGACTTAGCTTGGTAGGCATTCCATCAACGAATCGACTGCAAAAAGTCATGCACTCTTCAAGTATGTACCCCTCTACAATAGAACCTTCTAGTTGAGCCTTGTTACGCACAATCAGTAGACATTTCCAAGCCACTAGCATGCTAGGACTGAGAGTTCTGGTACGCTTGAACAAAATGGTACATTCATTCTACAAAAATATAAAAAGGAACGGGAAGCTTCAGTTCACATTCCATAAAACATTGACACACTCAAGAATAACACTAATAGTACAACTGAAATGTTAGTACAACTTAGTCTGTAAGGCAAGTACTATGATCATACAAAACATTGCCTTGAGAAGAACCACAGCCTAGAAAATAGGTCACCCCCCCGAAGACATATTTAAATGTAGCTAATTTAAACCAGTATTTAAATTTTACTATGAAGTTCAACTACTACAATTCAAGAAGTTCAAACAAAAATCTGGCTCTCAAATCTTGCTAAAATTCTTATACTTGAATAAAATCTGGCTAGAGATGACGTAGCTACTTGGTCATAAATAAGTTCAATGATGTCTACTACACAACCTTCTTCTTGTAGACGTTGTTGGGCCTCCAAGTGCAGAGGTTTGTAGGACAGTAGCAAATTTCGCTCAAGTGGATGACCTAAGGTTTATCAATCCGTATTAGGCGTAGGATGAAGATGGTCTCTCTCAAGCAACCCTGCAACCAAATAACAAAGAGTCTCTTGTGTCCCCAACACACCCAATACAATGGTAAATTGTATAGGTGCACTAGTTCGGCGAATAGATGGTGATACAAGTGGTATATGGATGGTTGATAAAGGTATTTGTAATCTGAAAATATAAAAACAGCAAGGTAACTAATGATAAAAGTGAGCGTAAACGGTATTGCAATGCTAGGAAACAAGGCCTAGGGTTCATACTTTCGCCAGTGTAAGTTCCCTCAACAATAATAACATAATTGGATCACATAACTATCCCTCAACATGCAACAAAGAGTCACTCCAAAGTCACTAATAGCGGAGAACGAACGAAGAGATTATGGTAGGGTACGAAACCACCTCAAAGTTATTCTTTCCAATCAATCCATTGGGCTATTCCTATAAGTGTCACAAACAGCCCTAGAGTTCATACTAGAATAACACATTAAGACACAAATCAACCAAAACCCTAATGTTACCTAGATACTCCAATGTCACCTCAAGTATCCGTGGGTATGATTATACGATATGCGTCACAATCTCAGATTCATCTATTCAACCAACACAAAGGACCTCAAAGAGTGCCCCAAAGTTCCTACCGGAGAATCACGACGAAAACGTGTGCCAACCCCTATGCATAGGTTCATGGGCGGAACCCGCAAGTTGATCACCAAAACATACATCAAGTGAATCATGTGATATCCCATTGTCACCACAGATATCCACGGCAAGACATACATCAAGTGTTCTCAAATATTTAAGGACTCAATCCGATAAGATTACTTCAAAGGGGAAACTCAATTCATTACAAGAGAGAGGAGGGGGAGGAGAAACATAAGATCCAACTATAATAGCAAAGCTCGCGATACATCAAGATCGTATCACCTCAAGAACACGAGAGAGAGATCAAACACATAGCTACTGGTACATACCCTCAGCCCCGAGGGAGAACTACTCCCTCCTCGTCATGGGGAGAAACGGGATGATGAAGATGGCCACCGGAGAAGGATTGCCCCCTCCAGCAGGGTGCCGGAATGGGTCTAGATTGGTTTTCGGTGGCTACGGAGGCTTCTGGCGGCGGAACTCCCGATCTAATGTCTGTTTTGGAAGTTTTAGGGTACGTGGAGTTATATAGGCGGAAGAAGTACGTTAGGGGAGCCACGAGGGTCCCACGAGGCAGGGGGCGCGCCCTAGGGGGGTGGGCGCGCCCCCCACCCTCGTGGCTTCCTCGTTCCGTCCTTGATGTGAGGTCCAATTCCATCGGGTGGCTTTCGTTCCAAAAATAACTTCTCTAGTTGATTTTGTTCCGTTTCGACTCTGTTTGATATTCCTTTTCTTCAAAACACTGAAATAGGCAAAAAACAGCAAATCTGTGCTGGGCCTCGGGTTAATAGGTTAGTCCCAAAAGTAATATAAAAGTGGATAATAAAGCCGAATATTGCCCAAAAAAGTAGATAATATAGCATGGAGCAATCAAAATTATAGATACGTTGGAAACGTATCAAGCATCACCAAGCTTAATTCCTGCTCATCCTCGAGTAGGTAAATGATAAAAGAAAGAATTTTTGATGTGGAATGCTAGTTGGCATAATTTCAATGTAATTCTTCTTAATTGTGGTATGAATATTCAGATCCATAAGATTCAAGACAAAAGTTCATATTGACATAAAAATAATAATACTTCAAGCATACTAATTAAGCAATCATGTCTTCTCAAAATAACATGGCCAAAGAAAGTTATCCCTACAAAATCATATAGTCTGGCTATGCTCTATCTTCACCACACAAAATATTTAAATCATGCACAACCCCGATGACAAGCCAAGCAATTGTTTCATACTTTCAATGTTCTCAAACTTTTTCAATCTTCATGCAATACATGAGCGTGAGCCATGGACATAGCACTATAGGTGGAATAGAATGGTGGTTGTGGAGAAGACAAAAAGGAGAAGATAGTCTCACATCAACTAGGCGTATCAATGGGCTATGGAGATGCCCATCAATAGATATCAATGTGAGTGAGTAGGGATTGCCATGCAACGGATGCACTAGAGCTATAAGTATACGAAAGCTCAAAAGAAACTAAGTGGGTGTGCATCCAACTTGCTTGCTCATGAAGACCTAGGGCAATTTGAGGAAGCCCATCATTGGAATATACAAGCCAAGTTCTATAATGAAAGATTCCCACTAGTATATGAAAGTGATAACATGAGAGACTCTCTACTATGAAGATCATTGTGCTATTTTGAAGCACAAGTGTGGTAAAAGGATAGTAACATTGTCCCTTCTCTCTTTTTCTCTCATTTTTTTATTTTTTTTATTTGGGCCTTCTCCTTTTTATGGCCTCTTTTCTCTTTTTTTATTTGGGCTTCTTTGGCCTCTTTTTATTTATTTATTTATTTATTTTCGTCTGGAGTCTCATCTCGACTTGTGGGGGAATCATAGTCTCCATCATCCTTTCCTCACTGGGACAATGCTCTAGCCTCTAATAATGATGATCATCACACTTATTTTTCTTACAACTCAAGAATTACAACTCGATACTTAGAACAAGATATGACTCTATATGAATGCCTCCGACGGTGTACCGGGATGTGCAATGATGCATGAGTGACATGTATGAAAGAATTATGAACGGTGGCCTTGCCACAAATACAATGTCAACTACATGATCATGCAAAGCAATATGACAATGATGAAGCATGTCATAATAACGGAACAGTGGAAAGTTGCATGGAAATATATCTCGAAATGGCTATGGAAATGCCATGATAGGTAGGTATGGTGGCTGTTTTGAGGAAGGTATATGGTGGGTTTATGGTACCGGCGAAAGTTGCGTGGTACTAGAGAGGCTAGCAAAGGTGGAAGGGTGAGAGTGCGTATAATCCATGGACTCAACATTAGTCATAAAGAACTCACATACTTTTTGCAAAAATCTATTAGTTATCGAAACAAAGTACTACGCGCATGCTCCTAGGGGGATAGATTGGTAGGAAAAGACCATCGCTCGTCCCCGACCGCCACTCATAAGGAAGGCAATCAATAAATAAATCATGCTCCAACTTCATCACATAACGGTTCACCATACGTGCATGCTACGGGAATCACAAACTTCAACACAAGCATTTCTCAAATTCACAACTACTCAACTAGCATGACTCTAATATTACCATCCTCATATCTCAAAACAATCATCAAGTATCAAACTTCTCTTAGTATTCAACACACTCATAAGAGAATTTTATTATTCTTGAATACCTAGCATATTAGGATTTTAAGCAAATTACCATGCTATTTAAGACTCTCAAAATAATATAAGTGAAGCATGATAGTTCATCTATTTCATCAAAATAAAACTACCACCATGCTCTAAAAGATATAAGTGAAGCACTAGAGCAAATGACAAACTACTCCGAAAGATATAAGTGAAGATCAATGAGTAGTCGAATAATTATGCAACTATGTGAAGACTCTCTAACATTTAATAATTTCAGATCTTGGTATTTTATTCAAACAGCAAGAAAAGCAAAATAAAATTACATTCTAAGAATGGCAAACATCATGTGAAGAAGCAAAAACTTAGGATCAACCGAAACTAACTGATAGTTGTTCAAGAAGAAAGGTGGGATGCCAACCGGGGCATCCCCAAGATTAGATGCTTGAGACATCTTGAAATATTATCTCGGGATGCCTTGGGCATCCCCAAGCTTGAGCTTTTGTGTCTCCTTAATTCCTCTCATATCACGGTCTCCCTAAATCTCAAAAGCTTCATCCACACAAAACTCAACAAGGACTCGTGAGATAAGTTAGTATAAACCATTGCAAAAACCTTATCATACTCTACTGTAGAAAACCACTAAAATTATTATTCAACATTGCATACTAAATGCCTCTGCATATTTAATAGTCCTATCCTCAAATAGAATCATTAAAGAAGCAAACATATGCAAACAATGCAAACATAACAGCAATCTGCCTAAACAGGATAGTCTGTAAAGAATGCAGCAACATCTATACTTCCCTAGCTCCAAAAATTATGAAAGGAAATTCCCACTGTATTAAATTTATCAGAGCTTAATATTCAAAAGGTTTCAACATTTTATCACATTCTTACTTTTCTAGGGAATTATTGCAACAGCGGTAAACTTTCTGTTTTCAAACCGCAACATGAATACTTGTAACATAGGCATAGTAAAGGCTATCAATGCCACTTTTATTGAAATAAAAGATGCAAAACATTGTTATAAATAACATAAAGCAAATACTAACAAAATAAATTGATGCTTCAAGCAAAACTCATATCATGTGGTGAATAAAAATATAGCTCCAAGTAAAGTTACCGATGAACGAAGACGAAAGAGGGGATGCCTTCCGGGACATCCCCAAGCTTAGGCTCTTGGCTATCCTTGAATATTACCTTGGGGTGCCTTGGGCATCCCCAAGATTAGGCTCTTGCCACTCCTTATTCCATAGTCCATCGAATCTTTACCCAAAACTTGAAAACTTCACAACACAAAACTTAACAGAAAACTCGTAAGCTCCGTTAGTATAAGAAAATAAATCACCACTTCAAGGTACTGTAATGAACTCATTCTTTATTTATATTGGTGTTAAACCTACTGTATTCAAACTTCTCTATGGTTTATAAACTATTTTACTAGCCATAGATTCATCAAAATAAGCAAACAACACACGAAAAACAGAATCTGTCAAAAACAGAACACTCTGTAGTAATCTGAATCAAACGTATACTTCTGGAACTCATAAAATTCTAAAATAAATTGATGTACCTGAGGAATTTATCTATTAATAATCTGAAAAAATAATTAACTAAATATCACTTTCCAAATAAACATGGCAGCAATTCTCGTGAGCGCTAAAGTTTCTGTTTTTGACAGCATGATCAACAAGACTTTCCCCAAGTCTTCCCAAAGGTTCTACTTGGCACAAACACTAATTAAAAGCATAAAACTACATATAAACAGAGGATATATGAATTATTTATTTCTAAACAGGAACTAAAAGAAAGGAACAAAAATAAAGTTGGGTTGCCTCCCAACAAGCGCTATCGTTTAACGCCCCTAGCTAGGCATGATGATTTCAATGATGCTCACATAAAGGATAAGAATTGAAACATAAATAGAGCATCATGAAGAATATGACTAGCACATTTAAGTCTAACATGCTTCCTATTCATAGGGATTTTGTGAGCAAACAACTTGTGGGAACAATAATCAACTAGCATAGGAGGGCAAAACAAACATAACTTCAAAACTTTAAGCACATAGAGAGGAAACTTGATATTATTGCAATTCCTACAAGCATATATTCCTCCCTCATAATAATATTCAGTAGCATCATGAATGAATTCAACAATATAACCAGCACCTAAAGCATTCTTTTCATGATCTACAAGCATAGAAATTTTATTACTCTCCAGATAAGCAAAATTCTTCTTAATCGGAATAGTGGGAGTATCATAAGAGACTTGAATACTATAAATTGTTTCCACATTAAAAGAGTAATGTTCAGAAAAAGTGTAATCATAATCATGAAAAGTTTTATAAATATAATCACTACTTTTTATAGAATAAGTATCATCACAATAATCATCATAAGTAGGAGGCATGCTATCATCATTATAAACTTGCATATCAAAACTTGGGAGACTAAAAATATAATCTTCATTAATCATAGCTTCCCCAAGCTTGGGACAAACATTAATTGCAGCAAATATATTCTCAAAAACATCATCTTCATAAAACATAGCATCCCCAAGCTTGGGCCTTTTCATATCATAAGCATAATCACTCTCATCATTAATAGTATGGATAGCACCAATAGTATAGCAATTATTATATTCTTCCAAGCAAGTGCCAAATAGATTTTCAAGATCATAAGAAGCATCATTATCTTCCACAATTATATTTTCATGAGGCACAATAGTAATAGGAGCAGCATTATTTGGGAGAGATATCTTTTTACCTCTCTTCCTTTTTTCTTTTATTCTTCTTCACCACATCATGTGTGGGTTCAATCCTCTTTTTGGAGCTCCTTATTAATGAGATTGGTTGAATAGGAGGCTCCTCCTCGTTACCTGATTCATCATAAGAAATAATAGGAGGATATTGGGAAGTCTCTTCCCTTTCATTAGTATTCTCTTCATCTTCTATTTGTTTTCTTTTCCTTATGTAATTGGCAATATAAGGATTTTCAATGCAATTCACCGCACAATACATATAAATCTTCTCTAGATCAAAACCAAGAAATTTATCAAGATTAAACTTTGGAATACCATCAGTTATACGTTTCATTTCCTCATACCCCCAAAGAAGACTAAGCTCTTTATGATGTGCAAGGGAAATCAAGTCATCACAATTTTTGGATATGATACGGTCATGAAACAATTTGCATTTGATATTTAAATGACCATGTTCATTGCAAAGTTCGCAAGTATGGGTAAGATATCTTAAATTTTCAACACTCACATCAAGACTTTCTTGCAACAATTTAATTTCTAAATACTTATGCCTCTCGCAATATCTATCTTCCCAATTTGGTGCGTACTTGCAAACCCAATGCACTCCACAGAAATTGACATGTTTATAGGAGGCATTTTCATCATAACTAGTGCAATCATCATTAGCATCATGGATATTCAAAGAATTCGTACTAACAACATTGCAATCATGCTCATCATCCAAATATTTAATGCCAAACATTTTAGAGATCTCTTCTTCTAGCACTAGAGCACAATTATCCTTTCCATCATACTCACGAAAGATATTAAAAAGATGAAGCGTATGAGACAAACTCAATTCCATTCTTTATAGTTTATTTCATTTTATAAACTAAACTAGTGATAAAAACAAGAAACTAAAAGACTCGATTGCAAGATCTAAAGATATACCTTCAAGCACTCACCTCCCCGGCAATGGCGTCATAAAAGAGCTTGATGTCTACTACACAACCTTCTTCTTGTAGACGTTGTTGGGCCTCCAAGTGCAGAGGTTTGTAGGACAGTAGCAAATTTCCCTCAAGTGGATGACCTAAGGTTTATCAATCCGTAGGAGGCGTAGGATGAAGATGGTCTCTCTCAAGCAACCCTGCAACCAAATAACAAAGAGTCTCTTGTGTCCCCAACACACCCAATACAATGGTAAATTGTATAGGTGCACTAGTTCAGCGAAGAGATGGTGATACAAGTGGTATATGGATAATAGATAAAGGTATTTGTAATCTGAAAATATAAAAACAGCAAGGTAACTAATGATAAAAGTGAGCGTAAACGGTATTGCAATGCTAGGAAACAAGGCCGAGGGTTCATACTTTCACTAGTGTAAGTTCCCTCAACAATACTAACATAATTGGATCACATAACTATCCCTCAACATGCAACAAAGAGTCACTCCAAAGTCACTAATAGCGGAGAACGAACGAAGAGATTATGGTAGGGTACAGAACCACCTCAAAGTTATTCTTTCCAATCAATCCGTTGGGCTATTCCGATAATTGTCACAAACAGCCCTAGAGTTCGTACTAGAATAACACCTTAAGACACAAATCAACCAAAACCCTAATGTCACCTAGATACTCCAATGTCACCTCAAATATCCGTGTGTATGATTATACGATATGCGTCACACAATCTCAGATTCTATTCAACCAACACAAAGGACCTCAAAGAGTGCCCCAAAGTTTCTACCAGAGAATCACGACGAAAATGTGTGCCAACCCCTATGCATAGGTTCATGGGCGGAACCCGCAAGTTGGTCACTAAAACATACAACAAGTGGCACGTGGTATCCCATTGTCACCACAGATATCCACGGCAAGACATACATCAAGTGTTCTCAAATCTTTAAAGACTCAATCCGATAAGATTACTTCAAAGGGGAAACTCAATTCATTACAAGAGAGAAGAGGGGGAGGAGAAACATAAGATCCAACTACCCTCATGGCTTCCTCGTTCCTTCCTTGACGTGAGGTCCAAGTCCATCAGGTGGCTTTCGTTCCAAAAATAACTTCTCTAGTTGATTTTTTTCCGTTTCGACTCCTTCTGATATTCCTTTTCTTCAAAACACTGAAATAGGCAAAAGACAGCAAATCTGGGCTGGGCCTCCGGTTAATAGGTTAGTCCCAAAAGTAATATAAAAGTGGATAATAAAGCCCAATATTGCCCAAAACAGTAGATAATATAGCATGGAGCAATAAAAAATTATAGATATGTTGGAGACTTATCATTCAATCACAAAAAAAAACTTCAGTTCTAATACATTATATGAAATCAGTTCTACATAACAAGGAAGCGTCACTCCACTCACGCTAGATCCACAAGTGCCATCGTGACACCAAAATTTTAAAAGCCTAACGCTGAACGACATTACAATTCAGTACCAACATAACTATACTATAAGTACAAGAAAAAGAGGGTACAGGAACTATAAAGGTCCAACCTAGGTTGGGATAGATGAAAATAAATGATAAATCTCACTTTTCCCAGCAACAACTCGTAATGAACTTGGGAAGACGTGTTTTCAGTTCAACTAGTTTACAAGACTTCAGTAGTAAAAATAGAACTTAACCAGAACGAATTCCCAATGAAACATACACAAGTGATATATCACACAATTATCAAAAATGAAAGACATCCAAAACACTACAATCAAAGCCTACAATGCTTTCAATAGATATATCACACAACTATCCATTTCACTACGCGAATGATGACCATTTCTGCTATGCACTAGGAGCCAAAGGCTGAAACTCCTTGGGAAGCTCCGTCACCAGAAGCTGGTTATTCTGGTTGAACACAACTCTATACAGATCCTTAGCCTTCCAATCAACAATACGAGGCTGCAAAACAATGAAACAAATTATCAAAAAAATCATGACACATTAAAAAGAAGAATACACAATCAGCCAAACACGTAAAAGTGAAAAGCTCAACTAGAACCCACATCTTTATCTCGAATGTTCCCAACGATCTTTTCACCATCATAGGATCCTGCATACTTCATAGTATAATGGCCACATTCATTCGCCCCTTGAAGTGGAACCTTCACAAACATTGGTTTCTTTGCAAAAAGCTCCCATTTGGGCTGCTTACTCGCATTGTACTGAGCATCACCATACACATCCTTCATTACTTGGACCATCCTGGAGATCTGTAAGAAAAGAAAAGAAACCACACATTTTCAGGTCTAAGAAAAAAGCAGAAACAAAGATGCAGAAAAATTAATCCAGTACAGATAATAAATGTTACTCACAATCTTCTCGCAGTCTTTATGATAGGTGTTCTTTGAAGGATGATGGTTCTTCGGATAAGGTAAAGGGTCAAGGATGTCGATGCTACTTCGGTACCGATTCATGACATATAAGGAAAAGTGGTTCACTTTCTTATCCTTTGGTAAAACCATAGGCTTGAATAGAGGCATCATAATCTAAAAACAGATGACCAAAAAAGCGATGTTAAATATTCAAAATAAAAACCAGCATGGCAACAAACAAATAAAACCAAAAATCAGCTAGTAGATCTCACAAGGTCGGCACTGAGCAAGTCTTCATTATCTTTAACATAGCTCTTGAAATCTCTCGCTACACTCTTCACATTAAACTCTTTATTTTCATCACCGTAAAACGTACAATCAAGCACAAGCTGCAAAAAAAGCCAAAAAAGAAATACACAGGGGAAAAGGATAAACAAAGCAAGGTATTATCAAAACTCGTAAAACAAAATATGCGTTCTTGTCTAAGAGAAACAAACGATCTGGTTGGTTACCGTGATGAAATATGGACTCAGCAATACCCTTTTCCCAGACGCAAAATCAACATTTCTATCAGGATCTTTCTTCCAATCATCAATAAGGAAGTCCATTACATCACCCTCCATCATTTGCCCAGGTGCAAAAACTTCCCAGATGCGTTTCCCAGTGAAGCTGCTTACACTACCATCAGGCTGAGGTGTCATTGAGAATGTATTGCTACAGCACGGACAAGAACAAAAAGCAGGGGAAGCAAAGATAAGGCATTCATGGCAGTTCAAGTTGTATAAAAAGTAACAGTTCAGGTTATATCTATCTAGCAGTTACAAACAAAAGAGGAAAAGAAGATGAAACGTAATGAGGGATACTCACTCGGCATACTTCTCACATGCTTCATCGCTAAGCAACAGATTATACAACTTGCGAGCCTTGTCCAGGTGAGGGAATCTATGAGGCTGAAGCTGCTGCATAGGGGAGCAAAACTTTATAGGAGCTCTGGGTGCACGCTTCGTGCTTGTAACATTGCCAGAATCCAAAGCAGGATCCTTCCTAGCACCACCAGCTCTGCGAGCCACTATTCCAGCAAGTGGGGATAAACCCTTGGCAGCAGCAGCGCTCCTGGTGACTCTTCCCATGCCAACAATCTTGTCAAACACATCATCATTGCTGTCTATCAATTCCACAATGGGATTCTTGGGTGTAGAGGGGTTCTCTGCGCAAGCAGCCGTAGAACCTTTCAGAGCTCCCAACCGCCCCTTAAGAACACTAGACCTTGTCTTTTCTGGAGAACGCCACTGGCTAAGATCAATAGATACGCGCTCGAGCTCCGAGAACTGGCTGCCAAAGATCCTGTAGTCATGCTCATTAAGATCCAGCCACTCACCTGCAAAAATAAAAAAATAAAATAAAGCATCAAGGGTAAAGTTCAAATACATAAATCATGACAGTACCAATCAAAGAAGTACAAGTTGCAAAAAATTACGAAAGGTCATGCATTACGTACAGGGTTCGATGCCAAACAAACCACGGAAGTCAACATCAAACACATCGCTAGTTGCGCAGGTGTACAGAAAAGTCTTCCTAATGTCAAGAATGTCTTCGTGGCTGTAATCTAACATTTCAATCACACCATCCTCCCGGCAATGATAGCTCTTGCAGCTTTGTAGCCTAAAGAATCCAGAATCATGCCTGTTAACAAAAGAAAAAACAAAATGGGTACATCACAAATCCGAAAACACAGTAACACCAGCCTCCCAGCAACAAAAACAACTAACAAAAACTCATTAAAAACGGATACTCACATGTTTTTCTGCTGCGGTACCCGCACAAACTCGCAAGAGAAACCATCAATATGCGCCGGCGAGAACGGTTTCGCCCTGTCTACGCTAGACTCCCTCCAAACCTTCTTTATGTTATCTGTCATATTCCTTAAGAATATAACTGCATCACTCCAGGTTTCATCGCGCAATGAATCGAGACACTCAAAATGACGGAACCTCAAATTCAGAACAATCAAGCACCAATGCCCAGATTCTTCGCTAGGCTTCATGGTAGCCGCAATGGACGGCGGATCAAAAGAAGGGAAGAGAAGCTGACAAAAAAATTACAGAGGAAAAATGAATTTAACAAAACATAATGAAACAAAAAATTCAGCCTCCAAACAATAAAATAATAGAAGAAAAGTGAAATTCTGAAGTACAAACAAAAAATAAGATAATCATAAGTTTTAATTGAGTAAGCAAAACACTACAAAAAATATGTGCTACTCTAGTTAAAATTGCAACAAACATATCCGTTCAATTTCCTTGCGACAATAAGTTCGGCTTCACACAAAAGAAGCACACATCATTCATAAGTGCATGGCTAAAAGAAGGTTGCTCAAGTTCTTTCCACTACCTCCCAAACTTGCAACAAAAACATGACTATTCTAGTTCATGAGTACAAAAAGTACAAGTTCACCTACTTGGTCAAAACCATCAGCGAACGATCTCGTAAACCAATTTAGCACATTGGAATCAATATTTCCATCACGGATCTTGGTCTATTGTACAAAAAGAACAACAAGAGTTAGAAAATTGGCAAAAACAAGTTATCATCCTGTCTACAAAAGCAAAATACTCACCGTCACCCATCTGGGAACTATCAACTTGTCAGTGTCTCGGTACTTCTGACGTAGAGAATATAAAACAACGTCAGCACTGTCTGAGTTGAGCATGCCAGTGGGGACAAACGCTTTAGCAATAGAACCAACACTGGCATCACACTCTTTATTTTGAAACATCGACTTGTCACTAAGAAAACACAAAAGATTACACGAATTAAAACTACTGCAATACCAACAATAATCGTATGAGAGAAAGAAAAGGATACGAAAATGATACGGGAAAAATCCCAAACTAACCATTTTGCACGGTTCTTGCGCAACCTCGTAACAGCGAAGAAAAACATATCAACCTTAACAACATTTCCACTTTCTGCTTGCACAAAAAGAAGAAAAATAATAAGTTCAAGCACTGCAAGTGAACATGCCCAAAATGCCAAAATTGAGAAGCACGCCTCATTTACAAGTCCTTACCTGCACTATCAGTGTTTGATGACGACGGTAGTTCCTGCGATGAGACCAATATGCCTCCAGTTTCAGGGTTTGATGATGGCACAGGCACATCCTGAGAGGACACCAATATCGCTGCACTTTTAGGGTCTGTGGAAAGAAAATCCTGGGACGACACGAGCGCCTCCTGCGTCAAGGGGCCAGAAGAAATTGACAGAAGTAAATCATCATCCTCGGATGGCACCTCCTCCATGCTAGAAGCATCTTGCAATGCATCACCATAATCAAGCCCTCCAGGCGGGAAATTTTCCGGCGGCTAATCTTCAAAATCAGAAAGATTTTCATTCCCAACAATACCAACACCAGACGGTTTGCCATCAAGTATGCTAGCAACACCAAAATCCTCATCAGCAACTTTGGCACCAACATCGTGCCCACTACTCAATGGAACACCATGAGCATCATCTCCACCACTAACAACAGCCTCACGATCAACATCAGTCATCTGAAGAAATAAAAATTCAGAAAAAGTGAATAATATGAGCAAAACTAATAATCAAAAATAAACTAGCGAGAGGTGCACAGAAAAACAAAACCTTAGAAGCATTCACAGAAACATCATCGATCTTGCTGTTGCTAACATTAAAAGCAACATCACCAATAGGCAAACAAGGCTCGTCGCCAACAACAGCACCCTGATTTCATATGTAATGAAAACAAAAAAAACAATGCTATTATTAGCAACAATAAACACAAGGAATTAAACCACATTGGTGCACATGAAAATTCAAGAAATATGAATAAACAAATTAAAACACAAAAAGAACCTTGCATTTATTAGTAGATGGATCATTAACTCCACGGTCAACAACAGCGTCAACATTATGACTGGTCTCCTGCATCAAAACAAAAAATTAATAAACAGATGAAGATCAGGAAGTTCAACTACAATACTGACAGCAGAACAACATAGTAAAAACATACAAACACAGAGGCCTGACTCACATCAACAACAGGCTGCTCCAAGCCAACATTGTTCGTATGGTGATCAGAAACATTAACCTCAGTACCATCATCAGCTCTGCTGTCTGTGGCGGCAGCCTCATCCTGCTCAATCTGCATGGAAGAAAAAAATAATAAACAGATAAAGATGAGAAAGTTCAACTACAATACTGACAGCAGAACAACATAGTAAAAATTGCAAACACCGAGGACTCACTCACATCATCAACAGCGTGCTCCAAGCCAACATCATTCGTTTCATGACCGGGAACATTAGGCTCAGTACCATCACCAGCCCTGCTGTCGGTGGCAGCAGCCTCATCCTTCTCAATCTGCCTGATAACAACTTCTGCACTTTCTTCATATGGCTTGCAGCGAGAGTATTGCATACTTTTGAAACGCTTCATGTTGTTCAAGAGATGAACCGAGCTCTGAACTAGATCAGCAACACCGTCACGCATATCACCAATTAAAATTCTCTCCATCTCAATATAGTCCACTGCTTCCTCAACGTCAAATTGATGACCTTCAGGAAGGATACCACTGATACAGCTCATACGCTCAACTGTCGTTGGGACCTTTTGCAGCCCAGAACACACATTTCTAAAAATATGCTCAGCGCGCTCCAACGCAGAAACAGCAACATCAATACCAAAACCCTGTCTCTGTGAAGTACTAGCATTACTAGGGCCAGGGGGAACATAACCAGCACCCTCAACACCACGACCACCTCTCAACTCACCGTGCAGAGATGAAGACTTGGGAACCTGAGATGACGGCATCTCCAGGACTGGCCGTTTATACTGTCGAAAAAAACAACCTCCTCTTGAGTTTTCCACTACAAAACAAGGGGGAAAATAGTTAATTAATCAATGCAACACACAAGGGAAAAATAAAACATGATATTAACAAAGTTAAATCAACAGGACTATCAATCTTTAGCTGTTAGTGCCAATTTATTAGTATTTATCGACATGACAATTTAGCAAAGATATTCAGTTCAACCACACATGAAACAATAGTACTAAAAATCATACCAAAACCTCACAAAGCTTAAGAAATGACATAATGTAAACATGTAACTCTGCGGGACACATGTTCACTCCAGCAGAAAAAAGCTATACCGAAATAAAAAAGGTCTGCAAGACACGAAAGAAATAAAACTCACCGGAAGCTTCCGAAACACCCAAGTCTTTGGATCTGCATTGCCTTTTTTTTATCAAATCTGCATCAACCAGATCAGAAAGCTTGACAGGATCCATGAAACATATGCGGGGGACTCGCATGTCAGGCTCCGCAGTCTTGCCACAGATAAGGCAGTCAAGGTACATTAGTACAGGCCCTATAGCACAGCCTGTGATTGCCTTCCCCATCGTAACACCATCTTGGTACCTGACAACAGCCCTTCTAAGCTCATCAACCATCAGCTGACACTAATCCATATTAGCCATGTCCTCAAAGACAAGACCCTCAAACATTGCTGCCTCTCTGGAAACACGCGGGGCGGCACCAGGCAACACAACCTTCATAAACACAATAATGAAGAACACTTTCAGAGCAAGGTCATCTTTGCTAGGATCCTTGACGAGCACCTTGAGCTTATTCCTCAAATCCTGTGTCTTGATATCTATGTTCCTGCTAATGTCAAGCTCCGATCTTAACTTCATCAGAGCGTCGTCATATGCATCCTCTGACGGCCTTGGCGGAGAACGACCACCACGAGGGAACCCAAATAATTATTGTATACCATCGCTAGTGATGCGAAGCTTCTTATTAGCCTCACTCATGTGAAGAGTCATCGTATCAGGATCTATCCTCAGGTACAAAACTCCCATCAGAGGGAGGGAAATGTTAGACTTCACCCTCCAATTGAAGATAGAACCAAAACCAGCTGCACGAACCCTAGCCACATGCCGACTCTTAAGCAATTTAGCACAAGCTTCAACCTCTCCCAACGAACATCGCACAATCAAGTTCAATTTCCGTTGGTCACCTTCATCCAAGGCAACTTTTCCGGCATTGCATCCCACCGGCTTGACCGGACTCATAACGCTAACAGGCTGTAAATGAAAATAAAGAAGCCACACCTTAAATAAATGAATATAGAAAACAAAACAAGCATATGAAGGCAAGTAGAAAAAAAGAAAAGATTGCACAAGTTCAACTATTGAAACAACATAAGTACCACCCTCGATTGATGCAAACAATGACCAGCCTCCCCTGGCCAGCATAAAAGCCCAGACACAATTAAACAATTGCAAGTACAACTAGTCAGTCACATACAGTACAAAAGACGTACCACTGCAAATTCATCTTTAGAATCAACTTCGATATCATCTTCTTCAGATACAATATCTTCAGCTTCAAAACGAGCATGCTTCTTCACAACTTTGTTCACCTTCGCAGGATGAA
The DNA here is from genome assembly GCF_056163025.1 of Triticum urartu. NCBI lineage: Eukaryota > Viridiplantae > Streptophyta > Magnoliopsida > Poales > Poaceae > Triticum > Triticum urartu. The sequence continues at coordinate 641,236,481 of NC_141877.1, read as the reverse complement.
CTTTACGCTTATTATTTTCTTTCAACAAAGAGCGCTCTCGAAGAGGAGAAGAAGAAGGCTTCTTATTTGTCAAAACCCGTGGACTACGACGAACAGGGGAGCCACCAAGTTTGCTTGGACCAATCTTCACAGCAGCACTATCTCCATCAGCTTTGCTATTACCAGGTTGGGAACCAGCTTTCACACGTGGGGTACGCCTCTGTGTGCCATCAGGATTTCGATCTGACATCTTCCTCTTCAAAACAACTTTCTTCTCCTTAACTGCATCACGAGTAAACACTTGCGTCAAACGAGTTTGCAACAGGTTTGTCTTCACATGCATGTCACTTCCATGAGATCCGGCATCAACAGTTGAAAAGGCCGCGTCACCACCTTCATCACCTACGCCTTCAGGAGCTTGAGCAACATCTCGATCACTTCGTTGAACACAGGCAGCCTTTTGACGCCGTTCCAACTCCTTTCTCCTCTGGAAATCACACTTCTTCTTTGTTATCCTTTCATCCTTGAGCTGTAACTGCATAGGAACATCCTCAGCCTGAGTAACAGGCTCAGTGCCATCAACACTCTGTGACTGAGTAACAGACAACTGCAAGCTGCCATCAACATCATCAACGTTAAGAGAATACATTCCATCATTTATATCCTTGACAACATCAGCAATGTCCTCAGCAGCACCATGGCTGTGATTAACTGCATAAACCAACAAACATAAGCATGCACATATAAAATCGAAACAAAATCAACATTGCAGAGACAAGATAAATAAAGCGCATAGCATCAGACACAAACAAAAGGAACAACTGATGTAGCTAAGCATATTAATGTATTCAAGGCTGATAAAAAATAGCAAATATAAGGGAAACACCAGCAACATCCGCAAGTTCTTCTAACGGATTTGGTGTATCAAAAATAACATTCACAAGATCTTGAAAGCGTTCTGATTTTTCAGAATCAGGAGGCACCGGCCCTCCAACATCTGCAACAACATCATAATTAGCAAAAAAGTACATGAACAAGCATTCAGTTCAACTATATGAACACTACAAATGCACCCAATAAAGCAATATGAACCCACCAATGACGCAACAAAACTTAAGAATGAAAACTCTTTCAACATCATACCAGTTCTTCTCTGACTACTACAACCTATTCAAATGCCAGGACAACAGTTCAAACTACAGAAGGTGATCAGTACTACAACATGTCTGCAGGTCACATCAACCGCCAAACCTATACACACCACATAATCCAGGGCAAATTTAATAGCTATGGAAAAACATACAACTTATAAAGTCGATACGACCACACCTATACAGCCTAAAAACCAGATCTGTTAAAACATCATCCAAATTACAAGGAAAAATCACCTGCATTCAACTTGTCCGGACTGGATGATGTACCCATTGAGATCTACAGACCTAAAATATGCAAGATACATGGACAAAAATTAGGGCTCTGACCTATTTCAGAAAAAGAAGCACGCCATACAAAGCGAAACTCTTACAAGCAAACACAAAATCCGCCACGGAATCGAATATCACTATCGCCAACCACTTGTTCAAGAGCAAAGGAACCCTAGCGAATCCAGCCTGAAACAGCAAGAGAGCAAGAGCTAAGAAATAGAGGGAAAATCTGTACATAAGAGGACACAAGGGAAGTCAAACCACACCAAAAGGAGCAAACAGAGCACCCAGACCTCCACCCCTGGGGTTCAACCCGCCGGCCGATGCTCCCGCGGCGAAACAGGAGAAGCAACTTCTCTGCAAGAAGAGGGGAACGAAGAAGGAATCGATTTGGAGAGAGGAGCGGAGCGGAACGGGGGAGAGCGGAGGTTAAAAGGTGAGTGGGAGAAAACCGACGGCTAAAGCCCAGAACCGTGGCGAAGCCCACTATCTCTGGGCAGTTACCAAAAATAATAGCAAAAATAAAAAAATAAAAAAATAAATACAATAAAAAAATTAATATAGAGGGAGAAAACAAACAACTAAAGTACAAATAATAACTCACAACAGTACAATAAAAAATTATCAAAAAGTACAAATGAAATAATAATTCATAACGGCGCTGGTTTTTCACCCAAAAAAATAAAGATAAGATAACGGGCGCAAATACTATGCCCCTCGGTGCACTGCGATGCGCGAGCAAGTCCATACAAGGATGATGCGTCAGTACAACTATGCCCCTCGGTGCGATACGGTGCGGGGGCAAGTCATGTTATGGACTCGCCTCCGCATGCGATGCCGCGGCGTCGCCATCTACGGCTCGTTCCTGGCTCGGCCTCGGCAGGATGGGGGAGGGGGGTCCCGACCCCCCCTCCCCCCTGCTTGGCCTCGCGCTAACGCGGTAGTGCGCTCGTTTGACAGGCGCAGTGCGGTTATTCTGTTTTCCCCCACACGCATCCACACACCCCCTAAAGATAGATAGTGGGGACAAGTCCATACAAGGAAGATGTGTCAGTACAACTATGCACCGAGGGGCAGTGCGGTTATTCTGTCCCCCCCCCACACGCACCCACACACCCCCTAAAGATAGATAATGGGGGCAAGTCATGTTACGGACTCGCCTCCGCATGTGACGCCGCGGCACGCCGCGTCGTCGCCTGCTACGACTCGTTCCTGGCTCGGCCTCGCCGGGATGGGGGAGGGGGGTCCCGACCCCCCTCCCCCCGGCTCGGCCTCGCGCTAACGCGACAGTGCGCTCGTTTGACAGGCGCAGTGCGGTTATTCTGTCCCCCCCCACACACACACCCACACACCCCCTAAAAGATAGATAATGGGGGCAAGTCATGTTATGGACTCGCCTCCGCATGCGACGCCGCGGCACGCCGCGTCGTCTCCTGCTACGGCTCGTTCCTAGCTCAGCCTCGCCGGGATGGGGGAGGGGGATCCCGACCCCCCTCCCCCCGGCTCGGCCTCGCGCTAACGCGGCAGTGCACTCGTTTGACAGGCGCAGTGCGGTTATTCTGTTCCCCCCCACACACACGCACCCACACACCCCCTAAAGATAGATAATGGGGGCAAGTCCATACAAGGAAGATGTGTCAGTACAACTATGCACCACACCCCCTAAAGATAGATAATGGGGGAAGTTCATACAAGGAAGATGTGTCAGTACAACTATGCACTGAGGGGCAGTGCGGTTATTCTGTCCCCCCCCCCCCCCACACGCACCCACACACCCCTAAGATAGATAATGGGGCAAGTCCATACAAGGAAGATGTGTCAATACAACTATGCACCGAGGGGCAGTGCGGTTATTCTGTCCCCCCCCACACACGCACCCACCCCCTCCTAAAAAGATAGATAATGGGGCAAGTCCATACAAGGAAGATGTATCAGTACAACTATGCACCGAGGGGCAGTGCGGTTATTCTGTTTCCCCCCACACGCACCCACACACCCCCTAAAGATAGATAATGGGGGCAAGTCCATACAAGGAAGATGTGTCAGTACAACTATGCACCACACCCCTTAAAGATAGATAATGGGGGCAAGTCCATACAAGGAAGATGTGTTAGTACAACTATGCACCGAGGGGCAGTGCGGTTATTCTGTCCCCCCCACACACGCACTCACACACCCCTAAGATAGATAATGGGGGCAAGTCATGTTACGGACTCGCCTCCGCATGCGACACTGCGGCACGCCGCGTCGTCGCCTGCTACGGCTCGTTCCTGGCTCGGCCTCGCCGGGATGGGGGCAAGTCATGTTATGGTTCGTTCCTAGAACAAAACTCAGAAGAACTAGAACTATAAAGTATCAGTCCAATTTACTGGTGGAGTCAGGTACTAGATTCTAAAAAAATTGACGCCCCAACGATCATAAAAAGTATCGGTCCAATTTACTGGTGGAGTCAAGTACTACATTCGAACAAAAACAAAAAAAAGAAAAAATTGACCGCCCAAGGACAGGCCCAGGCCCTGACGCTGCTAGATAACTTGAACTCGAGCCCATAGGCGAATCCCTAGTAGTCCGCACAACGCAGGGCCCCACCGATCAGGGCCCACAGGTCAAAGAGAGAGAGCAAGCGCCGTGTATAAGCGCTCTGGTAAGTTTTCAGAGGAGTTCGACTGGTGTGCCTCGCTTGCACTTATAAACTGGTCTACAACCCCCTCGACTAGCGAGGTGGGACTAAACCCATAGCGCACGCGCAAGCCGCGCTGCACAGCCGCATGGACGAGCTATCTGGGCCGAAAACAACGACTCCGTCCAGATGGCCCAACTCAGTACTTCGCCCCATTACAAAATTCCAGCCGATAACACACAACAAAAAATGCAGATATTAAAAAAAACCTCACAAGAAATGAGTTCAAAAACAAAAAATGTAAAAAAAGTTCAAACATATCTTAACTGTAAGAACTAAAAAAAATAGAATACATATGTTTTTTTTGGAAAATTAAACATAGAATTTGTAAATAAAAATTTCAGAAGCAAAATTATAAAAAGTTCAACTACTACAATTCATAAGGTTCAAGTAAAAAATACTGTGCAGCAAAAGATGAAAATCTTTTAATTCTAAAAAATACTAGAAATATCACTATTTAACTGTTAAAAAAATGTGATCCAAAATTCATCTAAAAATATAGAAAAAATGTTATACAACAAAAAAATTGATTGGTAATTGACAACCTAAAATAGTTCAGTACTATCATTAACAGAATGTAAGTTCAGCAATCTAGAAACCAAAAAAGGGGTTCTACAAACATCATCAGCGTATAGTTCCTTCTTTGAGCTATGTACATGAAAATATACCAGTCAAAACAAAGGATGCCCATCAGTTCAACTATAGAATTGTTGAAGTACTGATATAAATAAACATATAAATAAAGAAGTTATTGTTGAGCAAAAAACAGATAGAAAAATTATACAAGCCATGCAGCTTTTGACCACAAATCAGTTCAACTTAAGATAAAACATCAGTTCAGAAACTGCACATTTCAAAAACATATGCAGATAAAACAACACATTCAGAGGGGAGACAGTTGAATTCATTTATTCATTTCAAACGTCTGCTCCCTCACAACACAAATCTTAAAAACATAGCATTCCCTACTTCATAACTATCAAAGAAACGACGCCATTTAGCCCTAGTGGATGGATGTGGAGCCATGGCTGCTCTAGCCCTAGTCCAACTGATGATCTGAACATGGTTCCTTCCCTTGCCCTCTGGGAAAAGAAACTCCAGTTCATTGGAGTTGCAGGTATCCATCACCTTGCGCGCAAGGAGTCTGTTGAACTCTGCATCAACTTCCTCCTCGGCAGCACATTGTGCCATCTGCATGCGCCTGCGCCTCCTCCTCCTCTGCTCCACTGCTGCAGCCCTCGCATCGACGGCTTCCCCCTCCTCCTCTGTGACCTCTCCCAACTCAGGATCCATTATGGCTTTTCTCTTTGGTTGTAGCTGGTGGAACGAAAGTGACAGAGGGCTCGGCCTTTATACTCAAAGTGCAGAGGGTATGGGGGTAGGCAGCCAGTACAAGAAACTTGCTCCAATGTCAACTCACAGTAATTGCAAGCTTTGACATGGAGCAGTCCAACTACACATACGGCGGCAGTAATTCAAAACAACACTGGAAAACACACAACTTAATTACGCAATTTGACCAAATTACAAGAAATCGTAGGCTTCAGTCAACCACCAAACACCACCTCCGCCAACGACCAATTCCTAGTCTACCGGCCTGTGACACCCTCGATTCAATCGTACACTAATCATACACGCAAATGTGTATGATCAAGATCAAGGACTCACGGGAAGATATCACAACACAACTCTAGACACAAATTAAAATAATACAAGCTTTATATTACAAGCCAGGGGCCTCGAGGGCTCGAATACGTAAACTCGAAAACACAAGACTCAGCGGAAGCAACAATATCTGAGTACAAACATGAGTTAAACAAATTTGCCTTAAGAAGGCTAGCACAAAAGCAACAATGATCGAAAAGGCAAGGCCTCCTGCCTGGGAGCCTCCTAACTACTCCTAGTCGTCGGCGGTCTTCACGTAGTAGTAGACATCCTCCGGGCAGTAGTAGACATCGGTGGCGTCGTCTGGCTCCTGGGATCCGTCTTCTGGTTGCAACAATCGGGTATGGGGGAAAAGAAGTAGAAAAGCAACCGTGAGTACTCATCCAAAGTACTCGCAAGACTTACATCAAATCTAAACTAAGTATGCATCCGTATCAAAGGAATGGGTTGTATCAGTGGACTAAACTGCAGAATGCCAGAAGGGAAGGGGAAAGGCCTAGCCTATCGAAGACTAGCATCTTCAAGCATCTTGCAGCATATAGAAGAGTACAGATCAACATAATGTAAAGTAGTAGTGTTATCAACCTCGGCCAGAGGTCCTTTCTCGACTCCCTGCGAGAAAGCAATCCCAGAGCCATACTATCCATTCATCAAATCCATTTCTCATATCCATCCATTTCTCATATCCATCCATTTCTCATCACAAGTATTCAGTTCTAGTTGTATCGATCGGGATACAACTCCAAGTGTCCGTTACCATAGGACAGGCTATCGATAGATGTTTTCTTCCCTGCAGGGGTGCACCAACTTACCCACCACACTCGATTAACTCCGGCCGGACACACTTTCCTGGGTCATGCCCGGCCTCGGCCAAACAATATGCCGCAACCCGACCTAGGCTTAATAGAGAGGCCAGCACGCCGGACTAAACCTATGCCCCCAGGGGTCATGGGCCATCTCCCCGGGAACTCCTGCACGTTGCGTGGGCGGCAGGTGAGCAGACCTAGCTACCTCCTTCAACAAGGCAGGAGCTTACGCAGTCCAACCCGGCACGCGCCGCTCAGTTGCTGACGTCTGTTAAGCTTCTCTGATGTATACGACGCAGAACGCCCATACTATGCCCACGTGATGGTTAGTGCTATCAGGCCAGAGGCCCCTCGGATCAAATATCCAAATCATAGTGGATTAGGAGCACGCGGTAACGAGTAGAGACTCACGATCGATGTGACCCCGTCGCCCCATCTCGAGTACTTGCGGCAAGGGCTAAGAATGCCCGACCACGCCTCGTAAGTATCTCGCGGGCACCTTCCAGGTCAACCCGACTCCACATCACTCGCTATTAAGCTCGCGCGGGTACCCCTCAAGGCCGACCCGTCTTTAGTAACATGGCTCAATGCAAAGTCATAGTAACCATAGTAACTATGTGTCTAACACCAAGGGGAAAACCCGAGGAATCACCCCCAGTGAAATCCACTCGATGTTATCATCAAGGTGAACGTAAGAGGATCCACCCTCGAGGTTCACACTTGAGGGGTTGCACGACAGAGCCGTAACGGAAGTGGTTAAGGAGGAAATCACCCTTGATGACCACGATCGTATAGCTACACTACAGAGGTCTCATCAGGAGTGATGTATGAGGTTCCACCCTCGGCACTCGATGGTAACTCTGTAGAGTCGAGCAACAAAAGGGGAAAGTGATGTGCGGTGCCGGGGCCTGGTCTTCGATCCCGTTGATCGGGTCTTTGATGATGAAGCAGGGGCAACAAGGACAAGGTGGGGGTTACTAATGGATCACTAACCAACCTATACTAAGCAGTTTAGGATAAGCAGGTGGGGTATGAAAGGAGGTAACAACACAGGCTATGCATCAGAGTAGGATCAAACATAAAGCAGTAGTAGTTCTAATGCAAGCATGAGAGGGAAAGAAATGGGTGATATCGGAATGCTCAAGGGGGGTTTGCTTGCCTGGTTGCTCAGACAAGAAGAAGGGGTCGCCGTCGACGTAGTCGATCACAAGGGCAACATCGGTCTCGGGGTCTACCGGAGAGAAGAGGGGGAAGAAACAGTAAATATAAAGCAAACATAGCACCACAAAGCATAACATGGCAATAAGATGTGCCCGGTGTGACCTAACGCATGGCTACACGATATAGGTGAAGGGGGAATTCAACCGGGAATGTTTTCTCGGTTCCGGACATGTGTCAGACAGATGACCGGAGGGGGAATGTTCCATGTTCATATAGTTAGAGGCATCTGACAGGTATGTGGGTAGCGTATTCGGGTTCGCCTCATTTTTCTGAGCAATTTTCATGTATAAAGTTTTTCCATCCGAACTACGGTTTATTTTCTATGGATTTTCAAAGATTAAGGCATTTTCTGAAATTTCTATTAGCTCAAAAATAATTAGAGAAATTGCTATGTGCACCCAGAATTGTACCCAGCCTGCACACACAAGGGCTGACTGGTGGGCCCTGTTGACAGGGTCAACAGACTAGTCAACCAGAGGCTGACTGGTGGACCCCGGTGCTGAGTCAGCATGCTGACTCAGCGGATCTTATCCATTTGAACAGTAAAACGCGGGCCCTACCTGTCAGTTGCTTATTTAATCAAAACATTTTTATTAGCAAAAAAATAAATGTGCAGGGCCCGACTGTCATTGGGGATTAAGGGCTGGGTTAGGCTAATTAAGCTGGCCACATCGGCGGCTAACTCCGGCGCGGCAGGGGAGGAACTCCGGCCGGCGGATTCCGGCAGCCGTTCGCTGCGCGGGCGGGCGCTTCGGAGAGCCCGTGATGTGGTGCATCCAGAGGTGGCGTCGATGGGTGCTGGGGCAACATGCAGTGACGGCGGTGACGAGCAGGAGCTGCGGCGGCGCGTGTGAGCGAGAGCAGTAGCGGCTCGGCCATGCAGGCGAGGCGCGCGACAGGGAGGCAGGCGGAGGCAAGGCGAGGCATGCTAGGATGGGCGGCTAGCAGTGGTCGGCGGCGATGCGGGGCTAGGCACGTGGTTGGGGTAGCGGGGAGCAGGCATGCGGGAGCAGCGGTAGGGAGGCATGCGTTGGCCGAGGCGGACAACGCAAGGCAGCAGGGGGTGACGAGCGCGGCCCCTGGGGCGAGGCAGGGCGTGGCCCGCGGCCCGAACGAGGCAAGGCGCAGGCGGGCACGCGCTTCGGCAGTAGGCGATGCGGGGACGAGCTGTAGGGGAAACGACGGGCGCGGTGGCCAACTAGCTACGACGCGCGAGGGGGGTAACGGAGAGTAGTAGGATGCGGAGGAGCTCACCGCGTGGCTCACACGGAGGCCCTTGGAGGTTTAGTAGCTGCAGGCGTCGCCGGAGACAGAGAAGATTGCGGAGCAAAGGCGGAAGGGAGCGGCGTCGTTCGTCAGCTGTAGAGGCCCTCGGCACCAACGGAAGGCGCCAGGCGAACGAGCGAACGACGGAGGTTTTTCTAGACAGCACGAGTGGTCGGAGCAGCGCCGGTGGCCTCGGGATCTCGTTGGCGCGGCGGCTAGGCGCGCGGGTGGGGTAGCGGGGAGCAGGCATGCGGGAGCAGCGGCAGGGAGGCATGCATTGGCCAACGCGGACAACGCAAGGCAGCAGGGGGCGACGAGTGCGGCCCCTGGGGCGAGGCAGGGCGTGGCCCGCGGCCCGAATGAGGCAAGGCACAGGCGGGCACACGCTTCGGCAGTAGGCGACACGGGGACGAGCTGTAGGGGAAATGACGGGCGCGGTGGCCAACTAGCTACGGCGCGCGAGGGGGGTAATGGAGAGGAGTAGGATGAGGAGGAGCTCACCGCGTGGCTCACACAGAGGCCCTTGGAGGTTTAGTAGCTGCAGGCGTCGCCGGAGATGGAGAAGACTGCCGGAGCAGAGGTGGAAGGGAGCGGCGTCGTTCGTCAGCTGTAGAGGCCCTCGGCGCCAACGGAAGGCGCCAGGCAAACGAGCGGACGACGGCGGTTTTTCTGGCCAGCACGAGCGGTCGAAGCAGCGCCGGTGGCCTCGGGATCTCGTTGGCGCGGCGGCGGGCGCGTTCGGTGTAGCGAGGGGGAGAGAGGAACGGCGGGAGCTGAGGTAGAAGGACGAGCTAGGGTTCGTCGAGGGGATCAAAGAGGGTCAAGTAGGCGCCGGAGAGTGGCGGATGGCTGCCCCGTGGCTGATTTGAGCCGTAGACGTCGCACGGGCGTCCATCGAGCTCTGATGAACAGATGTAGGGGAAAACCCCAGATGGGCTGGGCTGTGGCACTGTAGAACTAGAGGCCCAGCCCCATAGTAGCGTTCAGGCCTTTTTTTATTTCTTCTTTACTGTTTTAGATTTTAGTTATTAACAGAGAGAGAAAGGAAAATGTTTGGTCAACTATTTCACTTAGGAAAAATTTGGGAGGTGTCCCATTAAACCCCTGGTGATTATAGACAGCGCCACAAATATTTTGGAGACCAGAATAATTCATTTGGTATTTTTCATAAATAGGATAGCATTTAAAAATGCTGAATTGGTGCTGTTATAATTGCTAATGCTCATCTTTGCACCAAAGTGATGTTGTGTTCCTTAACAAAAAAATTGTTATGAAATTTTTGACAAATGGTGAACATTTTTCTAGCAACTTTTGAGCAACTTCAAACTTCACTTGAATTTTAATTGACTGGAATTTCAAACGGGATGTTGAACAAAGGTGATTAAGCACTGTTTGGAAAAATGATTAGCTTAATCATAGAGGATTACTGTAGCATGACACTGGGGGTGTTACAAATCTCCTCCACTACAAGAAATCTCGTCCCGAGATTTAAGTGGGGAAGTAAAGAGTAACTGACCCTTATATGCTTAATTATCTAGTGCACAATTTAGGGAATGAGGTGGAAGTATCTCCCGAGTTGAAACTCAATAAAACATCGAGAGCAAAGTATGAAGGTACCATGAGAAGTTTTAACGGGCAGGCAATCATTCGATGCCTAATCAAAAGGTGAAAGGGGTTCAGAGCAACAACAACAAAAATTATTGCGTCTGATATTAGAATAGATCACTAGGAAGGTGGCTCAAGAATTACATATGAAGGCAAGTGAAAAAGATACTTCAGAATCAAGGATGTATAGGAGTCAGGTTTTGATCCTGTGGAACTATGGGTTATGGGCCCACCATGTGGTTCAAAAGTAGGAAGGACGCCGACATATTGCACGGTCATGGTAGCAAGGCATGTCAGAGGATAGCCTGTCAGTTATGTTGGCAACAACATTGGTACCAAGGGCGAGGGACGAAGAGAACCATTTTCCTGCTCGTTGAACTAGGCGGACCAATAGGCAAAGTTCTCATCCATCGGAGGTTACCGGAATGTCATCAACAATAGTAACAAGGTCGTACCGACAGAGTTTGTGCACCGAGGTGTTTACATAAGCAAGGAAATATTACTGCTTATATCATAGATCACAAGACAGGTTAAACAAAACAATGGAAAGGAAAATGTGATTATACCCTAGTATCAGGAGTATATCTTTCCCATCCATGACAGGACAACAAGTAGATCACCAATTAGGTAAAGGGGCGAGGGAATTCATTATGTTACCCATACAGCGGTGTTTGGATAATTGATCAAGAAACATTTAGCATTGCGCCTCCAATGTTCTTAATGATGTTCGGAGTAGCGCAGTCATACTTTTGGATAGCATTGACATGGTCATCAGGTAAAGGTCAGACTTCAGATACACAAGGGATCCATCAGAACAACTTATAAAATAAGTCATACAATTTCAGCAAGAAAAAGATGACTTTGTGGCCGGTGGGCTCAGGAACAATTCACCAAGGGGCAAGGATGGTATTTCTCATCATGAATTTGATTGATATCCTGGAACAACTCAGAATGTTGGTGATGATCATGACACATTTGTCGAGATATTTCATGAAGATGTAATCGATCGGCGATGACATCAAGTCAAAGGAATGATGAATTGAAAAGTTATTGGAACCATGGGTACGGCACAAACTCGAAAGCAAGCTTGTTGTTCAAGGCGAAATTGTATGACGAGGAAGATTGACATAAGCTTGGCTCATCGACGAAGATTCTGTTTTGGGAAGAAGGCTAGGTAGCACAGTTAAAATTTAGCACGATAATGACATAGCCGTCCAGGCTAGGAATGACTTGAAGGATTATTTAACTCGTAAGCAACAAATATTACTTAGAATTATTGATTCGGTGCGGGATCGATTCACTTATCGGTGTTCTTGAGTGACTAATAAATCAGAACCCAAGGGAAATATGAAATCGGTGAGAAGCAATACTAGATGAAGACTCATTGGAAGCAACACGGTCCTTTGATACCCTCAAGATACCGAAGGGTAATAATCGAAGGAAGATCAAAATAGAGGTTGCGGAGATGTATTGATCTGCAGAAGGCAAGTACTTCAACTTGTCCGAGAAATGGGATCAAGGGGAACACTCATGGTCAGAACCATGGTTGCAAAGGATCAAATTCCAGATATAAGATGATCTTATACCAGGGGGATAATTAATTTTTTTAAGAGAAGCTCCCATGATAAGATCTACATCGCATCCACGGGCATGAACACAAGTTCAAGGTCGACTCCCACTTCTTCAATGCATATCATTTCATTTACTTCTCGCTTTCGATGAAGTTGTAGTGTTGAAATTTATATCTGGCAAAACACCAGAAGAGTATGACTCGTGAAAACTCTCGGGTTCACACGGATTAAGGAAGGCATATGTTCAACCCATAGGGGCATCTTAGGAACATATACCACAAATCTCAGGAGTAATATAACACCAGCTCGAAGGCAGAGCATGGTTGAGAAGGCAGAGGATACAATTTACCAAAGGCATTATGTATCCGAGGAAAGGCTCAAAAGGTTATTGAATATGAAGGACGTTGTCGTATAATAATCCAACAAAGGATTCAACGATCCTCAATGGATCTGATTTGAGTATCAATACTCAATCAGAAGAAGGAAAGAATGCAAAGGCATTGGATTATAGAAACATCTAAATAATTCAATGCTTAATGCAAGGAAATTGTGATTTCAAAATTAGAAGACCAGAAGCAGACACTCTGATCAAAAGACAAGTAAGTTGAATAGATATAGATCGACAATCAATTAAGGTTGGTTTCCTGAGAACCAGCTCATGTCCGGAGTGACGTCTGAGCCGGAAGGATGAATGTTAGGATCTGATTGATGATTACGAGCATTCACAACATATTGGATCAAGGGACTCGAAAAGATAGTGACAGAGGATGTCAACGAAGATCACTAGAAATATGGAATTAACATAATGCAAGCGAACAAGAATTTCAACAACAATAGGCTGCTGAGGATTTTCGGAAGATCGAATGGTATTTCGAAGACTTTTGTGAAATACATTATTCAACTCGGGATAAGAGGATACTCGATAAGTGCGAGAAATTATCTGTACGGGTATTCAGGTGGCAAAGAACTGCAAGGCAGTAGGCACAAAGTATTCTTGAAACAATAGGGAGAAGTTACGGGTATCTTGTAATAGCAAGGGCAATTGGGGATGAATGCAAGAATGGCAATTGTATGTAGTTATCCATAGGGTTGATGGTGGAAGGGAATTGCAACGGCTAAGGGCACAAGGGTCTCGGGAAAACATCGAATAGTATCTTCAGAATCTTCTGGTGCACTAAGCGACCATCTGTAATAAGGGGCTCTCCGGGAGGAAGTAGTTACGAGATCCTAATGTTAGAGTTAGCAAAATCGTTTAACATGAATGGAAGAGAGATCAGTCCCAGTGTTTAGACGAGGAATAAAAGATCCTAATACCACCCAATTGGCGACATGGGCCCGTAAGCCACACAGCCAAGTTAGTAAAACGGTTTTCAGTTTCTAGACTCAACTTCGGCCAAGGAGTTGGAAAGGGGTCTACCTACAGGCAGTCGGCTCTGATACCAACTTGTGACACCCTCGATTCAATCATACACTAATCATACACGTAAATGTGTACGATCAAGATCAAGGACTCACGGTAAGATATCTCAACACAACGCTAGACACAAATTAAAATAATACAAGCTTTATATTACAAGCCAGGGGCCTCGAGGGCCCGAATACATAAACTCGAAAACACAAGAGTCAGCGGAAGCAACAATATCTGAGTACAGACATGAGTTAAACAAATTTGCCTTAAGAAGGCTATCACAAAAGCAACAATGATCGAAAAGGCAAGGCCTCCTGCTTGGGAGCCTCCTAACTACTCCTAGTCGTCGGCGGTCTTCACATAGTAGTAGGCATCCTCCGGGCAGTAGTAGTCATCGGTGGCGTCGTCTGGCTCCTGGGATCCGTCTTCTGGTCGCAACAATCAGGTATGGGGGAAAAGAAGTAGCAAAGCAACCGTGAGTACTCATCCAAATTACTCGCAAGACTTACATCAAATCTAAACTAAGTATGCATCTATATCAAAGGAATGGGTTGTATCTGTGGACTAAACTGTAGTATGCCAGAAGGGAAGGGGAAAGGCCTAGCATCTTCAAGCATCTTGCAACATATAGAAGAGTACAGATCAACATAATGTAAAGTAGTAGTGTTATCAACCTTGGCCAGAGATCCTTTATCGACTCCCTGCGAGAAAGCAATCCCAGAGCCATACTATCCATTCATCAAATCCATTTCTCATATCCATCCATTTCTCATCACAAGTATTCAGTTCTAGTTGTATCGATCGGGATACAACTCCAAGTGTCCGTTACCGTAGGACAGGGTATCGATAGATGTTTTCTTCCCTCCAGGGGTGCACCAACTTACCCACCACGCTCGATTAACTCCGGCCGGACACACTTTCCTGGGTCATGCCCGGCCTCGGCCAAACAATACGCCGCAACCTGACCTAGGCTTAATAGAGAGGCCAGCACGCCGGACTAAACCTATGCCCCCAGGGGTCATGGGCCATCTCCCCGAGAACTCCTGCACGTTGCGTGGGCGGCCGGTGAGCAGACCTAGCTACCTCCTTCAACAAGGCAGGAGCTTACGCAGTCCAACCCGGCGCGCGCCGCTCAGTCGCTGGCGTCTATTAAGCTTCGACTGATGTATACGACGTAGAACGCCCATACTATGCCCACGTGATGGTTAGTGCTATCAGGCCAGAGGACCCTCGGATCAAATATCCAAATCGTAGTGGATTAGGAGCACGCGGTAACGAGCAGAGACTCACGATCGATGTGACCCCGTCGCCCCGTCTCGAGTACTTGTGGCAAGGGCTAAGAATGCCCTGCCACGCCTCATAAGTATTTTGTGGGCACCTTCCGGGTTAACCCGACTCCACATCACTCGCTATTAAGCTCGCGCGGGTACCCCTCAGGGCCGACCCGTCTTTTGTAACATGGCTCAGTGCAAAGTCATAGTAACCATAGTAACTGTGTGTCTAACACCAAGGGGAAAACCCGAGGAATCACCCCCGGTGAAATCCACTCAATGTTATCATCAAGGTGAACATAAGAGGATCCACCCTCGAGGTTCACACTTGAGGGGTTGCACAACAGAGCCGGAACGGAAGTGGTTAAGGAGGAAATCACCCTCGATGACCACGATCATATAGCTACACTACAGAGGTCTCATCAAGAGTTATGTATGAGGTTCCACCCTCGGCACTCGATGGTAACTCTGCAGAGTCGAGCAACAAAAGGGGAAACTGATGTGCGGTGTCGGGGCCTGGTCTTCGATCCCGTTGATCGGGTCTTCGATGATGAAGCAGGGGCAACAAGGACAAGGTGGGGGTCACTGATGGATCACTAACCAACCTATATTAAGCAGTTTATGATAAGCAGGTGAGGTATGAAAGCAGGTAACAACACAGGCTATGCATCAGAGTAGGATCAAACATAAAGCAGTAGCAGTTCTAATGCAAGCATGAGAGGGAAAGAAATGGGCGATATCGGAATGCGCAAGGGGGGTTTGCTTGCCTGGTTGCTCAGACAAGAAGAAGGGGTCGCCGTCGACGTAGTCGATCACAGGGGAAACATCGGTCTCGGGGTCTACCGGAGAGAAGAGGGGGAAGAAACAGTAAATATAAAGCAAACATAGCACCACAAAGCATAACTTGGCAATAAGATGTGCCCGGTGTGACCTAAGGCATGGCTACACGATATAGGTGAAGGGGGAATTCAACCGGGAATGTTTTCCCGGTTCTGGACCTGTGTCAGACAAATGACCGGAGGGGGAATGTTCCATGTTCAGATAGTTAGAGGCATCTGACAGGTATGTGGGTAGCGTATTCGAGTTCGCCTCATTTTTCTGAGCAATTTTCATGTATCAAATTTTTCCGTCCGAGCTACGGTTTATTTTCTGTGGATTTTCAAAGATTAAGGCATTTTCTGAAATTTCTATTAGCTCAAAAATAATTAGAGAAATTGCTATGTGCACCCAGAATTGTACCCAGCCAGCACACACAAGGGCTGACTGGTGGGCCCTATTGACGGGGTCAACAGACTAGTCAACCAGAGGCTGACTGGTGGGCCCCGGTGCTGAGTCAGCATGCTGACTCAGCGGATCTTATCCATTTGAACAGTAAAACGTGGCCCCTACCTGTCAGTTGTTTATTTAATCAAAACATTTTTATTAGCAAAAAAACATGCACGGCCTGGCTGTCTTTGGGGATTAAGGGCTGGGTTAGGCTAATTAAGCCGGCCACGTCGGCGGCTAACTCCGGCGCGGCAGGGGAGGATCTCCGGCCGGCGGATTCCGGCAGCCGTTCGCTGCGCGGGCGAGCGCTTCGGAGAGCCCGTGATGCGGTGCATCCAGAAGTGGTGTTGATTGGTGCTGGGGCGACGTGCAGCGACGGCAGCGACGAGCAGGAGCTGCGGCGGTGCGTGTGAGCGTGACCAGCAGCGGCTCGGCCATGCAGGCGAGGCGCGCGACAGGGAGGTAGGCGGAGGCAAGGCGAGGCGCGCTAGGATGGGCGGCTAGCAGCGGTCGGTGGCGATGCGGGGCTAGGCGCGCGGGTGGGGTAGCGGGGAGCAGGCATGCGGGAGCAGCGGCAGGGAGGCATGCATTGGCCAACGCGGACAACGCAAGGCAGCAGGGGGCGACGAGTGCGGCCCCTGGGGCGAGGCAGGGCGTGGCCCGCGGCCCGAATGAGGCAAGGCACAGGCGGGCACACGCTTCGGCAGTAGGCGACACGGGGACGAGCTGTAGGGGAAATGACGGGCGCGGTGGCCAACTAGCTACGGCGCGCGAGGGGGGTAATGGAGAGGAGTAGGATGCGGAGGAGCTCACCGCGTGGCTCACATAGAGGCCCTTGGAGGTTTAGTAGCTGCAGGCGTCGCCGGAGATGGAGAAGACTGCCGGAGCAGAGGTGGAAGGGAGCGGCGTCGTTCGTCAGCTGTAGAGGCCCTCGGCGCCAACGGAAGGCGCCAGGCAAACGAGCGGACGACGACGGTTTTTCTGGACAGCACGAGCGGTCGAAGCAGCGCCGGTGGCCTCGGGATCTCGTTGGCGCGACGGCGGGCGCGTTCGGTGTAGCGAGGGGGAGAGAGGAACGGCGGGAGCTGAGGTAGAAGGACGAGCTAGGGTTCGTCGAGGGGATCAAAGAGGGTCAAGTAGGCGCCGGAGAGTGGCGGATGGCCGCCCCATGGCCGATCTGAGCCGTGGACGTCGCACGGGCGTCCACCGAGCTCTGATGAACAGAGGTAGGGGAAACCCCAGATGGGCTGGGCTGTGGCACTGTAGAACTAGAGGCCCAGCCCCATAGTAGCGTTCAGGCCTTTTTTTATTTCTTCTTTACTGTTTTAGATTTTAGTTATTAACAGAGAGAGAAAGGAAAATGTTTGGTCAACTATTTCACTTAGGAAAAATTTGGGAGGTGTCCCATTAAACCCCTGGTGATTATAGACAGCGCCACAAATATTTTGGAGACCAGAAGAATTCATTTGGTATTTTTCATAAATAGGATAGCATTTAAAAATGCTGAATTGGTGCTGTTATAATTGCTAATGCTAATCTTTGCACCAAAGTGATGTTGTGTTCCTTAACAAAAAATTGTTATGAAATTTTTGACAAATGATGAACATTTTTCCAGCAATTTTTGAGCAACTTCAAACTTCACTTGAATTTGAATTGACTGGAATTTCAAATGGGATATTGAACAAAGGGGATTAAGCACTGTTTGGAAAAATGATTAGCTTAATCACAGACGATTACTGTAGCATGACACTGGGGGTGTTACACGGCCACGTTTGAGCTAACGGCCACGCCATTACACGGGAATGAACACTACAACACTAGCTACTGCATGTAGAAAACATAGACTATGAGCATGTACAAGAACGACTCCTGGTGCATTCTTATTCTGACGAAACTGAATAAATCGACACTTAGCTTAACTGAAAAAGGAAGTAGCAGGATTCTCTGTCTAACAGCAGCGGCTGTGGCACTGGCAGTAGCAGCGGAAGCAATAGGGGGCCACGACAGCGGCGGCCGCAGGCGCGCACATCAGCAGAAGGCATGGGTTTGCGCGCATGCATAGGCAGGTGTGGTCGGAGCAGGCACGATGGGGCGACGCGACACGGGCAGAGGGCGCGGGCTGGATGGGGCGGCTGCGGGTGTGCGCGCAGGGCGCGACCAGAGGAGCGCGGGCATGGTGCAGTCAGCGCGGGGAACAGGTCATCGGGCGTGGCCGGCGCATGATCATGTCGACGACGATCTACGACTACCAAAGGAGAGCACGGGGAGAGAGGGAGGATGTGGGGCTCACTGCCGTTGCAGAGAAGGCCCAGGGACGAGTTGAGTTGGCCGGAGTCAACGACTGCGGTTGGCGGTCCGAGGAGGATGACGGAGGTCGGGGACGAGGACGACGTGTGATGGGGCGGGGCCGATTAGGTGACAACGACGAGCAGCGCACGGCGACGGGGACGAACTCACGACGATGAGGAGCAACGAATGGCCCACAACATCGCGCCGGAGAATGCCCTGAAGCTCCACGTTGCATCCCCTGTCTCCGCCGTCGTACACACAGGAAGATCGGCTCAAGTAGAAAACCTCGTCAGTCCAACCTGTACACCACATCAGTTCACGAAGGGTAACAGAATAATATTCTGTTACGTGTAACAGAATAGCCCAGATGTATATGTATATATATATACATATGTATACATACATATATATATATCACATAGGCTTCAAGTGTGTACTTGTTAGTTAAACCTATGGTTAAAATGTGACACTAAATACGACTAGTAAGTAGTACAGTAGCAGTACTAGTATATGTCGGTCAAATTATTCATCATGTCCACACATTGAATTGACGTGACAACACACTGTGCGTGAGGTGACACAAGAATCCCGGCGGCGTGTTCGAGTATTCTGGACTTCAGATTTGGAGTACCACTTATCTGTCGAAATCTTTCATCATTCACTTAGAACAGTCGATTGATCATACATTGAGTACCATATAACTGGAATTAACCCATGCAAGTCGAAGAAGGATTGGCCGGTGCTGCCGGCTGGCGTCAAGTTCGATCCCACAGATCAGGAGCTGATCGAGCACCTTGAGGCCAAAGTGAGTGCTGACAACACGAGATCTCACCCTCTCATCGATTTGTTCATACCAACCATCGACAGCGAGCACGACATATGCTACACCCATCCTGAGAAATTTCCAAGTAAGACACCGATCGGCCGTCTACTTGCACAAACATATTCCTTTGTTTATAGCTCTATTCTTCTTTTTAGACGCAGACCTGGTGAAGCAATTACAATTTGACAGTTAATAAAAAGTGAAACAAGTGACTGCAACATGCCAAAGATGTTATGAAAATGCCAACTACGTACACTAAAACCTGTATTCGACAATACTGCAGGTATCACACTGAGTGGCCTAAGTAAGCATTTCTTCCAGCGCAATTCCAGGGCGTTCAAAAGGGGCATGTGGACGCGTCGCAAGATACAGTCGGAGTGCGGCATGCAAGCGATGTGGCACGACACCGGCAATACCTTGCCGGTGATGGTCAATGGCCGGCAGACGGGCAACAAAAAGGTTTTGTGCTGCACACCAACAAGAACTTCGACCAGCAGAGGACCAACTGGGTGATGCACCAGTACCACCTCGGGGACCTGGAGCAAGAGAAGGAGCTGGTCCTCTGCAAGATTTTCTACCACACGGACACTAGGGCTAGGAGTAAAAAGATTATAAGTTAGTTTGGTATTGGTACTTGTACTACCTTGTCGTCCGCAAGTTGGTTTTGTTGTTAACGATCTTTTGTATGAACTTGGCATTTTCTTCCAACCATCATGCCGAGCGTCGACGTGGATATAAAACTGAATCATTTGTTTCGAAAAAAAAATTCAGGCACCTGATTTTTATTTGATGGGTAGCATAAGCACCTGCCGTTTGAATTCCCAGTTCTCCATTTTTTCGAAACAAGTGCATGCTCTTATTATCACGATGAAAAAACAATATCCCTGCTGCATCCCAGTTATCAGTTTGTACTTGCAGAATTCTCTCGTTTATTGAGCACGTATATTGTTTTTTCAGGTCGAGCAAGTTTTAACTAGGCTGTAGACTGCTCAGGCTTGGTTTTGTTTTTAAGAGGCCCAGCCCATGACGACAACAGGGCACAAAGATCCAGCAGGTATCTACTGGCCTCTGGCCCGCCAACGTTAGTTATATTTTGTCTTACAACATCCGCAGGCACCTTTTTTACTAAATCAAACACACAGCCCAGTTCTATTTTCCTCTTGAAACGTATGTCCTACATCCGTTTTCTAATCTCTACATATAGTTTTTACTAGTTCATATACACGTATCATTATATTGAAAATACATAAAATTCCCTTTTCATATTTACATCCTTATTTTTGTTGTTGTTTCCCCTCCCAGCGCTGACTTTTTTACCACTGGTTTTCCCTTAAACCAACTCAATTGTCCCACGTCTTATTTGCTTACAAAAGCAAAACGATTTTTTTTGGCAAATCAATAAGTTCTTAAAAATGTTTATCATTTCGGGATTACAAAAGTTTGGACTCCACCGAAATATGCAAAATAAGGTTGAACTTTTTGACCGTGGTCCTGGGCAGAAAATGGGTTGTAATAAATTACTTAAGAATTAGCAAATGGGCTGTAGATTATTAAAAAATAGCAAATGGGCTCTATGTTGTCTGCCACAGATTTGGAGGCTGACTTGTGGGCCTACTAAGTTCATGCGTACACAAGGTTTTTCAAAAAAAAAACTTTGTCAACAATCGACTCTACCACCGTCAGACCATTAGATGTCGATCTAACGACAATCGTGCTTCTTCAGTCTTTGATCTTCCTGCCCCAACCACCCAAACCAGCGCCGTCGGAACCGCCTGCTCCCGCCTCCCGTGGTCGGCTATGCTGCCGGGCAGGCCTTACGGCCCCATCATATACTCGCACCCCTGGCCTGTCTATCCCTCTACTCACCCACACGTGCTATTATTTTCCGGCGACGGCCGCCGAACCAGTCAACCCTCGTACTCTCCACCGCGTGGGCAGCCACCGCCATGTCTTCCCCGGCTCCGTGTCGTTCCCTTCGTAGGCCTCGCCGTTGTCCACCGCCCTAGTGCTCTCGGCGCGGCGTGGTCAACGTGGTCAACGAATGATATCCATCGGAAGTGGAATGTACGTGCAGAGGCTGACAGCTGGGTCCACGGCCGCACACAAGGAAATGCCTCCTTATTACGTGCAAAATAATGATTCCTCCACCTGACATCTGGGACCCACCGGAAGGGCCTCTGTATTTCGCGAAAAAAACATTCCCTCCACTGACAGGTCGGACCCACCAACTATATCTTCACACGCAAGGAAGTGCCTTCTTATTGCGCACAAAAAAATGAATACCCCCTGCCAGCTGGGACCCACCAGAGTGGGAGGCTGACTTGTGGGCCTACTAAGTTGACGGGGACGGAGTGCTTTGTCAACTTAGTCAATATGAACGATTCTAGCTCCAGTGACCGTAAGATGTCCATCCAACGGCCTTAGTGCTTCTTCAACCTCTGGTCTTCTTGCTCCAACCGCCCAAAGCAGCGCCGGTCGTGCCGCCTGCTCCTACCTCCCGTGGCCGGCTGTGTTGCCGCAGAGGCCTCACCGCCCCCATACTACTCCCACCACTGGCCAGGCCATCCCCCCACTCACACACACCCCCTGTTATTCTGCGGCGACGGCAGCCTCACACCGCAGCCAAACTAGTGAACCGTCGTACTCCTCTCCGCGTGGGCATCCACTGCCGCGTCTTCCCCGGCTCCGCATCGTCCCCTTCCTAGGCCTTGCCGTCGTCCACCGCCTTGGTGCTCTTGGCGCGGCGTGGTCAATGTGGTTAACGATCGACTTCCATCGGAAGAGTACTGTACGTGGAGAGGCTGACAGCTGGGTCCACGACCACAGCCCAGTTTTTTTGTGATTTGCCAAGTAAGTCACTTTGTCAGCCTGTTGGGCTGCAAATCTTTCAAGACGAGGAGAGCTTCATTCGGCTGGCCAAGAAAATGGCCTATCAGTAATGAGAAATGGGTTGTACATCTATAATACCTAAATAGTTCATCTCACTAACCTATTTCTCTTGACATGCAGCATGTCCAAGTTAGCAATCCTGCCACATCATCAAGCAAACCCACTCAACAGTCACATTTCATTATGATTCTTACAAGTCAATATGTCCCGGTCAGAGTTTTAATGAAAAAACTGAGACATACTTTCCGTCTGTTTGGTTTAGTTCATGTCTCCCTTCCGCTTCCCCTTCAACCTTTAATATCCAATCGGTCCTGCCTCCCCAGGCCGCATCTTCTTGGTGCGCCGCCTAACTAATCTGTCACCAGTGTGACTGTAACATCCCAAATTTTTCCAAATTTTGGAATGTTAATAATAAGATATTAATGAGTGAATTGCTATGATTTTCATGGAAAATTAAAACCTTTTGATTCTTATTTCAAATATTTCATTCAATTGCTTTTATTTTGGACACCTATGAAATATTTTGTAACCATAGATAAAAATGGAGTGGGAATAAAATGACTTTCTCAAAATGTGGCGAATAAATATTTCATTTGAAGTTCTTTGAATTTTGGGGGTTCCATTTGAATTGGGTCTTATTTGGAGCTTTAATGCCATTTAAATATTTCCAAATTACTCAAATAAAAATAAACATGAGAGGAGATAATATGACTTCTCCAAAACTATTATTGGGAAATATTAAATATTTCTTGTTAGTCATTTGTGTATTCATAAAACCCTCACACATATGTTGGGGAAATTATGAAGCCCCTAATGCATTATTAAAACAAGTTTGTGCACGGAAATAAGTTTATTGAATTCTGAACTTAATGGGTGTAGAATTGAAATAATAACTAGGTAAACACGAACATTTTAATTCCTGTTATAATTAAACTTTTTGCACACATGCACACAAAATATAGTTTATTAGTCCTAAAACTAATTGGGCTAGGCCCAACCAGCTCCAACAGCCCAGCTCCTCACGTACACGTACACAGGAGGTCTTCTTCCTCCTCATGTTCACCCCACAGGAGCAGCCATGGCCTACAGCGGCTGCGTCCAACGCTTCCCTTCCGTTCCCCCGCACCCGTTGACCTCCTGAATCGGTTCCACTCGTCTCCCACAACCCCTCACCTCTATTAGTGCGCCCTAATTTTCCCCTTAATGGCTATTAGCAGCACAAGTAACAACCGCCATTAACACCCATGAAACCGATGACGCTCCGCTCGATTCTGACCTCCCCCTCTCCTATAAATAGTACCCATAGGTGAACCTCACAGTCCTGATCCCCTCCCAAGAAAACCCCTCTCTACCTCGTCCTCCTCTGCGAGCAATTGCTCGTCGGAGTTCGGCAGCTCCGGCGGCCGCTCCACGCCGCCACGGGACAAGGCCGAGCATGTGACCTTATCCAACGGACTCCCCTTGTCGAGCTCTTCGCTGTTCCCCTGCTACTTGACTTTGGGGACCTTCTTCCACAACTTCGGTGACCTCTTCCCCAACTCCGGCGACAACTCCGGCAAGCCTCCTCTAAAATTCCGTAAGTCATTTTTTAGAAAAATATCTAAACTTCGGAAATTCGTATCTCCCAAACCATATGTCCGATTTCGACAAATAAGATATCCCAGATTCGTTGGAACCTGTAGTTTTTTATGAAATTATAAATTCTCACTTATGAGCAAATTAAAATTTAGTTTTGATTTAAATACGAATTTGAGTAATTTTGCTATATATTTTATTCTGTAAACCATATAAAATGTTTTATATATGGAAGTTGGACCTTAGGACCTAACCTTTCTGTTGGACTGATGGATTAGTTTTCCAACATAGTTTAGATGATGTTTTATCATCAACACCTTAGTTTGACCCTCTTGGATCATCATTTAATAACTTAGTTAAAATAAAATTTAACTATAGGGTAAAACTCTTAAATTGATCCCTAGGAAACCTCTCTGGACATTTAATATCACCACAAAACTTTGAAGTTACAAGATTAAGGATTTAATCATTTTATCTTGAAACTTATGCCACGCCAGTTTTATTTAACCCAAGTCAAACATTCCGAATAATCTCATGATAGAATTTGTTGTAAGAACTTGTCTCACAACCCATCTTCTATATCAAACCAAGATCTTCACTTAGTAACATTTCCAACCCTAGAATATTACTATGTCATATTTTCTTCCAAGACCACACCTGATTCTATATCAACCCTAACCATGCCCTAGAAATTATGATAGTGGCAATCAAATAATTTGTGTTGTTATTTGGATTTTCATTTGGATGTTATTTGTGTGTTGAGTGCTTGCTTGAATCATTGTTATGTGAATGTGGATATGCCGAGTGTCTTACTTGAGTTATTTATCGTGTTAGATTGCGACGAGTGCGAAGGTGAATTCTACGAGGAGGTAGAACCTTGTGACTATGAAACCGAAGGCAAGTTGCAAATTGATCATGCTTCGACCTATATTTTCATACTATGAATAACTCTTTAAATTTTAATACTATGCATGTTTTATAAAAGTTTTGCAAAGTATTATATTTAGCTAGAGACATAGGTTCAAGACTCACCATTGGCCACACTTGCACAAAATGGGTGGGATGAAAACCAAACTTGTTTTAAACTTTAAACAAGCTTTCTTTCGAGCAAAGTTTGAGAAAATCTTTTAAAAACAAAATTATATATTGTTTTACTTCTATTCCCTGGACGGGGTGGTATGACGGGAGCATCTACAAGTGATTGCGCCCATCGGGGTCTTGCAGTGAATGCGCCCGACTGGGGTCTTGCACACAGGTTTTTGGTGGGGACCGCCATCCAGAGTATAGTTTGATGTAGCTTCCAGTACAGCCACATGCTACTATGGGCTCTGGCTTAGCTTAGTACTAACGGGGAACCCTTACCTCAGGACCGCCATCTTAGAGGGGCTTTCATTGCCTAAGTTGCGGGCGGCTTGGTCAGGTATAGGGGACTGTTACGGAAAGGCTTCGTCACAATCTCCTCCTAGTCGTACACCCAAGTGTGTAACGGTAAACGGGGTTGGTTGTGTCATGTGGGGAACGTGTACGACCTCTGCAGAGGGTTTAACCTAATCGATTAGCCATGCCCCGGATTACGGGCAATTTGAGCAACTGAAGACTTGGACTGAAGAAGAATCTCCCCTCTCCTTTCTAAAAATCTATTTTAAGGGTTAAAGTTGAGGAATGAGCACAGTGAATGTGTTTCACTTCAACCTTATGTATGTTTTAAAACTATTTTGGAGACTGAGCACTGGTGCGTATATCCAAGTGTCTCACTCCTACTTTTTATACTAAAAACTATTTCTATTCCAAAAGTAGTTTATAAAATGGGTCGCGCTAACTGCCACACGTGTGGCAGGAAGGGAGACGCATCACACGTCTCTAATGTAAACAGATTGCCACGTCATCGCATGCATGCATGTAGGAATCTTTTTGGATTTTCAGTTTTTAAAATGTTTTATCTCTTAAACGAAAAATCCGATTGAAAATCTGTTTTCACCATTAAATCCCTCGCGATGAGATCTTCGAAACTAGATCCCATGTTGATATGTTTTGATGAAATTTTTTTTGGATTAAAAGTTGCCATGTCTATTGCATATGAATTGCCATGATGTTTACACTGAAGTTGCCATGATATGTTTCAGCTATTTTCTTCTACATTTAAAAGTAATTTTTGACATTTATAAAACGGGGAATTAAGAAACTAGACTTGCCATGAACCATAAACTAAAATTGCCATGATACATGCACGTAAAATTGCCATGGTTCATACAAAAAATAATTTTCATGGTCAAAGTACTGGAGTTGCCATCATCAAAATACTAAAATTGCCATGATCTACAAACTAAAATTGCCACATGGCAACTTTAGTTTAAGCCATATGGCAACTGCAGTGTAAACATCGTGGCAACTTCTGGCAAAAAAAAACATTCATCGAAACATATCAACATGGGGTCTAGTTTTGAAGATATCGTTGAGACGGATTTAATGGTGAAACGGATTTTTAGTTCGCTTTTTTATTTAGGAGATACAACATTTTTAAGCCGAAAACTAAAAAAAATTCGGTTGATGTCATCTATTCATACGTGGCAAAATGAGTGGTGATGGAGGCGTGTGGGCGATGTGCAAACGCCCACACGTGTGGGCGTTAACATTTCCGTATAAAATTTAGTATAGGAGAAAATTGGCTTTATGCAAATGAAACCTCCACAATACTTACCCTGCATATATATTCTGTTGAACTTTCCTTTACAACTTGCGAGTACATTCCACGTACTCACCTGCACCTGTCATGTGCAGATCTTGACAGATTAAGAGACGATAGAGTTATGGTCTACACTCAACGAGCCCAGTGGCGTTGATGGAGCCTAACTTAGTGACTACGTATAATTTCGCTGTATTATCTGCCAGCTTGAGCTGTGCCTAAGGTATGATTTATATATATATCTGGATCTATCGTTGTAGTAGAATCATGTATGTCTTACTGATATTCATTTTTGTTACTGTGTATGCTAGCTATGATCCAGGGATAGCACAGTAAGCAGAAAGACTTGGATTCTACCAAATCCGGGTCGCTACAGTGACCTCCTAGGCTCGCCAATCCACAACGGTTGTGGGGAGAGAGAAGACAGGAGCATGCCGATCCATGGTTGAGTGTGGTGGCGGCTGTCTCAGCGGAAGAGAGTAGGGAGCGTGTTGTGAGGGGGTCGAGCCAGAGAGAGGTGGCAAACAGATGCGGCGAGGCTTAACTTTCAGTCACTAATTTTAGTCGGAATCAGATCGTTCCACCAAATCAGAACATCTACGAAATCTCCGTTCGATTTTATCATATTCTGCTCGCCAACAGCAAGGTGAGTATTGTCAAGCATCTGGGCTGATAGAGTAGCCTACTACAGGTGGACGGCGGGGAGACTTGCTGAGGCGGCGACTGGCGAGGGAGCAAGCCTCCGAATCTATGTTATTGTTGAGGATGGTGATGCCTGCCTTTATCGGTTTGGTTACAGGCCGATGCCTCCCCTGCTTCTCTTAGCTGAACTGCGAGTGATTAATGCTCACATATGAGATGTACTGTCCTCTGTTATTTCCTTATGGAGAAGACAGTTACAGTGACGGCCTGACCAAATCGATGCCACCACACTGCCGGTCCTATCAGCGTATATATACAAGCATCTTCTGAGCAGTGACGTGAAGCTGTCGGAGTTCTCGCTTTGGTCGACGGCGGAGTACGGACGGCGGAGTACGGGCACCATGGTCTCCAGGGTAATTTTGCAACTAACGTTGAATAGATCTGATCGGTACCGTGTGCGCCGCCGATCGCTAGGTCACCATACGCTGTCGTTACCTACTAGATCATCGTCGCTGACAGTGGCGGAGCCAGAAACTCAATATAGAGGGAGCCAAACATGTCATATGATGTTAGAGGGGGCCAAATCACCTAAATCTAGCTAATTTTGCTGGACAAATGAAGGATTTGAAGCACATATAGTTGTGTTTATGAGAGCATAGGGGGGCCAAGGCCCCTGCCAGCACCCCCTGCCTCCGCCACTGGTCGTTGATCACGTCCGCATCTATGTGACTCCAGCCCGCCAGTGGCTGCCATCGCGCCACGCCCCGGGCCACCCTCGCCACTCGGCTTCGGCATCCTCTCTTGGTCCGTAGTATTTTCTACTACCTCTGTACCGTAATATTTGTCTTTTAGCAGCTCAAATTGAGCTGCTCAAAAGACAAATATTATGGTACAGAGAGAGTAGATTACTACTATTATAAATGTGAACTCACAAGTGCTCTTTATCCAGTATGTTTCTCATATAAGAAGTTATCTCACAAGTAGTTTATTTTAGTGTGCTTATGTGAGATGTGAACTCACAAATTCAATTAGACATGAACAATATATTTGTGTGGAGCAAAAGATTCTTCTCCTCTACGAATTGTTTGGATGATTTGCTAATTAAGATACTCCTATTTGCTTTAATCCATTATGTCTTGAGCAAGCAAACTGGTCGGACATTATGTGCCAATTTACTTAAGGTGCCAACCACCGCAGCCCATATATTGTTATTTTAGAAATCAGCCGAGTGTGAAGCAACGGGAGAATCGATTTTAACCCCCCCTAGCTCGCGTGCCTTTGATCTTAAGCCCCTCTGTTTGTTTGCCTTTCTCTGAACCACCCCAGTTCTGTCTACTTGTTGCTGGTACCCCCCTTTGGCATTGTTAACAACTTTGTTAGTATATAACTAACATATAGAAATAGGAATAGACAAAAGTACCCCTCTGTTTGAAAAGCACATCTCTGTACCTTGTCTGAATTTTCAAACATGCTCCACAAAATATTTTAGCCAAATAAGAAATGACATGATTTTCTAAAGCTGTGTGCTATGTTTCAAAAAAAAATTGACATGATTTTGCTGTAATCAATAGGCTTCCACACAAACAGACTGGAAATAATATAGGGTCACAATGATTCAATGATAGCATAGAGAATAATTCAGCCATGTTCTACAGGACTTCATGACAGCAAAATAAGTGAGTCTTTACCTCACATACATAGGAAATAAAAGTGAGTCTCTACCTCACTTACAGAGCAAATAAAAGTGAGTTTGCATCTCACATACACAACAATAAATGTGAGTCTCCACTAACAGCCAAGTTCATCACAGCCACAAACAAGCTCAGAGGTCGCTTAATTTCTTCCTCTTAGGTGTCATTTTCTTCTTCTTTCCTTTTGCTGGAGGTTTTGGTGGTGGGGTAGCAGCTTGGATCCTTGTGACAGGTCTAGGACTAGCTTGAGCTGCAGCTTGGCTTCTTGTGACAGCTCCAGGACTGCTACAAGTGGCATCATTCTTGCTCTTGGTTGGTGTAGATGGAACGGCATTGCTAACGGAAACATCAAACCATGGAGATGGATTCTTTTTCCCCTACTTTTCCTTAAAAAAAGAAGCAATTAGAACTATTTTCATGTAAAAGAACCATGGTATTATAGATAGAAAACAGCAACAAGTACTACTATGTACCTTTTCTTTGTTCCATTTTGAGGACAACCAGCTTCTCTATGTCCTATCTCCCCACATTTTTTGCATTTGTTCAAGGATCCTTTCCTTGATCCACCATCCCACCAACTCTTTATCCTCTGTTTTCTTGTTCTTCCAGCACCTTTCTTCTTGCCTATTGGAATTGGTGGACGCAACACAAAGCCTGTGTCCACGTGTGGCCATTGATTCTTGTCCGTAAGGGGCTCAATTACACCTTCATATGCTGCCCTAAATCTGCTAACTGAGTAGTACTCATGTACATAGTCCTCCATGTTAACAAAGTTGCGAGCTTGCAAGAAATTTATGAAGGCTAGTGCATGGTCGCAAGGCTTGCCCGTATGCTGCCATTGCAGACATGTACACTCATGTGTGAGAGTTTTGACCACATGTCTTTCATCCTCTTTGTTAGCATTTTTCACTTCCCCACTCCAATCAGCTGATGCTTTAGCCTTGAGATGACCTAGTCCTCGAGTCTTTGCATTTAGTTGGTGTATGACAAATGGAAGTATTATCCCTGTAAATCTTTCTCCAATCATTCTTCTTTTTCTAAATAGTTCCATAATCATCTCTCTAATCTTGTCAGCTAGCTGAACAATCGGCAAGTCCTTGATATCTCGCACCCAAGCGTTGAAGCACTCGGCGAGATTGTTATTTATGTAGTCACACTTGATGACAGGGTTGAACATACACCTCATCCATAACAGATTATGGTAATCCCTGAGGTAAGGATATACTTTCTCAGATGCATCAAATACCTTTGACATGTGATGTTGATATTCTTCCGGCCTATATGCCCTAGCAGCAGGCCACAACCTTCCAAACACATCACCATGAAAATATTTCTGAAAATTATGCCACATATGCCTAAAGCACTCTCGCTGCTCAGCTTGAGGAAAAACCTTCTTAACAGCATTTTCAAGACCCTTGCAAGCATCAGTACAAACAGCCAATACCGGAGGGTCCCCTATTGCCTTCTTCACTTGATTCATGAACCAAGCCAAATTATCTCCATTTTCAGACTCAATAAAGCCATACGCCACCGGGAACATCCAATTGTGACCATCCAATGCAGTGACTACAGCGAGCTGTGTTGGGGAACGTTGCAGAAAAACAAAATTTCCTAAGGTTTCACCAAGATCCATCTAGGAGTTCATCTAGCAATGAGTGATCGGATTGCATCTACATACCTTTGTAGATCACGTGCGGAAGCCTTCAAAGAACGGGGATGAGGAAGGCATACTTGACGTGATCCAAATCACCGGAGACCCTAGCGCCGAACGGACGGCACCTCCACGTTCAACACACGTACGGTTAGCGTAACGTCTCCTCCTTCTTGATCCAGCAAGGGGGAAGGAGAGGTTGAGGAAGATGGCTCCAGCAACAGCACGACGGCGTGGTGGTGATGGAGCTGCAGTACTCCGGCAGGGCTTCGCCAAGCTCTATGGAGGAGGAGGATGTGTTGGAGAGGGAGAGGGAGGCACCAAAGGCGTGGTGTGAGAGGCCCTCCTTCCCCCACTATATATAGGGAGCCTAGGGGGGTGCCGGCCCTAGGAGATTCAATCTCCTAGGGGGGGGGGCGGCGGCCAAGGGAGGAATCCCTCCTTCCCAAGGCACCTAGGAGGTGCCTTCCCCTTTTGGGACTCTTCCCTTCCTTATCCCTAGGCGCATGGGCCTCTTGGGGCTGGTGCCCTTGGCCCATATAGGCCAAGGCGCACCCCCTACAGCCCATGTGGCCCCCCGGGGTAGGTGGCCCCACCCGGTGGACCCCCGGGACCCTTCCGGTGGTCCCGGTACAATATCGGTGACCCCAAAACTTGTCCCGATGGCCGAAATAGCACTTCCTATATATAATTCTTTACCTCCGGACCATTCCGGAACTCCTCGTGATGTCCGGGATCTCATCCGGGACTCCGAACAACATTCGGGTTACTGCATATACATATCCCTACAACCCTAGCGTCACCGAACCTTAAGTGTGTAGACCCTACGGGTTCGGGAGACATGTAGACATGACCGAGATCGCTCTCCGGTCAATAACCAACAGCGGGTTCTGGATACCCATGTTGGCTCCCACATGCTCCTCGATGATCTCATCGGATGAACCACGATGTCGAGGATTCAAGCAACCCCGTATACAATTCCCTTCGTCAATCGGTATGTTACTTGCCCGAGATTCGATCGTCGGTATCCCAATACCCTGTTCAATCTCGTTACCGGCAAGTCACTTTACTCGTACCGTAATGCATGATCCCATGACTAGACACTTGGTCACTTTGAGCTCTTTATGATGATGCATTACCGAGTGGGCCCAGTGATACCTCTCCGTCATACGGAGTGACAAATCCCAGTCTTGATCCGTGTCAACCCAACAGACACTTTCGGAGATACCCGTAGTATACCTTTATAGTCACCAAGTTACGTTGTGACGTTTGGTACACCCAAAGCACTCCTACGGTATCTGGGAGTTACACGATCTCATGGTCTAAGGAAAAGATACTTGACATTGGAAAACTCTAGCAAACAAACTATACGATCTTGTGCTATGTTTAGGATTGGGTCTTGTCCATCACATCATTCTCCTAATGATGTGATCTCATTATCAATGACATCCAATGTCCATAGTCAGGAAACCATGACTATCTGTTGATCAACGAGCTAGTCAACTAGAGGCTTACTAGGGACATGTTGGTGTCTAAGTATTCACACATGTATTACGATTTCCGGATAACACAATTATAGCATGAATAAAGACAATTATCATGAACAAGGAAATATAATAATAATGCTTTTATTATTGCCTCTAGGGCATATTTCCAATAGTTCCCACTTGCACTAGAGTCAATAATCTAGTTACATTGTGATGAATCGAACACCCATGGAATTCTGGTGTTGATCATGTTTTGCTCTAGGGAGAGGTTTAGTCAACGGATCTGCTACATTCAGGTCCGTATGTACTTTACAAATATCTATATCTCCATCTTGAACATTTTCACGAATGGAGTTGAAGCGACGCTTGATGTGCCTTGTCTTCTTGTGAAACCTAGGCTCCTTGGCAAGAGCAATAGCTCCAGTGCTGTCACAGAAGAGCTTGATCGGCCCCGACGCATTGGGTATGACTCCTAGGTCGGTGATGAACTCCTTCACCCAAATTGCTTCATGCGCTGCCTCCGAGGCTGCCATGTACTCCGCTTCACATGTAGATCCCGCCACGACGCTCTGCTTGCAACTGCACCAGCTTACTGCCCCACCATTCAAAATACACACGTATCCGGTTTGTGACTTAGAGTCATCCAGATCTGTGTCGAAGCTAGCGTCGACGTAACCCTTTACGACGAGCTCTTTGTCACCTCCATAAACGAGAAACATTTCCTTAGTTCTTTTCAGGTACTTTAGGATATTCTTGACCGCTGTCCAGTGTTCCTTGCCGGGATTACTTTGGTACCTTCCTACCAAACTTACGGCAAGGTTTACATCAGGTCTGGTACACAACATGGCATACATAATAGAACCTATGGCTGAGGCATAGGGGATGACACTCATCTCTTCTATATCTTCTGCCGTGGTCGGACATTGAGCTGAGCTCAATTTCACACCTTGTAACACAGGTAAGAACCCCTTCTCAGACTGATCCATATTGAACTTCTTCAATATCTTATCAAGGTATGTGCTTTGTGAAAGACCTATGAGGCGTCTTGATCTATCTCTGTAGATCTTGATGCCTAATATATAAGAAGCTTCTCCAAGGTCCTTCATTGAAAAACTCTTATTCAAGTAGGCCTTAATGCTGTCCAAGAGTTCTATATCATTTCCCATCAAAAGTATGTCATCTACATATAATATGAGAAATGCTACAGAGCTCCCACTCACTTTCTTGTAAACACAGGCTTCTCCATAAGTCTGCGTAAACCCAAACGCTTTGATCATCTCATCAAAGCGAATGTTCCAACTCCGAGATGCTTGCACCAGCCCATAAATCGAGCGTTGGAGCTTGCACACCTTGTCAGCATTCTTAGGATCGACAAAACCTCCCGGCTGCATCATATACAATTCTTCCTTAAGGAAACCATTAAGGAATGCCGTTTTGACGTCCATTTGCCATATCTCATAATCATAGAATGCGGCAATTGCTAACATGATTCAGACTGACTTTAGCTTCGCTACTGGTGAGAAAGTCTCATCGTAGTCAACCCCTTGAACTTGTCGATAACCCTTAGCGACAAGCCGAGCTTTATAGATGGTCACATTACCATCCGCGTCTGTCTTCTTCTTAAAGATCCATTTATTTTCTATGGCTCGCCGCTCAACGGGCAAGTCAGTCAAAGTCCATACTTCGTTTTCATACATGGATCCTATCTCGGATTTCATGGCTTCTAGCCATTTGTCGGAATTCGGGCCCGCCATCGCTTCTTCATAGTTCGAAGGTTCACCGTTGTCTAACAACATAATTTCCAAGACAGGGTTGCCGTACCACTCTGGTGCGGAACGTGTCCTTGTGGACCTTCGAATTTCAGTAGGAGCTTGATCAGAAGTATCTTGATCATCATCATTAACTTCCTCTCTAGTCGGTGTAGGCACCTCAGGAACATTTTCTTGAGCTGCGCCATTTTCCGGTTCAAGAGGTAATACTTCATCAAGTTCTACTTTCCTCCCACTTACTTCTTTTGAGAGAAACTTCTTCTCTAGAAAGGATCCATTCTTGGCAACAAAAATCTTGCCTTCGGATCTGAGGTAGAAGGTATACCCAATAGTTTCTTTAGGGTATCCTATGAAGACGCATTTTTCCGACTTGGGTTCGAGCTTTTCAGGTTGAAGTTTCTTGACATAAGCATCGCATCCCCAAACTTTCAGAAACGACAGCTTAGGTTTCTTTCCAAACCATAATTCATACGGTGTCGTCTCAATGGATTTCGACGGAGCCCTATTTAAAGTGAATGCGGCAGTCTCTAAAGCATACCCCCAAAAAGATAGCGGTAAATCGGCAAGAGACATCATAGATCGCACCATATCTAATAGAGTGCGATTACGACGTTCGGACACACCATTACGCTGAGGTGTTCCAGGCGGCGTGAGCTGTGAAACTATTCCACATTTTCTTAAGTGTGTGCCAAACTCATGACTCAAGTATTCGCCTCTACGATCTGATCGCAGGAACTTGATTTTCCTGTCACGTTGATTCTCAACCTCACTCTGAAATTCCTTGAACTTTTCAAAGGTCTCAGACTTGTGTTTCATTAAGTAGACATACCCATATCTACTCAAGTCATCAGTGAGGGTGAGAACATAACGATAGCCACCGCGAGCCTCAACACTCATTGGACCGCACACATCAGTATGTATGATTTCCAATAAGTTGGTTACTCGCTCCATTGTTCCTGAGAACGGAGTCTTGGTCATTTTACCCATGAGGCATGGTTCGCACGTGTCAAATGATTCGTAATCAAGAGACTCTAAAAGTCCATCAGCATGGAGCTTCTTCATGCGTTTGACACCTATGTGACCAAGGCGGCAGTGCCACAAGTATGTGGGACTATCACTATCAATCTTACATCTTTTGGTACTCACACTATGAACATGTGTAGCATTACGCTCGAGGTTCATAAAGAATAAACCATTCACCATCGGAGCATGACCATAAAACATATCTCTCATATAAATAGAACAACCATTATTCTCGAATTTAAATGAGTAGCCATCTCGTATTAAACGAGATCCTGATACAATGTTCATGCTCAAACTTGGCACTAAATAACAATTATTGAGGTTCAAAACTAATCCCGTAGGTAAATGTAGAGGTAGCGTGCCGACGGCGATCACATCGACCTTGGAACCATTCCCGACGCGCATCGTCACCTCGTCCTTCGCCAGTCTCCGCTTATTCCGCAGCTCCTGCTTTGAGTTACAAATGTGAGCAACTGCACCGGTATCAAATACCCAGGAGCTACTACGAGTACTGGTAAGGTACACATCAATTACATGTATATCACATATACCTTTCGTTTTGCCGGCCTTCTTGTCCGCTAAGTACTTGGGGCAGTTCGGCTTCCAGTGACCACTTTCCTTGCAATAAAAGCACTCAGTCTCGGGCTTGGGTCCATTCTTTGGCTTCTTCCCGGCAGCTTGCTTGCCGGGCGCGGCAACTCCCTTGCCATATTTCTTGAAGGTTTTATTACCCTTGCCTTTCTTGAACTTAGTGGTTTTATTCACCATCAACACTTGATGTTCCTTTTTGACTTCTACCTCTGCTGATTTCAGCATTGCAAATACTTTAGGAATGGTCCTTTCCATCCCCTGCATATTGAAGTTCATCACAAAGCTCTTGTAGCTCGGTGGAAGCGACTGAAGGATTCTGTCAATGACCGCGTCATCCGGGAGATTAACTCCCAGCTGAGTCAAGCGGTTATGTAACCCAGACATAGTGAGTATGTGCTCACTGACAGAACTATTTTCCTCCATCTTACAGCTAAAGAACTTGTCGGAGACTTGATATCTCTCGACCCGGGCATGATCTTGGAAAACCATTTTCAGCTCTTCGAACATCTCATATGCTCCGTGTCTCTCAAAACGCTTTTGGAGCCCCGGCTCTAAGCTGTAAAGCATGCCGCACTGAACGAGGGAGTAGTCATCGGTACGTGCCTGCCAAGTGTTCATAACGTCTTGTTCTGCAGGGAGAACAGGTGCGTCACCCAGCGGTGCTTGTAGGACATAATCTTTCTTGGCAGCTATGAGGATGATCCTCAGGTTCCGGACCCAGTCCGTGTAGTTGCTGCCACCGTCTTTCAGCTTGGTTTTCTCTAGGAACGCGTTGAAGTTGAGGACTACGTTGGCCATTTGATCTACAAGACATATTGTAAAGATTTTTAGACTAAGTTCATGATAATTAAGTTCATCTAATCAAATTATTCAATGAACTCCCACTTAGATAGACATCCCTCCTGTAATCTAAGTATAACATGATCCGAGTTAACTAGGCCGTGTCCGATCATCACGTGAGATGGACTAGTCAACATCGGTGAACATCTTCATGTTGATCGTATCTTCTATACGACTCATGCTCGACCTTTCGGTCTTCTGTGTTCTGAGGCCATGTCTGTACATGCTAGGCTCGTCAAGTCAACCTAAGTGTTTGCATGTGTAAATCTGTCTTACACCCGTTGTATGTGAACGTTAGAATCTATCACACCCGATCATCACGTGGTGCTTCGAAACAACGAACTGTCGCAACGGTGCACAGTTAGGGGGAACACTTTCTTGAAATTATTATGAGGGATCATCTTATTTACTACCGTCGTTCTAAGCAAACAAGATGCAAAAACATGATAAACATCACATGCAATCAAATAATAATAGTGACATGATATGGCCAATATCACATAGCTCCTTTGATCTCCATCTTGGGGCTCCATGATCATCTTGTCACCGGCATGACACCATGATCTCCATCATCATGATCTCCATCATCGTGTCTCCATGAAGTTGCTCGCCAACTATTACTTCTACTACTATGGCTAACGCGTTTAGCAATAAAGTAAAGTAATTTACATGGCGTTTCTCAATGACACGCAGGTCATACAAAAAATAAAGACAACTCCTATGGCTCCTGTCGGTTGTCATACTCATCAACATGCAAGTCATGATTCCTATTACAATAGCATGAACATCTCATACATCACATATATATCATTCATCATTCATCACAACTTTGGCCATATCATATCACAAAGCACTTGCTGCAAAAACAAGTTAGACGTCCTCTAATTGTTGTTGCAAGTTTTACGTGGCTGAAATAGGGTTCTAGCAAGAACGTTTTCTTACCTACGTGAAAGCCACAACATGATTTGTCAACTTCTATTTACCCTTCATAAGGACCCTTTTCATCGAAACCGCTCCAACTAAAGTGGGAGAGACAGACACCCGCCAGCCACCTTATGCAACTAGTGCATGTTAGTCAGTGGAACCGGTCTCACGTAAGCGTACGTGTAAGGTTGGTCCGGGCTGCTTCATCCCACAATACCGTTGAAGCAAGATAAGACTAGTAGCGGCAAGAAAGTTGACAACATCAGCGCCCACAACAAATTGTGTTCTACTCGTGCAAGAGAACTACGCATAGACCTAGCTCTGATACCACTGTTGGGGAACGTTGCAGAAAACAAAAAATTTCCTACAGTTTCACCAAGATCCATCTAGGAGTTCATCTAGCAACGAGTGATCAGATTGCATCTACATGCCTTTGTAGATCACGCGCGGAAGCGTTCAAAGAACGGGGATGAGGAAGGCGTACTCGACGTGATCCAAATCACCGGAGATCCTAGCGCCGAACGGACGGCACCTCGGCGTTCAACACACGTACGGTTAGCGTAACGTCTCCTCCTTCTTGATCCGGCAAGGGGGAAGGAGAGGTTGAGGAAGATGGCTCCAGCAACAGCACGGCGGCGTGGTGGTGATGGAGCTGCAGTACTCCGGCAGGGCTTCGCCAAGCTCTATGGAGGAGGAGGATGTGTTGGAGAGGGAGAGGGAGGCACCAAAGGCATGGTGTGAGAGGCCCTCCTTCCCCCACTATATATTGGGAGCCTAGGGGGGGGGGCGCCGGCCCTAGGAGATTCAATCTCATAGGGGGGCGGCGGCCAAGGGAGGAATCCCTCCTTCCCAAGGCACCTAGGAGGTGCCTTCCCCTTTTGGGACTCTTCCCTTCCTTATCCCTAGGCGCATGGGCCTCTTGGGGCTGGTGCCCTTGGCCCATATAGGCCAAGGCGCACCCCCTACAGCCCATGTGGCCCCCCGGGGCAGGTGGCCCCACCCGGTGGACCCCCGGGACCCTTTCGGTGGTCCCGGTACAATACTGGTGACCCCGAAACTTGTTCCGATGGCCGAAATAGCACTTCCTATATATAATTCTTTACCTCCGGACCATTCCGGAACTCCTCGTGACGTCCGGGATCTCATCCGGGACTCCGAACAACATTCAGGTTACTGCATATACATATCCCTACAACCCTAGCATCACCGAACCTTAAGTGTGTAGACCCTACGGGTTCGGGAGACATGTAGACATGACCGAGATCGCTCTCCGGTCAATAACCAACAGCGGGATCTGGATACCCATGTTGGCTCCCACATGCTCCTCGATGATCTCATCAGATGAACCACGATGTCGAGGATTCAAGCAACCCCGTATACAATTCCCTTCGTCAATCGGTATGTTACTTGCCCGAGATTCGATCGTCGGTATCCCAATACCTCGTTCAATCTCATTACCGGCAAGTCACTTTACTCGTATCGTAATGCATGATCCCGTGACCAGACACTTGGTCACTTTGAGCTCATTATGATGATGCATTACTGAGTGGGCCCAGTGATACCTCTCCGTCATACGGAGTGACAAATCCCAGTCTTGATCCGTGTCAACCCAACAGACACTTTCGGAGATACCCGTAGTATACCTTTATAGTCACCCAGTTACGTTGTGACGTTTGGTACACCCAAAGCACTCCTATGGTATCCGGGAGTTACACGATCTCATGGTCTAAGGAAAAGATACTTGACATTGGAAAACTCTAGCAAACGAACTATACGATCTTGCGCTATGTTTAGGATTGGGTCTTGTCCATCACATCATTCTCCTAATGATGTGATCTCGTTATCAATGACATCCAATGTCCATAGTCAGGAAACCATGACTATCTGTTGATCAACGAGCTAGTCAACTAGAGGCTTACTATGGACATGTTGGTGTCTAAGTATTCACACATGTATTACGATTTCCGGATAACACAATTATAGCATGAATAAAGACAATTATCATGAACAAGGAAATATAATAATAATGCTTTTATTATTGCCTCTAGGGCATATTTCCAACAAGCTGACCATTCCACTTTCCTTTTAAATGAGTTGAATCTATGCTAATATATGGCCTACATCCATTCACAAAACCATCTATGCAAGGCTTGAAAGCGATAAATAGCTTGCTGAAATGCACTTCACCTTCATGTGTGGTCGTATCAATCTCAACAATACTCCCAGAGACCTCAATTCTATTTCAGCCTTGTACTTGTACAACATCCTGAAACTTTCTTC
Organism: Triticum urartu; assembly: GCF_056163025.1. Classification (NCBI taxonomy): domain Eukaryota; kingdom Viridiplantae; phylum Streptophyta; class Magnoliopsida; order Poales; family Poaceae; genus Triticum; species Triticum urartu. The sequence goes on along the minus strand of NC_141877.1, from coordinate 641,197,162 downwards.
CCAACTCCCATATAAGCCGTCTGCTGCCTTTTGTTTGCCTTTCCACACTGTGTGATAGTTAAGTGTGACATGATGCTCATCTTGCAAGTCTTTAAGTATCTTCACAGCACCAACGGTTGGATCCTTCTTCAACATAGCTACTGCCTTGTCGGCAACCCATGATTGAGATGTCATTCTTGTCACTTTTCCACTCGTTGAACTACAAATATGCTCCATTTGGTGCTTCACAACCTACAACAAAAAATGGTATAGATCTGAAGGTTATTACTATGACAAAAAAATGAAGCAAGAAACATATGAAGCAAGAAACATATAAAGCACAAAAAGGCAGTTACCATCACACATTTTTCATCCCTTCGCCAACTAGCAGTTATAGCCCATTTGCAAGGTTCACCTATTATGGATTGACCTTTGCAAAAAGCCTGAAACCTCCCCGGCTCATTTTTTGGTGCCATATTCAAACTCTCCATTGACAGCCCACTGTTTTAAAGCCTTTCTAAATTCAACCATGTTAGGATAAGGTGTCCCTATATCCATGGCTGGGTTTCGTTCATCCCAGGCAATAAGTGGCTCCTCTGGAGCCTTATCATCAACAACAATATCTGCATCTTTGATATCATGTAAGTCAGACTCCACATCAGGAGTAGGAAGCTCAGTTGCTCTCTCATCCAGCTCTGTTTTTAAACCAAATAGAGCAAACATGGCTTTCTCGTCCGGTGGTTTTTCATCCCCATCGTTTTCTAGTTCAATCACAAAGCTTGACCAATCAATAGTAGCACTACCATTTTCTACTTCATTGCCTGAGATCGCCCCCATGGTTAGGTTTATCACACTGGATTGGTTAGAATCATGCACAGACATTGCATCGATCCTATTCAATATAGACAGAAAAAATCAGAAAATGCACACACCAAAACTCATGCATACATCAATTAGAACAGGGGAATATGATGTTACCTTTTCAGATCCATCACACCCCTTAGTCAATCCAGCCCCTCCCACTCAAATCCCATGCAAATCACACACAAAACCTAGGGTTCCACGATTTAGAAACTGTACCAGAAGAAGATCACAAAATCTGTGAAAAATACAAAGGGGAAGAGGTTGCCTTACCTTGGGCCAGGGATGGGAGGCAGCGGATGGGGGGGAAACACGGCGGAGCAGGGCGGCGGACGGCGGGCGCAGTGGCTCTGGCGACTGGCGGCTCGCGGCTAGGTCAAGTTGGGGAGGGGAGATAGAATGAAGAACGGGCCAGGCCTCGGGCCTTGTCTCGTGCGTTTGAGGAAAACTGGACGAGGGCAGATTTGGCATTTCCAAATTTGTTAAGTCCAGATTCTTTCCTTATGCGCTAAATGAATAGATAACAGCGCTTGAGGGGCAAGCGAGCCAAAATTAGGCCACGTCGGGGGCTTGAGAGAAAGGCAAACGAACAGAGGGGCTTAAGATCAAAGGCGCATGAGCTGGGGGGTTAAAATCGATTCTCCCTGAAGCAACAATGGTCATGTTTATCCATGCATGCCTGATTATTCATTCATTCCCTGGTGAGTTTGCTTTGCTGTATGTCCCAACCCAATACAATTTTTTGGCATAACTATTACTATATTGTTTCTTGATTGTGTTAGCCTCTAACTTTTTGCCTTGCTGTTATGTAATTTCATTCACGGTTTTTTAGCCAATTTTGGTGTCAATTACTCAGTAAAGTCAGCTTCAATTGGCTGGTTCTACGATCAAATGGAAGGTGAGATATATTTGCTCTTCAATGATCAGCATAGTCCACTTATCGCATTTAGAAAATTTCAAACATGGATGATCTTATGTTGTGTTTTAGAATGTAAACTATACTGCAGTTATACAGTCACCAATCTGTAGCTTGCCGAGGTTAGTAATGAAACTTGCTTGGGATGTTTCTAATCACAACAAGATGAATTTTACTTTTTTTGAAACGCATAGGTGACCTTTATTACATGCAGGTTGTTTATTTTCATCTTTTTTTTTATCACGGACCGGGTTTCTATGGGCTAATCTGAAATTCCTCTTTGCATGCTAGATATTGCCTTGCCTTCTTTTACATTCCTTGAGGTAACACACACATGAATATTAGATGGAGTGGAGATAGCAAATAGAAGAACCACGGAGTGAAGGACTAAGAGCACTACCATGCTTCGGTATAATTTTTCCTATTATCCTTTGCATTTGGTCGTATTCCTGTTTTGTTCATTTTACTAGGTTCAATCCATTATATCTTGGGCGAGCAATGTGTTCTAACATGGTTGTTGCCTTCCATCGTCTCCATTTTAGAATGACCATTCTTACCATGTTTTTATACATTAACATTTAACTAGCTCACATAATTCACATTTTGTTACCTTTATAAATATATTCCAACTATTGTGTCCACTGGCTATTGAGATATTTTCATCTTATAATCATATACTCCCTCCATTCCCTTATACAACATCACTATGAAAAATACATTTTGCCACTAGTGCAGAACTGGGCAATAGCACCGGTTCGTAAGGCCCTTTAGTGTCGGTTCCATAACCGGCACTAAAGTGTGGTCACTAAAGGCCCCCCCCCTTTAGTATCGGTTCAGCACGAACCGGTGCTAAAGGGCAACCATGTGGCACGAGCCAGCTCCGGGGGCCGGGAGCCCTTTAGTACCGGTTGGTAACACCAACCGGTACTAAAATGTTTGGTTTTTGGTTTTATGATTTCTTTTTCATTTAATTTTGTGTTTTCCATTTTAATTCTTTTTCGTTTGCTGGTATTTTACGATACTACACATTGTACACGTTATGCATATATATATATAAATAGAATTTCTAGTAGAACCAATCATATATATATCATCAATGTCTCACAAACCACCATATTAATTCACACATACACACATGTATAGCTATATACAATTTCTCCTACATATGCATGTTGCCTTCGGAGCCAGTGGCATTAGCCTAATTGGTGCCTTCGGAGCACGATGACAATTGGAAGTGGTTCATGACCTGGTCGATGGGGGCGGTAGCGGGTAATAGTATTCTCCCTTCGGATTTATGACCTGGTCGAGCAAAAATCCCGCTATTTCCTCTTGAAGTGCTTCTACGCGCTCCGTTTCTAGGAGCTTGTCCCGCACCTCTTTGAACTGTTAAGAACGAGATCAATATGCATGTGTATTAGTTGTGTGACTAGATATCGATAATGGTGTAAAAATTGTGAATAGTGTTCTGACAAGCGTACCCATTCCTGTCTTTGAGATCTGCTCCTTTCGGACGCCATCATGCGAATGTTCTCGCAAACGCAGAATGCACACAGATCAGTCCCCTACACCTACTTCAAGGCCTTTATTACAAGAATGGAATTCTGAAGCATGATAATTAAAGAGATGGCAGCTATCTAGCTAGCTAGTACTACTTAATTACTTACCTTGGGTCGAAACCATTTCAGTTGTCGTTTCCAGTCGCCTTCCGTGACGCTGATGAACCTTGCCCAAGCCCTACCCGCCGACAAAGAAAATGAATAAAGGGGTTATTAAATAGTTCATATCATGAAATGACGAACTAAATAGGCCGAGATATATAGTTAATAATGATTGAAATTACCTGTTGACTATCCCAAACAAGATGTTATAGTCACTATTTGCTTTGAGTAGTGAGTCCAGTATTTGAACTGTTCCGGCGTCAACTTTAATGATACACAAGATCCAGTGAAATATGCATGCACACACGTTTGCATGTCTTAATTAAGCGGGCATATGTAAGCAAAAACATGTAGCTAGCTAGTAGGCAAAAACAGAGAATTTGTAGTACAAGAAAGTGTGACTCACTGGAAGTTGTAAGGAAGTAGTATATCTTCATTGTATTTGAGGCGCTTCAAGAACTCTAGCATGCTGTCCTCTACCTGCTTTTCATAATGCTTGTTTATTTTCCATGTGTATTCATTAACGGTGTTTGGGTCAATGAACCCAATGCCATAGCGTCCACCTTTTCTCATTTCATACATCTTCATCCTGCATAATACCACAGAAAATAATATAGTGAGGATAATTACAGGTAATGATTGATCAAAAGGATCACTACAGCTAGCTTGAGACTTAAATTACAGAAAGAAATCACTTACAGACAATAGAAACTGACGATAGATTTGTCGAGTGCGTCTTGATTATATAACTGAAACAGTTCAGAATACTCAACGGTCACAGCATTCTCATGGTAGTAATGATCCTTCTTGACTTGCACCATGAGGGACTCTCGATCGGATCTCTTGGTAATGTCCATGTACCATTGATGCAATTCATACATTCTCGTTGGGAGCTTCTTGACCTCTTCTGGCTTGACCAAAGGTTGGCCCCAGGCATATTTCCGTTTTATTTCCTCCTCTGTAAGCACAGGCATGTCCTCGATCTCGAGGAGTTGTCTAACAGTGATGTTGAGAGTTTCAGCCTGCATTATATGCTCCTGGGTTATTACCACATCGCCCACCTCGGGAACATAAACTGTTTGCCCACAATAATATTGGGCGCGCGTACTGTCACATGTTGTTCGCGGCACAACAAGCGGGAGGATCGATTGTGCCGCCTGTTCTCCCAGCTGGGCAATAGTTTTCCCGCATTTTTTGACAGCTGCTTGTTGTTTGCTCGAGCTCGAGCTCGCCTTCTTTTGTAGACGTTGTCGATGTAACTTCCTGATGTGGCACTCATAGTCTGTGTCAACAGGCTTAGGAGCTGGTGGTTGAGCCATACGAATGAAGTGGTCAACTACTTCCACAGGCACTTTCTCCCTTGGCGGCAGTGGCGGTTTCGGTCCAAAATGGGCGTCGACTTCTGCCCGCACTATGGCATTGGTTTGCTCCTCGGTCCTGTCATAAGCCCTCTTAGGAAGAGGAGTAGTGAGGTTTGGACCATATTTATATCGCTTGCCTCCGCCTGTACTTCCTGTACTATGACCTTGACTCGTACCGCTACGCACCATAGCTGCGGGGTGTCTCTTCTGTGATTGCTGAGGCGGCGGAGACGGCTGACGGGGCTGAGTTGGACGAGGAGGAGTGGCCTGAAGCTGTGCCGGACTTGCAGTGGCCTGAGGTTGTGCCGGACTTGGAGGAGGAGTGGACGTCTGACGCTGTGTCAGACTTGGAGGAGGAGTGGCCTGACACTTTGCCGGACTTGGAGGAGGAGGAGTGGCCTCACGCGTTGGTGGACTTGGAGGAGCGGGAGTCTGCTGACTCGGTGGCGGACTTCGACGAGGAGTCGGGTGACGTAGTGTCGGTGGCCTTCGAAAGATGATGCAATCCTTTCTCCATAGGATGATACGATGTTTGGCATCTCCGAGTGTGTGCTCCTCGTCACCTCCAGGAATGTCAAGCTCTAGCCCCGAATATTGGTCCACCACCTCATCAACCATGACACGAGCATAGCCTGCTGGAATCGGGTTGCAATGGAAGGTTGCATCGGGGGAATTTGTATAAGCAACGCCCTCCGCCACCTTCAAGGATATGTTCTTAATTTTAAAGTGTAGCTCATTGTTAGTGTTCTCCGCGATATCATCCACGGGGTATCTATCCAGCATTGCGTCAAACGGGGCGGAACCCACGCTGCTTCTCGGCATGGATGGGGCGGTGGTATCCAATGCTGGATCATCCGCTAGCTGATGCAGCTGCTGAGACCCCCTTTGCTGGCTAAGTGAGTCGATCTGCTCCTGCTGCCGCTGGAATTTGATTGCCAAGTCTGCGTGCGCTGATTCTAGGCCTTGAAGGCGTTCATAGTCGAGCTTCCTCTGCTCCTCCTCCATCTTCCTCTTCTTCTCCTCCGCAATCTTCTTTCTCGCACGGGTTCTGTAGTCGGTGTTCCAGTCCGAAAACCCCTCATACCACGGAATAGCGCCCATGCCTCGTGTTCTTTCCGGGTGTTCAGGATTTCCCAGGGCACGCGTAAGCTCGTCGTTCTCTCTGTTGGGCTCGAACAACCCGGATCGAGCCTCTTCTATTGCAACAAGTAGCTTATCTCCAGCTCCGTCTAGACATGCCTTTTTGGAAACTTTGCTTGTCTTCGGGTCCAACTCCCCCCCATGCGCATAGAACCAAGTCCTGCACCTGGGGGGCCAGCTCAATGTTTCTGGAGTGACACTTGCATCCAGCATCTCTTTCTCAGACTTATCCCACTTAGGCATTCCCACCGCATAGCCACCTGGCCCCAGCTTATGGAACTTATCCTTTTTTGCGGCATTGGCCTTGTTTATTCTTGACCGTTCCTTAGATAATTCTGAATCCTTGAATTTCACGAAATCGTCCCAATGAGCACTTTGATTCTCTAGTGTTCCCTCGAATACTGGAGTCTTCCTTCCTCCCTTGACGTACTTGTCCCATTCACGATTCTTGTGGTTCTTGAATGCAACCGCCATCTTCCTAAGAGCAGCGTCCTTGACTTTCTGCACATCTGCTTCTGTGAAATGATCTGGTAGGGTGAAATGTTCCATGAGAGTATCCCAAAGCAGACTTTTTTGTCTGTCGTCGACAAAAGTAAGATCTGGATGTGGCTTTACTGGCTCTCTCCATTCTTGAAGGGGGATCAGGAGTTGGTCCTTCACAAGAACTGCGCACTGACGAAAGAACTTGTCCGCAATCTTCTTAGGCACGAATGGTTCGCAATTAGGTTTGATTTCCTCGACATTATACTTTACGCCCTCCTTCAACTTTTTGTTCGGGCCTCGTTTCGTCCTGTTGCCTGAAGATTTGCTCGATCCGGATGGCTGAAAGAAGAAAGATCGATTCGTTAATATATCTTCAACTCATTTAAAACATGTGATGATCACCAGATGCCTGCTTATATAAATATATATATCTCTCCGGTGTTGTCATAATCGTAGTTCATGACTTCATCAATTCGGTCGTCGCGATCGAATATCATATCACCCTCTCCGGTGTTGTTTAGAAATTTGGAGCCGTCATAATCTTCTTCATTCTGATCATCATCTGGCCCGCGTATTATATAGAACATGGTCTGTTCTCCCTCTCTGTTGGTATTGTCCGCCATAGCTTTTATTTAACTATGCCAAAAGAAATATAAAACAATTTAGTATTCAAATTACATCATCTCAAATAATAGATATAATCTCGAATACATCGTCTCGAATAATAGATATAATCTCGAATACATCGTCTCGAATAACAGATATAATCTCGAATACATCGTCTCGAATAATATATAATATCGAATACATCGTCTTGAATATTATATATCGAGTACATCACTGGCTAGGTAGCTAATAAATATCGAATACTACAGAAGAATCTAGGACACTCGCGGTTCCTGCGGCGCGGGCGGTGGACACCCAAAGAGAAGGAACCCTCACAGGATCATAGCTAAAGTGAGATCCCTGAAGAAACTGCCAGGTATTGGAGAACCTGCCGCCCTCTAACGCAACCATGTAGTGATGGACATGCTCGTCCTCCTCCCTAACATGGCGACGTACCACCTCCGGCGGGGCCGGCTCCCTCTGCACCGAAACTGGCCCACGCGAACGCCACCAAATGAGATCAGGGTCGACGACGGGACCCGGGGCCGGGTTCCTCATCAAGCGGCGCCCCTCCAGGCAGCACCTCCCAGTGCCAGCCCGGCGGAGCCCAGTCCCGGACATGGGTCAGTCGGACATCGTCGCGGACGGGTCGACGGCGAGGATGCGGGCCGGGCATCGTCGAGAACAAATACTAGCTATATGCCCGCAAAAAGTAACATTTTTTAATGATTGGATTTTGATAACTAAAATTTCTAACATTTCTATATAACTAACATTTCTAATATTTCTAGAACTAAAAAAAAGAAAAATTTCTAACAATTCTAACTTTTTTATAACTATTTCTATAACTAAAAAACAGAAAAATTTCTAACAATTCTAACATTTCTAACTATTCTAACAATTCTAACATTTCTAACTATTTCTAAAAAACAGAAAAATTTCTAACAATTTCTAAAAAATAGAAAATTTTCTAACAATTCTAACTTTTTTATAACTATTTCTATAACTAAAAAAGAGAAAAATTTCTAACAATTCTAACATTTATAACTATTCTAACAATTCTAACATTTCTAACTATTCTAACAATTATAACATTTCTAACTATTTCTAAAAAACAGAAAAATTTCTAACAATTTCTAAAAAACAGAAAAATTTCTAACTATTTGTATAACTAAAAAACAAAAAAAATGTATATGTGTGTGCGCACTCACCGACGAGGCGAGAGGCGACGGGGGGCGGCGAAGGGGACGACGACGGGCGCGGCGACAACGGGGATGACGACGACGGGGACAGGGACGGGGCGGCGATGACGGGGACGGGGACGTACGGGCCGGGGCGGCGACGACGACGGGGACGTACGGGGCGGCGACGACGGGGACGGGGACGACGCGGGATGGGCCAGGACGGGGCGGCGGTGACGATGGGGACGACGGGGACGGGGACGACGGGGGTGGCGACGACGGGGCGGCGACGACGGGGCGGCGACGACGGGGACGGGGCGGCGACGGGGGCGGCGACGAGGGATGGAGACGTACGGGGGGCGCGGCGGGCGACGGTGCAGAGGAGAAGAAGCAGATGAGAAACTGAAATTTTCGTAAGTGTTGTTTATATAGGAGGGGCCTTTAGTACCGGTTGGAGCCACCAACCGGTACTAAAGGCCTGTTTTGGCCAGGCCAAGCGGCGGGAAGCGACCCCCTTTAGTACCGGGTGGTGGCTCCAACCGGTACTAAAGGCCCCCCCTTTAGTACCGGTTGGTGCCACGACCTGGTACTAAAGGGGGTGCGCTGGTGCAGGTGCGGTGCGGCAAGTTTAGTCCCACCTCGGTAGCCGAGGGGCGACCGCACTGGTTTATAAACCCCCGTGCGGTAGCTCTCTCGAGCTCCTCTCCAAAGCAGGCCTACTGGGCCTACATGTTCTGTGCTGCCATGTTGGCCTACTGGGCCATTGCGGGCCTACATCCTGGCCCAACAACAGGTTGGGTTTCTAGTCGTATGCCGGCCGCTTTGGCCTAGTAGGCGGGCTTTTTTATTTTTTTTGCTTTATTTATTTTTGAGTTGTTTTTTATGTATTTAGAGTTTCTTTGTGAATATTTTTGCTTTAGGTACAAAAAATTACAAACTTTCTGTTAGTGCCCGTAGTTTTCAAATTTGAATAGTTTAAATTTTGAATTATTTGAAATTAGTGTGAATCACTAGTTTGTGAATAACTTAACTTTAAAAATCAGTAAAGGCATGAAAGAATTTGTTTGCACATAAAATTTCTTCGCGATTCAAATGCCAAAACACATAATTAACTACCCTAACTATTACAGAGATTCCCTTCTGGGTGTGAAACACAGAAGAAACTGATGATAGTGAAGCCGATCACATCCCAGATCTTTGGGTGTGAAACTTTTTCTTCGCGTGTGTCCCTTTGCGCCGTAACCATGGAAAATCTTCATCATTTAACGGGATGCTCGGGTCAATATTCACTGTGAATGGAGCAATTTCATCAAACTTTTCATAATCTTCTGACTTGTCTGTCTTGTCATCCACTCCCACGATGTTTCTCTTCCCAGAAAGAACTATGTGCCGCTTTGGCTCATCGTACGATGCATTCGCTTCCTTATCTTTTCTTTTTCTTGGCTTGGTAGACATGTCCTTCACATAGAAAACCTGTGCCACATCATTGGCTAGGACGAATGGTTCGTCTGCATATGCAAGATTGTTGAGATCGACTGTTGTCATTCCGTACTGCGCGTCTTCCGTTACCCTGCCTCTTGTCATATTGACCCATTTGCACCGAAACAAAGGGACCTTCAAACCACGTCGATAGTCAAGTTCCCATATGTCCTGTATATAACCATAATATGTTTCCTTTCCCATCTTGGTTTCTGCATCAAAGCGGACACCACTGTTTTGGTTGGTGCTCTTCTTATCTTGGGCGATCGTGTAAAATGTATTACCATTTATCTCGTACCCTTTCAAAGTCATTATATTCGAAGATGGTAACTGGGATAGCAAGTACAGGTCATCTTCAATAGAGGTGTCATGCATGGTACGTGTCTGCAACCAGCTGGCGAAACTCCTGGTTTGTTCACGTGTAATCCAGTCATCAGACCGCTCCGGGTGTTTGGAGCGTAGCAAATTCTTGTGTTCATCCATATACGGAGCCACCAAGGCGGAATTCTGTAGAACTGTGTAGTGTGCTTCAGTGAGAGAATGTTCGTCCATACATATTATTTGTTCCCCTCCTAGCATGCCTTTTCCATCCAGTCTGCCCTTATGCCGCGATTCAGGAACACCAATCGGCTTAAGGTCAGGAATAAAGTCAATACAAAACTCAATGACCTCCTCATTTTGACGGCCCTTGGAGATGCTTCCTTCTGGCCTAGCACGGTTATGAACATATTTCTTTAAGACTCCCATGAACCTCTCAAAGGGGAACATATTGTGTAGAAATACAGGACCAAAAACGTTAATCTCTTCACATAGGTGAACTAGGACGTGCGTCATGATGTTGAAGAAGGATGGTGGGAACACCAACTCGAAACTGACAAGACATTGCACCAAATCATTCTCTAACCTTGGTATGATTTCTGGATCGATTACCTTCTGAGAGATTGCATTGACAAATGCACATAGCTTCACAATGGCTAATCGAACGTTTTCCGGTAGAAGCCCCCTCAATGCAACCGGAAGCAGTTGCGTCATAATCACATGGCAGTCATGAGACTTTAGGTTCTGGAATTTTTTCTCTGCCATGTTTATTATTCCCTTTATATTCGACGAGAAGCCAGACGGTACCTTAATACTGAGCAGGCATTCAAAGAAGATTTCCTTCTCTTCTTTGGTAAGAGCGTAGCTTGCATGACCCTGATGTATGCCGTCTTTTCCGTGCATACGTTGCCGATCCTCTCGTGCCTCAGGTGTATCTTTTGTCTTCCCATACACGCCCAAGAAGCCAAGCAGGGTCACACAAAGATTCTTCGTCACGTGCATCACGTTGATTGCGGAGCGGACCTCTAGGTCTTTCCAATAGGGCAGGTCCCAAAATATAGATTTCTTCTTCCACATGGGTGCGCGTCCGTCAGCGTCATTCGGAACAGCTTGTCCACCAGGACCCTTTCCAAAGACCACCTTCAAATCCTTGACCATATCATGTACATCAGCACCAGTACGGTGGCGAGGCTTCGTCCGGTGATCCGCCTCACCTTTGAAATGCTTGCCTTTCTTTCTTACGGGATGCCTGCTCGGAAGAAATCGACGATGTCCCAGGTACACATTCTTCTTACAATTAGCCAAATATATACTTTCGGTATCGTCCAAACAGTGCGTGCATGCGCGGTATCCCTTCTTTGTTTGTCCTGAAAGGTTACTGAGAGCAGGCCAATCATTGATGGTCACGAACAGCAACGCCTTTAGGTCAAATTCTTCCCCCATGTGCTCATCCCATGCACGTACACCTGTTCCATTCCACAGTTGTAAGAGTTCTTCAACCAATGGCCTTAGGTACACATCAATGTCGTTGCTGGGTTGCTTAGGGCCTTGGATGAGCACTGGCATCATAATGAACTTCCGCTTCATGCACAACCAAGGAGGAACGTTATACAAACATAGAGTCACAGGCCAGGTGCCATGGTTGCTGCTCTGCTCCCCAAAAGGATTAATGCCATCTGCGCTTAGACCAAACCATACGCTCCTTGCATCATCTACAAACTCCTTCCCGTACTTTCTTTCGATTTTTCTCCACTGCGACCCGTCAGCGGGTACTCTCAACTTTCCGTCTTTCTTACGGTCTTCTCTGTGCCATCGCATCGCCTTGGCATGCTCTTTGTTTTGGAACAAACGTTTCAACCATGGTATTATAGGAGCATACCACATCACCTTGGCAAGAATCTTCTTCCTGGGGCGCTCGCCCTCGACATCACCAGGGTCATCGCGGCTGATCTTATAGCGCAATGCACCACATACCGGGCAAGCGTTCAAATCCTCGTACTCACCGCGGTAGAGGATGCAATCATTAGGGCATGCATGTATCTTCTGCACCTCTAACCCTAGAGGGCAGACAGCCTTCTTTGCTTCGTACGTACTCTCGGGCAATTCGTTGTCCTTTGGAAGCATATCCTTTATCATTACCAGCAACTTTCCAAATCCCTTGTCAGATACACCATTCTCTGCCTTCCATTGCAGCAATTCCAGTGTGGTGCCCAGCTTTTTCTTGTCACCTACGCAATTCGGGTACAACAATTTTTTGTGATCCTCTAACATGCACTGCAACTTCTTCTTCTCCAAATCACTTGCGCAGTTTCTCTTTGCATCGGCAATGGCCCGACCTAGATCATCAACGGGCTCATCTGATGCCTCTTCTTCAGCTTCTTCCCGCATTGCCAGCTCAGCTTCTTCCCGCATTACCGGCTCAACTTCTTCCCTCATTGTTATATCATCGTATTCAGGGAACCCATGTCCAGGATAGCTGTCGTCGTCCACTTCTTCTTCATTGTCTTCCATCATAACCCCTCTTTCTCCATGCTTGGTCCAAACGTTATAGTGGGGCATGAAACCGGACTCAAACAGGTGGACGTGAATGGTTCTTGACATAGAGTAATTGTGACCATTCTTACAGCCAGCACATGGACAAGGCATAAAACCATCCGCCCGCTTGTTTGCCTCAGCCGCAAGCAGAAAAGTATGCACGCCATTAATGAACTCGGGAGAGCATCGGTCATTGTACATCCATTGCCGGCTCATCTTCAATACACAGCACCGAAAACACCAAATTAATACAATACATAAAGTTCATACATAAAGATCATACAACACTTAAATGCAACAAACAAATAACTCTCTAGCTAAAGAATTTAAATGCAACAACAAATGCGATCAAGATCGCAACTAAGGTAACAATTGATCCAACAGCATAATGATACCAAGACTCACTATGAATGGCATATTTTCTAATCTTTCTAATCTTCAAGCACATTTTCTCCATCTTAATCTTGTGATCATCGACGACATCGGCAACATGCAACTCCAATTCCATCTTCTCCCCCTCAATTGTTTTCAATTTTTCCTTCAAATCCTCGTTTTCTCTTTCAACTAAATTTAACCTCTCGACAATAGGGTCGGTTGGAATTTCCGGTTCAACTACCTCCTACATACAAATATCTATGTCAACTTGATGGGCATAATTTGTCATAAACACAAAATGCAATGAATAGTTTTAAAAGAGAATATACCACATCCGAATCATAACCCGGACGAGGGCCGACGGGGACGGATATCAAAACCATGGCACTATGTATAACAAACAACGTATGGGTAAGATAATTATACGAGTAACTATATATCCAAATCACACAAACATCAATTTTTATATAAAATTTCATGAACAAGAGGCTCACCACAAGGTGGTGCTGGCGACGCGATCGATAGTGGTTACGACGGAGATTTAGAAGGCACTAAGTAAACCACACCTACATATGCAAACTAAGTTTTATTTTTTTTACCTCAAATTGCATATAAAACAAATACTAGCACATATATATATCCTCCCAAATTACTAAACTCACAAATTAATCACTATATAAAGCATTGCAAGAGCTAATCTAGCAATGAGAGATGAAAGGATAAAGTTGCTAACCTTTGTGATCATTTGAATGGATGGGGGCCTTCAAATCTTGACAAATTTTGGGCAAAATGTGTGATGAGCTCGAGAGGAAGAGGGGAAGAACAGAGAGGAGAGGGGAAAGGGGAAGAACAGAGCGAGCTCGGGTGGATGAAGGGTTTATGTAGGACGACCTTTAGTACCGGTTCGTGCCAAGAACCGGTACTAAAGGGGCTGGAGGGGCCCCAGTCTGACAACATCTTGCCACCACTCTCATTAGTACCGGTTCGTGGCACGAACCGATGCTAAAGGTTCGCCACGAACCGGTACTAATGAAAGCGGCCCGGCTAGCCATTGGAACCGGCACTAATGTATACATTAGTGCCGGCTCAAATACAAACAGGCACTAATGTGCTTCACGTTTGACCCTTTTTCTACTAGTGTGCATCTATACAAGGCCACTAACAGTAACCGAGGCAAAATTTAATGATGTTTTCTCGTATTAGCAACTTGTTTAATACTTGCATGCATGTAGTCATAATGATACTGTGCTACTTCCTTCTTATTCCTTCCTTTCATGCATGTAGGCATATTAATGATCCCAATTAACAAGAAGAAAATTTGGTTTGCATAGTAGTCATTAAGTTTTACCTAGGTACCTGTAATTTGAGTTTGTGGCCTTGTATAAGGGAAGGGAGTATCTACTTTGTAAACAAAGTTATTTGATTTATTTATTATCATTTGCATCCATGGCTACAAGTTCCCGCAGCAACGCGCGGGGTATCATCTAGTTTTTTAAAACACGTCAAACCGGCAATTAGTTTCAAATTTCTTTTTTTTTAGATTTTAAATTGCATTGATTTTTATGCGTGGACAATTTGTTGGATTTTATATTGATATACATTTATTTTTAAAATCAGTTTGAATGTGACTCGAAATTTCGGGATTAAAAACAGTTCGGACCGCACCGAAATATGCAAAATTTAATATAATTTTTTAACCGTGGCCACAATATGGGCTGTAATGCTAACAAAAAGAATATGGGCTCCAAAAAAACTTTAAGAATTAGCAAATGAGCTATAAATTATTAGAAATAATGGAAGATGGGCTGTATGATGTTTTCCACAGATTTGAGGCTTTCCTAAAAAAGTTTGACGCACAAGCAATGATTGTTGGATGTCCATCCAACGGCCGTCGTGCTTCTTCAATCTCTGCTCTTCCTCCTCCAGCCGCTCGAGCAAGCGCCGGCGGGACTGCCTGCTCCCTCTTCCCCGCGGCCGGATATGCTGCCGCGCAGGCCTCACCGCCCAATCGTACTCTCATCGCTGGCCTAGCCATCCCTCTACTCACCCACACCTGTTGTTATTCTCCGGCGACGGCAGATGAACCAGTAAACGCTCGTATAGTCGTACTCCCCTCCGCGTGGGAAACAACTGCCGAGTCTTCCCTGCCTCCGTGTCATTCCCTTCCTAGGCCTCGCCGTCGTCCACCGTCCTGGTGCTATCGGCGCGGCCTGGTCAACGACCGACAAGCATCTGAAGTGGACTGTACGTGGAGAGGCTGACAGCTGGGTACACGGCCGCACGCAAGGAAATGCCTCCTTATTACGCGCAAAATAATGATTCCTCCACCTGACATCTAGGACCCACTGAAAGGGCCTCTGTATTTCGCGAAAAAGACGTTACCGCCACTGACAACTTTGACCCACCAGCTATATATTCGCACGCAAGGAAGTGCCTCCTTATTACGCACAAAAAAATGAACACTGCCCCTGCTAGCTGATACGTCTCCAACGTATCTATAATTTTTGATTGCTCCATGCTATATTATCTACTGTTTTGGACTATATTGGGCTTTATTTTCCACTTTTATATTATTTTTGGGACTAACCTATTAACCGGAGGCCCAACCCAGAATTGTTGTTTTTTGCCTATTTCAGTGTTCCGAAGAAACGGAATATCAAACGGAGTCCAAACGGAATAAAATCTTCGGGGACGTGATTTTCTCACCGAACGTGATCCAGGAGACTTGGACCCTGCTCCAAGGAACAAAAGAGGTGGTCACGAGGGTGGGCCCCCCCTAGGGCACGCCCCTGCCTCGTGGGCCCCTCGTTGCTCCACCGGCGTACTTCTTCCTCCTATATATACACACGTACCCCCAAACGATCAGAACAGGAGCCAAAAACCTAATCCCACCACTGCAACTTTCTGTATCCACGAGATCCCATCTTGGGGCCGGTTCCGGAGCTCCGCCGGAAGAGGGCCGTCATCACGGAGGGCTTCTACATCATCATAGCCTCTTCGATGAAGTGTGAGTAGTTTACCTCAGACCTTCGGGTCCATAGTTAGTAGCTAGATGGCTTCTTCTCTCTCTTTGAATCTCAATACAAAGTTCTCCCCCTCTCTTGTGGAGATCTATTCGATGTAATCTTCTTTTTGCGGTGTGTTTGTTGAGACCGATGAATTGTGGGTTTATGATCAAGTCTATCTATGAATAATATTTGAATCTTCTCTGAATTCTTTTATGTACGATTGGTTATCTTTGCAAGTCTCTTCGAATTATCCGTTTGGTTTGGCCAACTAGATTGGTAGTTCTTGCCATGGGAGAAGTGCTTAGCTTTGGGTTCGATCTTGCGGTGTCCTTACCCAGTGACAGAAGGGGCAACAAGGCACGTATTGTATCGTTGCCATCGAGGATAACAAGATGGGGTTTATTTCATATTGCATGAATTTATCTCTGTACATCATGTCATCTTGCTTAAGGTGTTACTCTGTATTTAACTTAATACTCTAGATGCATGCTGGATAGCGGTCGATGAGTGGAGTAATAGTAGTAGATGCAAAATCGTTTCGATCTACTTGTCGTGAATGTGATGCCTATATACATGATCATGCCTAGATATTCTCATAACTATGCTCAATTCTGTCAATTGCTCAACAGTAATTTGTTCACCCACCGTAGAATACTTATGCTCTTGAGAGAAGCCACTAGTGAAACCTATGGCCCCCGGGTCTATTCTCATCATATCAATCTCAATCACTTTAATCTTGCTTTGCTTTTTACTTTGCTTTTACTTTTTACTTTGCATCTTTATACCAAAAATACCAAAAATATTATATCTATCAGATCTCACTCTCGTAAGTGACCGTGAAGGGATTGACAACCCCTAATTGCGTTGGTTGCGAGTAGCTATCGTTTTGTGCAGGTACGAGGGACTTGAGCGTGGCCTCCTACTGGATTGATACCTTGGTTCTCAAAAACTGAGGGAAATACATACGCTACTCTGCTGCATCATCCCTTCCTCTTCAGGGAAAACCAACGCAAGCTCAAGACGTAGCAAGAAGGATTTCTGGCGCCGTTGCCGGGGAGTCTACGCAAAAAGTCAACATACCAAGTACCCATCACAATCCCTATCTCTCGCATTACATTATTTTCCATTTGCCTCTCGTTTTCCTCTCCCCCCAATTCACCCTTGCCGTTTTATTCGCCCTCTCTCTCTATCCTCCCTCTCTATTTGCCTCTTGTTTGCTCGTGTGCTAGTTTGCTCGCTTGTCGTTATGTCTGAAATTGGGGAAGTTATCGCCAATATGGATGATAACAATATCATGGAAAATTCTGATGCTCCTACTAAAGAACCTACCATCTTTCATACAAAAAAAATTCCGTGTTGGTAGTGGTAATATTATTGGAAAAGTAGTTATTCAAGATTTCTTTACTTGTGTCGGTTCTTTACCTTCTATGGGTAGTTCTATCCTTCACAGAACTAGTAGTCTTGCGGGCGCTATTTCCATGCTTGTAGTTGAACTTGAAAGACAATTTATGCACATGCATCCTTCCATACAAAGGATTTTTCTGGAATTTTATAATATTGAGCATTCTTCTGTTAAGCGTGCCGCTACTATCTTTTTGTCTCATGAGTTTAGATTCATAATAAGAGAAGCCAAAGAAATCTTTGCGCATTATAGGGTGTACGCTTGCCGTCCTCCCATAGAAACTATCCTCTTTGATCAAGAAGAAATAATGTGTTTTCAATCTCTAGATTATGTTGCTTTTAATGAAAATCTTAGAAGAAGGGTTCCTACCAATGTTTTAGTTGATAAAATTTCTGAACTTAATGATGATTTGGCTATTCGAAATAATGAGCTAGGATATTCTCTTGAATATAGGCTTACAAAGTTCTGTCAAAAGAATGCTTATAATGATGAATTGGTTGTGCACTACGAAGGACCAAAGGAGGAACCTACACCTCCCAAGGTTGATCTTGGGGACTTTTGTCCCGTTAAATTTAGTCCTTTTGATTACTTTTTCTTGCCTCAAAGAAAGCTTGCTGCCGAACATAGAGAATATGAAATGAGTTTTAATAATCTATCTTACTATTATGGCAATACCTAGATCTATCCTCGCTTTTATGCCTAGCTAGGGGCGTTAAATGATAGCGCTTGTTGGGAGGCAACCCAATTTTATTTTTATTCCTTGCTTTTTGCTCCTGCTTAGTAAAAAATAAATTATTTAGCCTCTGTTTTGGTTGTGTTTTTTGTGTTTAATTAGTGTTTGTGCCAAGTAGAACCGTTGGGAAGACTTGGGGAAAGTCTTGTTGAACTTGCTGTAAAAAAACAGAAACTTTAGCGCTCATGATAACTGCTGCCATTTTTATTTGAAGAGTGATATTCAGTTAATTATTTTTTCAGATTATTAATATATAAATTCCTCACGTCCAGAAATTTATTTTAGAATTTTTGGGGCTCCAGATCTTGCGCTAGCTACAGATTACTACAGACTATTCTGTTTTTGACAGATTCTGTTTTTCGTGTGTTGTTTGCTTATTTTGATGAATCTATGGCTAGTAAAATAGTTTATAATCCATAGAGAAGTTGGAATATAGTAGGTTTAACACCAATATAAATAAAGAATGAGTTCATTACGGTACCTTGAAGTGGTCATTTGTTTTCTTTCGCTAACGGAGCTCACGAGTTTTCTATTTTGAGTTTTGTGTTGTGAAGTTTTCAAGTTTTCGGTGAATTCCTTTGATGGATCATGGAACAAGGAGTGGCAAGAGCCTAAGCTTGGGGATGCCCATGGCACCCCCAAGATAATCCAAGGACACAAAGAAGTCAAAGCTTGGGGATGCCCCGGAAGGCATCCCCTCTTTCGTCCACTTCCATCGGTAATTTACTTGGAGCTATATTTTTATTCACCAACATGATATGTGTTTTGCTTGGAGCGTCTTGTATTATTTGTGTCTTTGTGTCTTAGTATGCCACAATCATCCTTTCTATACACACCTTTTGAGAGAGCCATACATGAATTAAAATCTGAAAGAATACTCTATGTGCTTCACTTATATCTTTTGAGCTAGATAATTTTGCTCTATGTGCTTCACTTATATCTTTTTGAGCTAAGTAGTTTTGCTCTATGTGCTTCACTTATATCTTTTGAGTGTTATAATTTTGCTCTATGTGCTTCACTTAGATCTTTTAGAGCACGGTGGTGGATTTGTTTTAAAGAAACTATTGATCTCTCATGCTTCACTTAAATTATTTTGAGAGTCTCTTAATAGCATGGTAATTTGCTTAATAATAATATTCTTGGTATTCAAGATTTGTGAAACTTTCTTTTGAGTGTGTTGAATACTAAGAAAAGATTGAAGCATGATAATTGTTTTGAGATATGGAGGTGATAATATTAAAGTCATGCTAGATGAGTAGTTGTGAATTTAAAGAATACTTGTGTTAAGGTTTGTGATTCCCGTAGCATGCACGTATGGTGAACCGTTATGTAACGAAGTCGGAGCATGATTTATTTATTGTTTGTCTTCCTTATGAGTGGCGGCCGGGGACGAGCGATGGTCTTTTCCTACCAATCTATCCCCCTAGGAGCATGCGTGTAATACTTTGCTTTGATAACTTCTAGATTTTTGCAATAAGTATATGAGTTCTTTATGAATAATGTTGAGTCCATGGATTATACGCACTCTCACCCTTCCACCTTTGCTAGCCTCTCTAATACCGCGCACCTTTCGCCGGTATCATACACCTACCATATACCTTCCTCAAAACAGCCACCATACCTACCTATTATGGCATTTGCATAGCCATTCCGAGATATATTGCCATGCAACTTTCCACCATCTAGTTCATGCCATATTGCTTAGCATGATCATGTAGTTGACATAGTATTTGTGGCAAAGTCACCGTTCATAATTTCTTCATACTTGTCACTCTTGATTCATTGCATATCCCGGTACACCGCCGGAGGCATCCATATAGAGTCATACTTTGTTTTAGAATCGAGTTGTAATCATTGAGTTGTAAATAAATAAAAGTGTGATGATCATCATTCAATAGAGCATTGTCCCAATAAAAAAAGGCCAAATAAAAAAAGAAGGCCCAAAAAAAGGGGCAATGCTACTATCCTTTTACCACACTTGTGCTTCAAAGTAGCACCATGATATAGTGTGTCTCATATATTGTGCTTCAAAGTAGCACCATGTTCTTCATATAGAGAGTCTCATATGTTTTCACTCATATACTAGTGGGAATTTTACATTATAGAACTTGGCTTGTATATTCCAATGATGGGCTTCCTCAAATTACCCTAGGTCTTCGTGAGCAAGCAAGTTGGATGCACACCCACTAGTTTCTTTTGTTGAGCTTTCATACATTTATAGCTCTAGTGCATCCGTTGCATGGCAATCCCTACTCACTCACATTGATATCTATTGATGGGCATCTCCATAGCCCGTTGATACGCCTAGTTGATGTGAGACTATCTTCCCCTCCTTTTTGTCTTCTCCACAACCACCATTCTATTCCACCTATAGTGCTATATCCATGGCTCACGCTCATGCATTGCGTGAAGATTGAAAAAGTTTTGAAAAAGTTAGAGTATGAAACAATTGCTTCGCTTGTCATCGGGGTTGTGCATGATTCAAATACTTTGTGTGGTGAAGATGGAGCATAGCCATACTATATGATTTTGTAGGGATAACTTTCTTTGGCCATGTTATTTTGAGAAGACATAATTGCTTTGTTAGTATGCATGAAGTATTATTATTTTTTATGTCAATATAAACTTTTGTCTTGAAGCTTTCTAATCTGAATATTCATACCACAATTAATAAGATTTGCATTGAAATTATGCCAAGTAGCACTCCGCATCAAAAATTCTCTTTTTATCATTTACCTACTCCAGGACGAGCAGGAATTAAGCTTGGGGATGCCTGATATGTCTCCAACGTATCTATAATTTTTATTGCTCCATGCTATATTATCTACTGTTTTGGACTATATTGGGCTTTATTTTCCACTTTTATATTATTTTTGGGACTAACCTATTAACCGGAGGCCCAGCCCAGAATTGCTGTTTTTTGCCTATTTCAGTGTTTTGAAGAAACGGAATATCAAACAGAGTCCAAACGGAATAAAATCTTCGGGAACGTGATTTTCTCACTGAACGTGATCCAGGAGACTTGGACCCTGCTCCAAGGAACAAAAGAGGCGGTCACGAGGGTGGGGGGCGCCCCCCCTAGGGCGTGCCCCCTGCCTCGTGGGCCCCTCGTTGCTCCTCCGGCGTACTTCTTCCTCCTATATATACACACGTACCCCCAAACGATCAGAACAGGAGCCAAAAACCTAATTCCACCGCCGCAACTTTTTGTATCCACGAGATCCCATCTTGGGGCCTGTTCCGGAGCTCCGTCGGAAGAGGGCCGTCATCACAGAGGGCTTCTACATCATCATAGCCTCTTCGATGAAGTGTGAGTAGTTTACCTCAGACCTTCGGGTCCATAGTTAGTAGCTAGATGGCTTCTTCTCTCTCTTTGAATCTCAATACAAAGTTCTCCCCCTCTCTTGTGGAGATCTATTCGATGTAATCTTCTTTTTGAGGTGTGTTTGTTGAGACCGATGAATTGTGGGTTTATGATCAAGTCTATCTATGAATAATATTTGAATCTTCTCTGAATTCTTTTATGTATGATTGGTTATCTTTGCAAGTCTCTTCGAATTATCCGTTTGGTTTGGCCAACTAGATTGGTAGTTCTTGCCATGGGAGAAGTGCTTAGCTTTGGGTTCGATCTTGCGGTGTCCTTACCCAGTGACAGAAGGGGCAGTAAGGCACGTATTGTATCGTTGCCATCGAGGATAACAAGATGGGGTTTATTTCATATTGCATGAATTTATCTCTGTACATCATGTCATCTTGCTTAAGGCGTTACTCTGTTTTTAACTTAATACTCTAGATGCATGCTGGATAGCGGTCAATGAGTGGAGTAATAGTAGTAGATGTAGAATCATTTCGATCTACTTTTCATGGACATGATGCCTATATACATGATCATGCCTAGATATTCTCATAACTATGCTCAATTCTGTCAATTGCTCAATACTAATTTGTTCACCCACCCTAGAATACTTATGCTCTTGAGAGAAGCCACTAGTGAAACCTATGGCCCCCGGGTCTATTCTCATCATATCAATCTTCATCACTTTAATTTTGCTTTGCGTTTTACTTTGCTTTTACTTTGCATTTTATACCAAAAATACCAAAAATATTATATCTATCAGATCTCACTCTCGTAAGTGACCGTGAAGGGATTGACAACCCCTAATCGCGTTGGTTGTGAGTAGCTATCATTTTGTGCAGGTACGAGGGACTTGAGCGTGGCCTCCTACTGGATTGATACCTTGGTTCTCAAAAACTGAGGGAAATACTTATGCTACTCTGCTGCATCATCCCTTCCTCTTAGGGGAAAACCAACGCAAGCTCAAGACGTAGCACTAGCTGGGACCCAGTATAGTTGCAGGCTGACTTGTGGGCCTACTAAGTTGACGGGGACGGAGGGCTTTGTCAACTTAGTCAATATGCATGATTCTAGCTCCAGTGACAGTACGATGTCCATCCAACGGACGTAGTGCTTCTTCAACCTCTGGTCTTCTTGCTCCAGCCGCCCAAACCAGCGTCGGTCGTGCCTCGTGCTCCTGCCTCCCATGGCCGGCTGCGATGTGGCGGAGGCATCACCGCCCCCTACTACTCCCACCGCTGGCAAGGCCATCCCTCTACTCACCCACACCCCATGTTATTATGCGGCGATGGCAGCCTCACACCAGCGAACCAGTGAACCCTCATACTCCTCTACGTGTGGGCATCCACTGCCGCGTCTTCCCCGTCTACGCATCGTCCCCTTCCTAGGCCTCGCCGTCGTCCACTGCCCTGGTGCTCTCGGCGCGGCGTGGTCAACGTGGTCAAGGAACGGCTTCCATCAGACGTGGACTGTACGTGGAGAGGCTGACAGCTGGGTCGACGGCCGCAGCAAGGAAGCACCTCCTTATTACACGCAAAATAATTATTCCTCCACCTAACAGCGGGGACCCACCGGATGGGCCACTGTATTTCGCGAAAAAAATGTTTCCCCCTGACTGCTGGGACCCACTAGCTACATCTTCGCACGTAAGGAAGTGCGTCCGTGCAAAAAATATGATTCGCCCCATGACTGATGGGACCCACCAGCTACATCTTCGCACGCAAGGAAGTGCCTGACAGTCGGGACCCACCTGGTCGAAGCGTACGTAGCGTTGTCATTCTGGTCGCGAACGTGTACGTACATACTGGTCGATGTAGAGGCGCGCATCTGTCGTAGTAGAGGCGCGCACATAGCATGTACACGTACGTACAGCGGCCAGTGTGCAAGAAAGAAAATACGGCCACGTGCGTACACACGGGCAATGTCTCGAACACCTACTCGCGCATACGTACGGCCAGGGCTCATGTACATGGCTGGGTCGGAACGGAGAAACATCGTCGTCGTGTTCATGGGGAGCCAACCAGATGGGTTGGAACGGAATGCATCGTCGTGTTCATCGGGAGGGCTTGTATGGAACAACCGATGGAAACGAGGCCTGGCGTACCGCAGAACGGAGGAAACGGCCTTGTGTTCGACCGGCCATGTTCGAAACGGGATCCTGTTCATCGGGAGGGGTTTGGCGTACCGCAAAATGGAGGAAACGGACGTCCTACAGTCGAAATAGGGGTCCTATTGATCGGGAGGGGTGTGGCGTACCGCAAAACAGAGGAAACAGACTTGTGTTGGAATGCTACGGCCGAAACGGGGGTCCTGTTCATCGGGGGGGTGTCGTACCGCAAAATGGGACTCCACGAGATACTGTTCATCTCCATCGTCGACCCCCTCCAGCCTCCACGGATACTGTTCATCCACCGTCGACCTCCTCCAGCCCCCACCTATGATTGTTCATCCAACCTCCACTGCGCGCTACTCCACCGGCTACTGTTCAACCAGCCCTCTCCATGGGCTCCTGTTCAACCACCCCTCCACGGGCTACTGTTCATACAACCCTCCACCGTCTACTGTTCATCCTGCCCTCCACGGGGTGGTCCTGTTCATCCAGCCCTCCACAGAGTCCTGTTCATCCATCCCCAACCGGCACGATCGATCGGGGTCCTGTTCATCCAGAGGCAACACCACGGGGTCCTGTTCATCCAGAGGCAACACCACGAGGTCCTGTTCATCCATCCCCACCGGGAACTGTTCATCTAAACCCCCCAGCAACGCTCACTGTTCATCCAGAGGCAACACCACGGGGTCCTGTTCATCCACCCCCACCGGGAACTATTCATCCAAACCCCCCAGCAACGCTCACTGTTCATCCAGAGGCAACATCGATCGGCTTCAGTTAGCAGCAGTAGCGAAGGAATCGCTCGATTGGGTTCAGTTAACACCCATCGATCGACTGCTCGGGTTCAGTAACGCGTAGCCTGCAGTGCAAGCGCTCGGGTTCAGTTAGAGCCCAACGCCTCGCACCCACGCGCGTGCGTGTGCGAGAGAAACACGCATCGCTCGGCCCCGACCACCCACCGTAACCAAGAACACCCCGATATTTTCCTCGCCCTCACTTCTACCACAGTTTTTTCCGTCATGGACGGCCCAAAGAATGTCATGCAGCTGCGTCTTCGGCCCGCCCAGGACAAAAAGCCCATTTCCTATCATGATTTTTTGTCATCGAAGTAGGACCCCACCACATCTATGATGATACCGTGTTTTGTCACAACTTTTGTCATAGAAGTGTCATAAGTATGACAGGAAAAAAATTTGTTCGGCCCAAAATGTCACGGATGTGTCTTTTTTTTGTAGTGTCCCTGGGTGGTTTTGGTAATTAATGTCAACATATCTCTTGTTGGACTAATGTTTTCATCTAGTATATTTAAGACAAGTTTAACAAATGGAGTGGCGTGGAGAAGAGGATATGGAACCATTTCAAGATGCTAAGGAAAAATGATTGGCTCAAGCTCAAAAGCTCAAGACTCTACATTTTACTTTTAGTGATCCAAGATCACATTGTGTCCATAGGAAAGCCAATACTATTAAAAGGGGATAAGGTGTTGCTTAATGGCTTGCTTGCTCAAATGCTTAGTGATATGCTCCAAAACCCTCAACCACTTTCCCATATCCATATATGTCCCAAACCAAAAAGTCAAACTCAGCCCCACCGAAATTTTCCATCCAGCGCCACCGAGTTCACTTGACATAGCCACTGCCACAAACCCTAATCAATTCGGTCTCACCGATGGGATCTCGGTCTCACCGAGATGGGCTTGCAAAATCTCTATTACATATTGCAATAATTTCGGTCCCACCGAGTTTGCTTGACCAACTCTCTGTTTTGCTTATTACCAAAATCGGTCTTGTCGTGGAACTGTCACGGCAGATGTCCTAGTGAAAGGACTTAAGCATGGAGCCATCGCAACTAGGAAGCTTAAAGGGGTTAAAACGGGACAAAGGACATGAGGGTTTATACTGGTTCGGCCCCTTGCGGTGAAGGTAAAGGCCTAATCCAGTTTGAGGTGGTATTGCTTATGTTTCGATTGCTGGGGAGCGAATCCGCTTGACCTAGCTTTCGATCTGTAGTTACTTGTCCTGAACCGCCGCCCGGGTCGTCCCTTTATATACAGAGGCTGACGCCCGGCGGCTCATAGAGTCCCGGCCAGCTCATAAACATTGTCCGGCTCGGTCTCTAACTATTCCTACCTTACAATACAAGTCATGTACATACGACGGTTTATCTCTACAGGCCTTGAGCCGCCTTCGGGTCTGGGCCTTCTACTCAGCCTATCTGTGAACTGCCATACAATCTTGGGCTTCATTATGGTGAATCGTCGTAGGGATGACCCGGCCCCTCCTAGGCGGGTCATGCCTAATAGTTATATCCCCAACATTAGGCCCCAGGTTGATTTGAACTTGTTCATGTCAATCTTCAAGACTTAGAAAAAATCCTTTCTCATCTATTGTGAAAACCTTATAACCCGCCATGACGTCATCTCTAAAAATTTCAGAAAACTGCAACGATGTCATCTTCAACGGATCTTTGCCTTAATGCCTTTCCAAAAATCGAGGCGTCCATCTAGCTGGATAACCATTGTTCGACCTCCTCGTTTTTCGCACCTGCCTAGTTGCCTGTTTCCCCATAAATAGGACCGCACACTGCCCTTCGTTCTTCTCCTTCTCCTTCCTTCTCCTTCCTTGCGACGCATTGACCCGCTCAAGCTTCGCCGCCGCGGAGCTCCTGTCTCCAGCCTCAACTCCGGCCGCTGCATCGCCCTGAATATACCAGAAACTTGCGGCGCCATTCTACTGCCCTGACGATCTTGGTAAGCTTCTTTTTCCTGGTCATAGATCTGTCACTAGGGTTTTGTTAGTGTTCGTCGGAGTTCATGGATGTTCGTCACTGCCCTCCTTTCCCTTTGTTTTAGAACCATAGATTAGACCCAAAAAGCCACGAAATTTTGTGCGGCTGCAGTTTCCGCACCTGTTGAAATATTAGAACATATCCCTACCGCGACAGATTGCTTCTAGGGCTCCTCTGTTCTTCCTCCATTATTTCGCAGATGAATTTATCTCCCCCTTTTTTTGAAAATGGTAGATCCAAATTTACACCCTCAATCTGCGAAACTTGTTTGTCCTGACACTTAGTAAATTACAGCCTTGGTAGATCTTGAATGCCTCTAATCATGGCGGCTTACACCGCCGGTTTAGCTGGCTTATCCATATATCATTAGCCCTTGTTTAAGCCACCGTGATAAACGTGCACTGTAAACGTTAACTTTCAATCCCACGAACTAATTTAAGATGGTGAATTGTTTTATTTTAGATTACCCATTCACCATGCCGCCAAAGACGATGACAACTTGCAACTTAGTCCCTTCCATAGTCATCGAGAGCACTTTCAGAGATTTTGTCACCATTGGGTATTTACCTAAAACAAATGTCATGTCTTATCGTCCTCCTGACCCGGCTGAAGAAAGACCGCAACCAAAGGACGGCGAGATTATTGTCTTCACCGACCATATGAACCGAGGCTTTTCACTGCCTGGCTCAAAATTCTTTAGAGATATCCTACATTTCTTCAAGCTTCATCCACAGGATATCAGACCCAATTCCATATCTAACATGTGTAACTTTCAAGTTTTCTGTGAATTTTATCTGCAAGAAGAACCCAATGTTGAGTTCTTCAGAGAATACTTTTATTTGAACCGCCAGAATGAATACACCAACAGTCCCAGCTTGGAACTTGGCGGGATCTCAATTCAGCGCCGACGAGATGCCATCTTCCCTCTAATAGTCTAACCGAGCCATCCCAAGGACTGGAATCAAACATGGTTCTATTGCCAGGACTCCTCACCATCTGATGAAAAACCGATGCCGGGTTACCATGCTGAGCGTCTTGACACCACCTACCAACTCCCTGATAAACTCACTGTCGCCGAATGCAAGAAACTTAGGCCAAAGATCAAAAAGGTTCAAGCTTTGCTGGGAAACGGCTTAACTGGTGTTGACTTAGTCTGCTGCTGGGTCGCATGGCGGATCATCCCTCTAAGCCGCCGACCCGGCTTGATGTGTAATTACACCAAAGGAATAGATGACCCTCTGCGCCATAGTCCTCTACGTCTGACCGAAGAGGCCATCGTTGAAATGGCAAGCACTCTTGTTAACAGCAAATATGAAGATTGCAGCGTCGTGGGTTTAAATCCTTTCTGCAAGCTTAACCCGGCTCCAGATGTAAATCATTTTAACTTCTTTTCCCTCGGCAGTTAAGTATTCGAACAGATTTCAACATGTTATCCTTTCCCAGGCCAAATCTGATTTTTGGAAAGCCAAATATGACCACGAGGCTGCCAAAAAAGCTAAAGCTGCTATGATAGCCGCCAAGAAGACCAACAAAAAATCTAGGAAGAAACAAACCGCCTCTGATTTACTCAAGCTGGACGACACCTCTGAGTCAGAGGTAGCTCTTGACTCTCTTGGCCAGTTTTTTAACAACCTTATTGACACTGACTATAATCAGGATGACATGAGAAGCAGCCATGCAGTCAAAGATGAGGTAACTATTATTTCCTCCAACTCAGAACCTTTACCAAGACAGAAACCTCGGCGGGTAATCCGGAAAGTAAGGTTTTCACACCCCTTGGCTTATTTAGATCCTCATTTTCTTTTGAAACGACAGCAACATGAGAGCCGCTGCTAGACCCGAACCGGCGGAGACGACAATTTACCCTCCGGTTTACCAAAGACTCCTCGGAAACGCCAAAATGAGGTTCCTTTTATTTTTGACCTTTATCCTTACCAATGAATTATTTCATTGTTTTCTTAACTGTGATTGCACTTTTGCAGGAGGTCTCTCATTCTTCTGGTGATTCTCCATAGACTCAACTACGGGCTTTCAAGACTGCCCCTGGGTAAAAATAACTACCTCTCTTTCTGTTCTTTTATATCTTTGTCACCATGCTGACTCATCACAAATTTTCTTATAGCGGCCAAGAAAATCCTAAAAACAAAGGCGTCAAAACCGGCTGAGGATCCAAAAACTGCTGAATCCGAGCAGTCGCCTCTTATACCAGAACAGTTTGAAGCACCGGAAGATCCTGTTGTCAACATTCATCTGGTTTTACCTAAATTGTCTGTTGACAAAACCACTTGTGATCCCTCAACTGTTGAACCGGCAAGCTCCGTTAAGCCGCCAGAGACCCATGGCGATGATATTTTGATTACTGGTTCCAGATTCGTTGAGCCGGGGAATCCAACTATGCTAGCAAAACATTGTGCCAAGCAAGAAGTCATGGAGAGATAGAAAGTGAGGTTTGACGTTTCTCACTATGCTCATCTGAGTATAAGTGATGTGCTATCTGGTTATCTCAGTCAAGCACACTCCAATCGAGACTCGGAAATTGAGATGGTCAAACAGATTCAGCAAAAATATGAGGTACATTCCCCGGCTTTCATGAATTATATACTCTACCAGCCCCCAAGTCACATTCTTGAAAGGTTCTGGACTTAACCCGGCGGCTGTGATAACGGCGTAAATCCTCGCCGATCGGGCTGCTGCCAAGTCACGATTTTCATCTAACAGGTCAAGTGCATCCTGACGGGCTTGCTCGTTATTAGCTTCAACGTAAGCCGCCACGCGGGGCGAGTCATGACGGATGTCACTAGGTAGAACCGCCTCTGCTCCGTAAACCATGAAAAAAGGCGTATAACCCGTAGACCTGTTAGGAGTAGTATTGATGCTCCATATCACAGAGGGTAACTCCTCCACCCAACAACCCGGTGTCCATTGTAAAGGGACCAGAAGCCAGGGCTTGATGCCTTTCAAGATTTCCTGATTAGATCTTTCCGCTTGACCATTGGATTGGGGATGAGCTACTGATGAAACATCAAGCCGGATGTGCTCACGTTGACAGAACTCCTCTATAGCGCCTTTGGACAAATTAGTACCATTGTCAGTTATGTAAGTGCATCTAGTGCCCCTTAGTGATTTTGGTGTATAGAAGACTTATAGGTTAAGGGACTAAAGCGTTTGTGAGTGTACACAGGTCTATAAGTCTATGAGGAGTTTGATATTTACAGAAAAAGTCGACCCCTAAAAATGAAGTTCTTCGACCGAAGACTTTGGATTTCTGAAGACTTTGAAAGTGAAGAAATTGGTGTGACCTTGAAGACTTGGTATTCATTCGAGGAACATGAAGCGTGAAGACTTTTGTTTTCATAGTTTCATTTTCTCTTTCTTGAGTCATAGGAAACACCGTACTGTTAAAGGGGGTCGAGGAAATTTCCATGTGATGCTCAACTCAAAATCCTACACCTACCAATCCCTTCGAGTGAAGCCATTGGAAATCTCATACAGACTAGTCATATTCTTCAGTGACAGTGACGAAGTTCTTCTGGTCTCTAAGGAATTTGTTCTGACTGAGGAGTTAGGAATTCGCCAGTGCGGATTGCCTACACAGTGAGGAACATGACAGCCCTGAGGAATATGATACTCAAATTTCCGACCGTTACTGTGCTATGCGCCAGCTGTCCCAAAATATCTATCCATCTAACGGTCATATCATTGAAGGGCATTTATGTCTTATCATGTCGGGCTGCTCCCTAGGCTATAAATAGCCGCCCCCTACAACCACTAGCTGGTTGGATACTCCGAGAGAAACTGACACTTGTCATTTGAGAGCAACCCATCCTTTGAGGACTTTGAGCGAAAATCATCAAGTGAGGAAAAACCCAAAACCCAAACACCTACAAACCCCAAGTGATTGAGCATCACTGAAGAGATTGATCCTGTGTGGATCCGACGCTTGTTACCTTTGAAGACTGTGCTTCTTCAAGACGGTTAGGCGTCATGGTCTAGAGCATCCAAGAGGAATTGTGGATCGCCGAGTGACCAAGTTTGTGAAGGTTTGGAAGTTGCCTGAAGACTTACCACGAGTGATTGGGCGAGGTCTGTGTGACCTTAGCTCAAGGAGAAAATAGTGAGGACTGGGTGTCCTGAGCTGCGTGTTCAGGACTGGGTGTCCGGGACTGTGTGTCCTCGAGTTTAAATACTCAGCTGCTCCAACCAGACATACAACTAAGACAGCAGTTGGAACTGGTCTACCAAATCATTGTCTTCACCAAGCTTACTGGCTCTATTTCCTCAACTCTTTCATTTCCTCATAACTGTGTTGTGTGATTGTTCATATCTGTGTTTGAAGACTTTGACTGAAGACTTTCTCAATTTCCTCAGTTCAATTTCTTCAGTCTGTTTGTCTTCATCCTGTGTTATCCTGTGCTTACGCTTCCTGTACTCTGTGCCTGTCTTCATTTCATCATGATGACTATGCTTGTATTCTGTTATGTTTACTTTTGAGTACTCATTCCGCTGCTAGTAGTTCTTCGCTAAGGAATTTCCTCACCGGCAAATTCCTCAGTGAAGAATTTCATAAAAATCGCCTATTCACCCCCCTCTAGTCGATATAACGCACTTTCAATTGGTATCAGAGCAAGGTACTCCCTTGTTCTGTGTGATTTTGGTTTAACCACCTGGAGTTTTAGTTATGTCGACCGCAGGTATGACGAAAGTGATATGCCCCATCTTTGACGGTCACGAGTATCCCAAGTGGAAGGCCATGATGAATAAACGCCTCATGGCGATGAACAGCGAGCTGTAGACCGTCACTGAGATTGGTCTGACCGATCTGTGCAAGATGGCGGAAGCTGATGACATTCACAAGTACACTCTTCTCAACCTCACGGCGAAGGATGTCATCTGCTCCAGTCTATCACAAAATCAGTTCAGGAATATCATGCATCTCGATCATGCGAAGCTCATCTGGGACCGTCTCTCTAAGGTCTATGAAGGTCATCGAACCTGTCATGATCCTTGGTTTGAGGACTTCAAGGAATCTCTCAAAGCGATGACATTCGAACCAGAATCATCATCTTCTGCATCATGCCTTATGGCAAAAGATGCTGAGGTAATTGAATGCTACCTATCCGAGTCTAGTGATGATGAATCTGGTGATGAATTTGGACCCAGCTATGTCAAACTTCCTTCCCTTGCCACTAAACAACAAAGAGCTTTGGAAATAGTTCACTATATGCTAAACAAGAGCGATGATATGTTGGGTGAAGAAATGGATCAGTCAAAAGCTTTGGCTGAAAGTCTTCAGAGACTTCATACTAAGTATGACACCCTTCAAGATCAACATAACACTCTCTTATCTGATCATGAGAAGCTTTCTTATGAATTTCTTCGAAGAAAGCAAGACCTTGAGAAGCTAAGAGTGAGTTATGAAGATCTTCAGAAGGAGCGTGATTCGTTACTTGCTCAACAAATCAGCGCTTCTCAAGAAGAATTTGTTCCTCCTTGCTTGAAATGCATTGAACGTGAATCTGCTAATTCTTCACCTGAATGTTCAAATGTTGCTAATGTTTCAAATTCTTCACATGCCTCTGCTATCACTAATTCCTCATCTGAGGACATTGCTAGTATCATTGACGATGCAGGGCTGAAGGAATTGTACATGACAGGCATGTACAAAAGCCTCAAAGGGCATCAGACTCTTTGTGATGTGCTTAAAAAGCAGATCCTCAACAGGAACCCTAGGAAAGAGGGTATTGCCTTTGAGAGGAAACTCAATGCTGATGGAACATATTGGAAGCCTGAGCAGTACCCCAAAAATACATGGGTTGCTGCAAAGGGACCTCCAGTTGATCCATCTAACCTATCTGGATATGCATGTGAATCTCCTCATTCTGATGATGAGTCATTTGACTCCAACTACAAACTGTTCAAAAATCAGAATGGTGAAGTATTTGCTAGATATGTTGGCACTAACTGCAGGAACGGTCCCCCTATGAAGAAAATCTTGGTTCCCAAAAGATGCCTTGAAAATCTTCAGGTGAATGTCATCATGACGCCACCTGTGAAGAATGGGAACCCCAGATCAAATTCTTCATATGGACCAACTTCTTCATATGGATCCAAGTCCTCATACGGACCAAACTCCTCACATGGATCAAATTCCTCAAAAGGATCAAACTCAAATGAACATCATCGTACTAACCCGTCTGTTTCGCAGGGAAGATCTAAGGCTTATGGATATGTGCATTATTCTTCAAATTATTATGTCCATAAGTCCTTGCAGAATTTCTCGGCTTACTCTTATGTTTATTCTAACCCCTCTTATGTGAAACGAAATGGACTGGCTTCTATGCCATCCTTCTCGTATGGATCTCGCGGAATGATGAACTCTTTGCAACCCCTTCAGATGTGGGTGGTGAAGAAAAAGAACTAATCTCTTCTGCGGGGTCAGGTCTCGAGATGTACGTAATCGTCTGAAGAATTTGCTGGAGACCTAAGAATGCCTGATAGGACGCAGGCTAATCATGAAGAAATGAACTTTCATTTCTCATGTCCTCATATTGCTTTATCTGTTCTTTTGCTTGATGAAATTGATCTGATGAATTGATGTCATATTCTTCACTGATGAAGTATATGAGTTTGTAAGATGCACTAATTCATCTGCAGGATGATCAACCCAAAGCCACTGAGTGGGTCCTCGATAGTGGATGTACAAATCACATGACTGGTGACAAGAATCTGTTGATGGATGCTCCATTATCTCCGTCGCATCTGAAGCATATCATCTTTGCTGACAAAGGCAAAAGTTAGGTATTGGGTCTAGGTAAGGTTGCAATCACAAAGGATCGACACATGGACAAAGTCATGCTTGTTGAGTCCCTAGGATACAACCTTATGTCTGTCTCAATGCTTTGTGATCTTGATATGGTTGTTGTCTTTGGCAAGTACCATTGTGTTGTGGTTATGGAAGATGACAATTCCAAAGTCTTCGAAGGCTTTAGGAGAGGAGACCTGTATATTGTTGATTTCTCTACAGGACCACAACCAGCCGTGTGCCTACTTGCAAAAGCTTCAGAAGGCTGGCTCTGGCATCGACGACTTGGTCATGCAGGCATGAGGAATTTGCACACGCTTGCAAAGAAGAAGCATGTCATTGGCATCGAGAATTTCAATTTCCTCAAGGATCACCTATGCGGAGCCTGTGAAGCTGGGAAGATGACGAAGGCCAAGCATCCAGCAAAGACTATCATGACCACCACTCGCCCATTTGAATTGCTTCACATGGATCTCTTTGGTCCTAATCATTATTCCACTATTTCAAATGAAGCATCTCAATATGGCTTTGTTATTGTTGATGATTACTCTCATTACACATGGGTACACCTTGTTACTTACAAACATGAAGTGCAGGAAGTCTTCAAACGATTTTCCTCGAGGGCTTCAACCAACTTTGGTGTGAAGATCAAGCACATCAGAAGTGACAATGGCACTGAGTTCAAGAATTCTGGTCTCGATGACTATCTTGATGAACTTGGTATTACTCATGAGTTATCTGCTCCTTATACTCCTCAGCAGAACAGTGTCGTGGAGCGCAAGAACAGGACTCTTGCTGAGATGGCTCGCACTATACTTGATGAATACAAAACGCCTCGTCATTTCTGGACTGAGGCAATTGATACTGCGTGCCACATCATCAACAGAGTATATCTTCACAAATTCTTCAAGAAGACTGCCTATGAACTCCTCACTGAAAAGAAAGCCAATGTAAGTTATTTCAAAGTCTTCGGTGCTAAATGTTGGATTAGAGGTCCTCATCACAACTCAAAATTTGCACCGAAAGCACATGAAGGTTTTATGCTTGGTTACGGAAAGGACTCGCACACCTACAGAATCTTCAACAACGTTCTTCACAAGGTTGTTGAAACTGTAGATGTGCGGTTCGATGAAACTAATGGCTCGCAAAGAGAGCACCTACCTACTGTGATAGATGAACCAGCACCTGAGGAAACTATCAAGTTCAAGGCTACTGAGGATGTCATTCCTACTAAAGAATCTACTGAAGAATTCATTCCAGAACATGAAGAACGTCGAGCTAATGCACTTGAAGAAAATACTAAAGAAAATGGTGCTGAAGAAAATGCTGATCAAATTCTTCAACGACAACCAGCTCATCCTCGCATTGCAAAAGAAGTGCAAGTTGAAAAGATCATCAATGACATCAAAGCGCCAGGTCCTCTCACACGCTCAAAAGCTTCACATTTATCTAACTTTTGTGGGCACTGTGCCTTTGTCTCTATTACAGAGCCCAGTAAGGTAGATGAAGCATTTCTGGAGCCTGAGTGGATTCAGGCCATGCAAGAAGAATTACATCAGTTCGAGCTCAACAATGTCTGGGAACTGGTCAAACGCCCAGATCCTCGCAAGCACAATATCATTGGCACAAAGTGGATCTACCGCAACAAGCAAGATGAAAATGGCCTTGTGGTGAGGAATAAGGCACGGCTTGTAGCTCAAGGCTACACACGGTTGAAGGAATTGATTTCAATGAAACTTTTGCACCTGTTGCTAGACTTGAGGCTATTCGCATATTACTTGCTTATGCTAACCACATGATATCACTTTATATCAAATGGATCTGGAAAGTGCATTCCTCAATGGTAAGCTTGAGGAAGAAGTATATGTTGCTCAACCCCCAGGTTTTGAAGATCCAAAGAATCCTGACAAAGTCTTCAGACTCAACAAGGCCCTCTATGGCCTCAAGCAGGCCCCACGGGCATGGTATGATACCTTGAAGGAATTCCTCATGAAGAAAGGCTTCAAACCCGGTTCACTCGACCCTACTCTTTTCACTAAATACTATGATGGTGAATTGTTTGTGTGCCAAATATATGTTGATGATATTATCTTTGGCTGTACTGACCAACGTTATAGTGATGAATTTTCCTATATGATGAGTGCAGAATATCAAATGTCTATGATGGGAGAGTTGAAATTCTTCTTAGGTCTTCAAATTCGTCAACAACGCAATGGCATATTCATATCTCAGGAGAAATACCTCAAGGATGTATTGAGGAAATTTGGCATGCAAGATTGCAAAGGCGTCAAAATTCCTATGCCCACAAATGGCCATTTGTGCACTGATGAAAATGGTATTGACTTCGATCATAAGGTATACCGCTCCATGATTGGCTCTTTATTGTACTTATGTGCATCTAGGCCAGATATAATGCTTAGTGTTTGCATGTGTGCCCGATTTCAAGCTACACCGAAGGAATCACACCATAAGGCTGTGAAGCATATTCTTCGATATCTAGCTCACACACCAACACTTGGATTATGGTACCCCAAGGGCTCGGCTTTTGATCTCGTTGGATATTCTGACTCTGACTATGCTGGTGATTGTGTGGACCGCAAGTCAACATCTGGTACATGTCATTTCCTCGGACGATCTTTGGTCTGTTGGTCCTCGAAGAAACAGAACTGCGTATCACTATCTACTGCTGAAGCTGAGTACATTGCCGCCGGTTCTTGTTGTGCTCAATTGCTATGGATGAAGCAAACTCTCAAGGACTACGGCATCAACATGAAGAATGTGCCTCTCTTCTATGACAATGAGAGTGCCATCAAGATTGCTCACAACCCAGTTCAGCACTCAAAGACAAAGCACATTCAGATTCATCATCATTTTCTCCGTGATCATGTCTTGAAGGGCGACATTTCTATTGAGCATGTGAAGACTGAAGAACAACTAGCCAATATCTTCACAAAGCCTTTGGATGAGAAGAGATTCAGAAAGTTGCGGTGTGAGCTAAATATCCTAGAATCTTCGAATGTTCTTTGAAACGGACACTCATCCTAACACTTATGCAAAATTGATGACTTAGATGTGCAACACATGAAGAAACGTTTTTATTCAATCAATGAAGAATAACACTCTTAGTGTGAGAAATTAACAAAGAATTTGATTCTCAGAACCCTACGATAATTGTACGTGGTGTCTGAAATCATCATTCTTATACGGTGGGTCATGCCACCACCAAAAGCTGAAATTCCTCAATTGATCATATTCTTCAACTTTGCATTGTCTTCACTGTTTCCGTCGTTTTTCTTCATTGGCCATATATATATATATATATATATATATATATATATATATATATATAAGTTTATGTCCTCTACAGCATTCACTTATTGCTAATTCTTCAAGTTGGTTCTTCTGCTAAGTGAATGTGATCGGACCCTTCCCCCTCTATGCTATACTCAACCCAATCTGTTCACAAATTCTTCATGTGCGTTCTATTTGAAACTCCTTCAAAATCTTCACGGTGTCCTTGTCAGCTGAAGAAATTGCGAACGGAACTTTAAAACCTATCTTATCTAAATTTTCGGCTTTGCCGCTCAAACCGTTCTGCATCCCATGATACACTTATCCATTCACCCACGATCACACACGATCTCCACCTATCAGTACGTGGGTGACACATGTCATGCGAATGAGAAGGGTCAGGGGCACGTTCGTCCAATTTCTTCAGGCGAGCAGTTTTTCACCGTAGCTATAAATACCCCTCCTTCCCTTCCTCACTTCTTTTACTCCACTAGATCTCTCTCTCCAGCTCCAGCTTCTCAAACCCTAGCGCCGCCGCTACTTCATCGTCGCCGGTGGGGAAGAGCTTCACTGCCTCGACCTCGTCGCCGTCGTACTCGCGCCAACCGTGGAAATCTTCACTCCGTTGCCGCCGTAGTCGTCTTCCTTCGCCGAGTTAGGGTGTGGAAGATCTACACAGACGAACTTCACCTCTCCTATTCACTATTCGTCATGTTCTTCATCCAGGGTAAATTAAAAGTTACTTTTACTACCCTCGTTGATTCGAATGATTCTCTACAAAATCTTCAAAGGTGTTTTTTTCATATCTTCACACACTAAAACACCTCACAAGTCATCTGTTCTTGATTCGTTTCTCTAAGCATCATTTTTCTTCAAGATTCCTCAATTGTGTGGATCTTCGATCTATACAACTCTGGAACCTAAGACAAAGAACGCTTAGTGAAATTCTTCAAGACTCATCTGGTCAAATTCCTCAAACTTGTTCCTTTTGAAAACCCTTCTGAGAACGCATATGACCTCTCCAAATTCCTCGCAACTATACTCTGTTCACAGGTACTCATGTTAGCTGCTGAATCACTAGGTTCTCATCAACTTCACTCATTTGCAGCGTTCCTCGAAGAAAAGTTGCATACTTCTTCAGAGAATTCAATTGTCCAAATTCCTTAACTAAAGAAAATGGCTGACGGTAAGAAGCCACAGAAAGGAGGAAAGAGGCCTGAGGTCAATACAGTGTTTGATATCCCTGATGAAATATATGCTGGGTACTGCACACCTACTGAGGAAACCAAGAATGAGCGCAAAGCGCGCATTCAGAAGATAGAGAGGAGATGGGCTAGAGAGTGGAGGGAGTACAGATATGTCACTCCCAAGTATATGAAGAAATTCGCACTCAATCCTCCATGCCCAAGACCTCCATTGGCACCTGGCCAAATAGCTGATCCCACTAGCCTCAAGCGCGGTGAGGACTATCCTGACGAATGGGCCAAGCACCAAGCCAAGTTGGCTAAGCAAGCCAGAGAAGCAGTGAGGAAATTCAATGAAGACTCTGCTGCTGCTGCCTCTACTGAGGCCTCTGCTGTCAAGCCGAAGAAGGCTATGTCAAAGAAGCCTGCGCGCAAGCCAAGTGCTTCACCAACAATGCCCTCAAGGACAAGTTCCTCAGCAATGCCCTCACGGCCAGAATCCTCAAAGCCCTCACGGTCAATTCCTCATGCTACTCCTGCTCCCTCAAAATCCTCAGCTCCTCCAAAGTCCTCAGCTGTTCCGACAAAGTCCTCAGCACCTGTGCATCTTGCCTCGTGCCAAAGGACTATAGGCATGTCTATTGCCTCAGGTGTCTCAGCAAGTTCCTCAGCTGCACCAAGTTCTTCAGCTGGCCCCTCACTGCTGAAGACAAAGTCAACTGCTGGACGCGGTCCTCGACCAAGTCCTCAAAAGAAGCAAGTTGCCTTCCAAGTGTCGTCTGATGAAGACGAAGCGGATTATGATGAACTTGCAGAAATCATCAGAGATAGGCAAGTCAGGGCCGCTAGAGCCAAGGGAACAGATGTGCCACTGCTTTTGGATCCCAAGTTGATCCTTGAATACATTGATGTTTGGCACAAGGACCCCAACACCCCCCTGCCTGATTTCAAGCTGACTCCTGGTCAAAGTCACATGTTGACTCACTTCATACAAGAAGAGAAATGGAAATTTGAACAGGGGAGGAGAGTGAAGAAAGCGCAGTACAAGAAAGAGCGCTTTCTGAAGCAAAATGTTCTGAAGCTTTCACCTGAAGAACTTGTTGCTCTCCAATCTGAAATCAAGAAACTGAGTGATGAATTTGATCGCTATTATGCTGACTGGCTAGGAGCCAAAGTCAGATTTGTAAAGATCATAGAACAATTCACCTCCACTGTTGCAGCCCCAGCGCAACAGGAAATTCCTTAGGCTGAAGCATCTGCTCAGCCTACTAAAGAAAATGCCAGCACCGCTGATGACAATCAGGCTGCTGAAGAAAACATGAGTTCCAGGGCTGATGACTGCATTCCAGCCGCTGAAGAAATTGCCAGGGCACCCACTAGTGGTGCGCC
Organism: Triticum urartu; assembly: GCF_056163025.1. Lineage (NCBI taxonomy): Eukaryota > Viridiplantae > Streptophyta > Magnoliopsida > Poales > Poaceae > Triticum > Triticum urartu. The sequence goes on along the minus strand of NC_141877.1, from coordinate 641,158,209 downwards.
TGAAGAAAATGAAGAAAATCAACCAGATTCCTCTGCTCCTCCTGCGCCTACACCAACTCCAATCCTTCCATCTGCATCAGATGTGAAGAAGACCAAGGCTGCGAAGCGTGCAGCAGTGAAGAAAAGGAAAGCATCAGCTGCCTCAGATTCTTCAGCTCCGAAGAAGATGAAGCCTATGACAAGTTCATTTGCTAATCCCATTGATGTTGTTCCCATCTCAACCAGGCCATCAAAGGGCCTTGTTCCTTTTCGTGAAGAATATGAGATCCCTAGCGGATCTGATGAAGAAAATCAATCTGCTGCTTCGTCAGAGCAGATTGATGAAGAAATTGAAGTGGATATGATCCCTTCAACACCTGTCATCTCCTCACCCATGCCTCAGTTCACAGCTGAAGAGGCTGGCATTGAAGAAATGGAAGATGAAGATGTGGACGTTGGCTGCTCCACACCCGTAATCAGTGATGAATTCTGGGAAAGTCAGCATCCAAACTCTCCAATGTTCACACCGTTGCAGCAAATACCTCAGTCGCCTGCACCAACTGTTCAAACGGGCTCTGAAGAAACTCACCCCACTTCATCTGTACATGAGGAAATTCCAGCCACTAATGTTGAAGAAAATGCTGCTGCTGAACATCTGAAGACGCAGACTGCCACTGAAGAGAAACCATACATTCCTCAGCCTGAAGAACCTGAGATTGCAATTCCTGAGGTCGTGATGCAACTCACTGACACTCCTCTACCGAAGCCAAAGGATCCATTCTCACGCAAGCAAAAGTTCAAGGCTGATGATTTCTTCGGCGAGCATGTATTCTTCGAAGATTACAACCCATATAACTCTGCTCGCATTAGGAAGAGGCGTTTCTGGACTGCTAGTCAAGCCAATTTCTATTCCTTAGTGTTGTTCAACAAAGAGAAAATCTTCTACCATGAGCATATTCCACACGTGGATATGGAATCTCTGTCGTGCTTCGCACCAGTCCTTAGTGTTCTTCACGACGCTGGACTGTTAAACTTTTGCTCTGACATCTGCGATTGGAATGAAGAACTGATTCTTCAATTTTATGCAACACCGCACATCACAGGAGATTCTGAAGATGTGAATTCATGTGTGCTGGACTGGATGTCTGAAAACACTCACTACACTGCACCAGCTTCTGAATTGCTTCGTGCCTTACCACTCAGTCCTCCCCTTGAAGACGCTCGTTGCATCTACAGTGAACCTGAGCTTACAAATCACTACATGCAGGTTCTGATGAAGCCTTTGAAGCCAGGTCAGGCACCAAGAACCAAATTCCTCATGAAGGAACTGCTTTATGTGCCCAGAACTGTCTATCGTATTCTTACAAGGACAATGAGTCCTATCAAAGGCCACGACTCATCTGATGAGGAAATTGTTGGCATCATGAAGAATTTGGTATTCAACATCGTTCATGGCATTCCTGTCAATTATCACGATTTCTTCATGAGGACTCTGGAAAATTTTGCACTGTCTCCATTTGAGCTGAAGCCTTACGCACCTTGGATTATGAGATTCCTCAGGACAAGGTCTTCACTCAACTACAAAGCTAATTTTCAGAATCACCTCAGCTACTTGCCCCCTATTGAAGTCCTCAAGCAGGCGTATTCCTCAGTTGATGGAAAGGGCAAGGCACCAGCTGTTATTGATGAAGGCATTCATCCATTGGATGGTCAATTTCGCAAAGCTGCTTCTTATTCCACCAATGATGACTCTGCCACACATGACCCTGCCAATGCACCCAAGTCTACTCCTCAAGCCACTGCTCCGCGCGTGATGACTGACCATGAACTTCTGCTTAGTCTTCACTAGAAGGTGGATCGAAATCACAAATGGGTTAAGCGTTAGTTTGGTTCATTTCTTCACAACATGACTGCTACACACAATGCAGTGAAGAAAAACCATTACTACCTCCATCAAGTCTTCGGTCGCACCTGGGCAATCCTGTCACATCTGTATGGTGAAGAAGATCTGAAGAAAATGGGTCTCAATGAAGATTTTGACTGGTCTGCACCTCCATCGAAGAAATTCAAGAAGGTCAAGGTTCCTTCTCTGGTGGCCGGCTCATATTCTTCATCGCGCGACACTAATTAAAATGAAGACTTGGACGACACTGCGGCAGGCCCTACTACGACAAACGACCCCAACAACGCTGGTGCTCCTTCATCAACTTGATATTCTTCAGGGGCGTTAGTCCTCATATTCGATCATTTTGGTCATTTGATGACAAAGGGGAAGAATTTTGAGTTAGTCTTCAAGCGGGTCTTTCTATATGGGCATTTTTTTGTTAAGTTATAACTCTCGTTCTTCTGAGACATCATTGGATCGAGTTGTAAACTTAAACCCGATGGTGCTCTGATACTTTCGATATGTTTTTCTGCATGCTTATTCCTCATATATGCTAATGCACGCATGCTGAATTACATCAGTCACCATATTTCATCATGCATTTCAAATTCTTCTCTGTTATATGTCAAATGCGTGTATGAACTACAAGATATAGGGGGAGATCTCCATGATTCAACTCTTCAAGTGTGCATTGCTTCAAAAGAAAATTCCTCACCATGCACATCTTCAGGGGGGAGTTCTTCTATATCTTGCAATCAAATTCCTCAATATCAGTATTTACACTTCATATGTTTATCCCCGTTGAAAACTTAACCTATATTGTCATCAATCACCAAAAAGGGGGAGATTGTAAGTGCATCTAGTGCCCCTTAGTGATTTTGGTGTATTGAAGACTTATAGGTTAAGGGACTAATGCATTTGTGAGTGTACACAGGTCTATAAGTCTATGAGGAGTTTGATATTTACAGAAAAAGTCGACCCCTAAAAATGAAGTTCTTCGACTGAAGACTTTGGATTTCTGAAGAGTTTCTGAAGACTTTGAATGTGAAGAAATTGGTGTGACCTTGAAGACTTGGTATTCATTCGAGGAACATGAAGCATGAAGACTTTTGTTTTCGTAGTTTCATTTTCTCTTTCTTGAGTCATAGGAAACACCGTACTGTTAAAGGGGGTCGAGGAAATACTAAGGAAAAATTTCCATGTGATGCTCAACTCAAAATCCTACACCTACCAATCCCTTCGAGTGAGGCCGTTGGAAATCTCATACAGACTAGTCATATTCTTCAGTGACAGAGACGAAGTTCTTCTGGTCTTTGAGGAATTTGTTCTGACTGAGGAGTTAGGAATTCGCCAGTGTGGATTGCCTACACAGTGAGGAACATGATAGCCCTGAGGAATTTAATACTCAAATTTCCGACCGTTGCTGTGCTATGCGCCAGCTGTCCCAAAATATCTATCCATCTAACGGTCATATCATTGAAGGGCATTTATGTCTTATCATGTCGGGCTGCTCCCTAAGCTATAAATAGCCGCCCCGTACAACCACTAGCTGGTTGGCTGCTCCGAGAGAAACTGACACTTGTCATTTGAGAGCAACCCATCCTCTGAGGACTTTGAGCGAAAATCATCAAGTGAGGAAAAACCCAAAACCCAAACACCTACAAACCCCAAGTGATTGAGCATCACTGAAGAGATTGATCCTGTGTGGATCCGACGCTTGTTACCTTCGAAGACTGTGCTTCTTCCAGACAGTTAGGCGTCATGGTCTAGAGCATCCAAGAGGAATTGTGGATCGCCGAGTGACCAAGTTTGTGAAGGTTTGGAAGTTGCCTGAAGACTTACCACGAGTGATTGGGCGAGGTCTGTGTGACCTTAGCTCAAGGAGAAAATAGTGAGGACTGGGTGTCCTGAGCTGCGTGTTCAGGACTGGGTGTCCAGGACTGTGTGTCCTCGAGTTTAAATACTCAGCTGCTCCAACCAGACATACAACTAAGACAGTAGTTGGAACTGGTCTACCAAATCATTGTCTTCACCAAGCTTACTGGCTCTATTTCCTCAACTCTTTCATTTCCTCATAACTGTGTTGTGTGATTGTTCATATCTGTGTTTGAAGACTTTGACTGAAGACTTTCTCAATTTCCTCAGTTCAATTTCTTCAGTCTGTTTGTCTTCATCCTGTGTTATCCTGTGCTTACGCTTCCTGTACTCTGTGCCTGTCTTCATTTCATCATGATGACTATACTTGTATTCTGTTATGTTTACTTTTGAGTACTCATTCCGCTACTAGTAGTTCTTCGCTAAGGAATTTCCTCACCGGCAAATTTCTCAGTGAAGAATTTCATAAAAATCGCCTATTCACCCCCCCTCTAGTCAATATAACGCACTTTCAAGTTATGATGCTGTGTGGAAAGCCAAAACGAAAGATCACCTTTTTCATGAATTGAACCGTTGTGGCTGCGTCACACTTACTAACCGGCTCTGCCTCAACCCACTTTGTGAATTTATCAACCGCCACTAGAAGGTGTGTCTTTTATCTTTGGACCTTTTGAAAGGCCCAACCATGTCAAGCCCCCAAACTGCAAACGGACAAGTAATTGGAATCATCCTCAATTCTTGAGCCGGCACGTGAGCCCGTCGTGAGAACTTCTGGCAACCATCACATTTACTGACTAGATCCTCCGCATCAGCATGAGCCGTCAGCCAATAAAAACCATGATGGAAAGCTTTTGCCACAAGAGACTTTGAACCGGTGTGATGGCCGCAATCTCCTTCATGGATTTCACGAAGAATTTCTTGACCTTCCTCAGGAGAGACACAACGTTGAACACCCCAGTGACACTGCGATGATGCAACTCACCATTGGTAATTGCCATTGACTTGGACCGCTGGGTTATCTGTCTAGCCAAGGATTCATCCTCGGGCAACTCGCCCCGGGTCATATAAGCCAAATATGGCATTGTCCAGTCTAGGATGACGTGAAGAGCCGCCACCAATTGAGCCTCCAGGTCTGGAACCGCCAAATCTTCCTCTGTGGGTAACTTGACGGAAGGGTTATGCAGAATATCTAAAAAAGTGTTAGGTGGCACCGGCTTACGCTGAGACCCCAGCCGGCTTAAAGCATCAGCCGCCTCATTCTTTCTGCGATCAATGTGCTCCACTTGGTAGCCCTTGAAATGTCCAGCAGTGGCATCAACTTCACGGCGATAAGCCGCCATGAGAGGATCCTTGGAATCCCACTTGCCTGATACTTGTTGATCCACCAAATCTGAGTCGCCAAAGCACCTTACCCGGCTTAAGTTCATCTCCTTAGCCATCCAAAGACCATGGAGTAAGGCTTCATACTCAGCTGCATTGTTAGTGCAGGGAAACATCAACCATAGCACATAACAAAAATTGTCACCTCGAGGGGAAGCTAAAACAACTCTAGCCCCCGAGCCCTCCAATTGCCTGGACCCATCAAAATGAATAGTCCAATATGTATTGCCCGGCTTCTCTTCAGGCATCTTCAACTTTGTCCAATCGTTGATGAAGTCTACCAATGCTTGAGACTTGATAGCAGTGTGTGGCACATACTTCAAACCATGAGGCCCAAGTTCAATGGCCCACTTGGCGACTCGCCCTGTGGCTTCTCTATTTTGAATGATATCTCCTAAAGGAGCAGAACTAACCACAGTGATGGGATGACCCTGGAAATATTGCTTAAGTTTCCGGCTTGCCATGAATACCCCATAGACGAGCTTTTGCCAATGTGGATATCTTTGCTTGGACTCAATAAGCACCTCACTGACATAGTAAACCGGCCTTTGAACCGGATATTCCTTGCCCGCCTCCTTGCGCTCTACGATGATGGCCACACTAACGGCACGTGTGTTAGCAGCCACATATAACAATAATGGCTCCTTATCAATAGGAGCAGCAATGACCGGCAGCTCAGCGAGTTGTCTCTTCAAATCTTCAAAGGCAGCGTTAGCAGCATCACTTCAGACAAAGTCATCTGTCTTTTTCATCATCTGATACAGCGGTATAGCCTTCTCACCTAACCGTCTTATGAATCGTCTTAAAGCAGCAATACGACTCGCCAAACATTGAACAGCATTGATACATGCCAGCTTAGTCAAAGAAGTGATTGCCTTGATCTTCTCCCGGTTAGCTTTGATGCCTCTGTTAGAAACCAGAAAACCCAAAAGCTTGCCCGCTGGCACTCCAAAAACACACTTGGTCGGGTTAAGCATCATCTTGTAGACCCGGAGGTTATCAAAGGTTTCCTTCAAATCATCTATCAAGGTATCCTTCACTCTGGACTTCACCACAATGTTGTCTACATAAGCATGAACATTGCGCCCAATCTGACTGTGTAGACAGTTCTGCACACATCACTGATAAGTCGCCTGGGCACTCTTAAGCCCAAAAGGCATAGACACATAGCAGAAGGCTCCAAACGGAGTAATAAAAGCCGTCTTCTCCTGGTCCTTAACTGCCATCTTGATCTGATGATAACCAGAATAAGCATCCAAAAAGCTCAAATGCTCACAACCCGCCGTAGCATCAATGATTTGATCAATACAAGGGAGAGCGAAAGGATCAGCCGGACAAGATTTGTTTAAGTCCATGTAATCCAACACATACGCCATGTGCCGTTCTTTAAGCATGAGCACCGGGTTAGCCAACCACTCTAGATGGAAAACTTCAATAATGAACCCGGCCGCCAAGAGCCGGGCCACTTCCTCACCAATGGCCTTATGCCTTTCCTCATTAAACCGCCGAAGAAACTGCTTGACCGGCTTAAACTTTGGATCAATATTGAGAGTGTGCTCAGCGATTTCTCTCGGTACACCCGACATGTGAGAAGGTTTCCATGCAAAGATGTCCCGGTTCTCACGGATGAACTCGATGAGCGTGCTTTCCTATTTGGGATCCAGATTAGCGCTGATACTGAACTGCTTAGATGAGTCATCTGGGACAAAATCCACAAGCTTGGTTTCATGAGCCGATTTAAACTTTAGCACCGGCTCATGTTCTGTGGTTGGCTTCTTCAAAGATGGCATGTCCGCCAGGTCAACATTATCCTTATAGAACTTCAACTCCTCTGTTGCACACACAAATTCACCGTAAGCAGCATCGTCTTCCTCGCATTCCAAGGCTATCTTCCAACTTCCATGCACTGTGATGCTGCCCTTATAACCTGGCATCTTGAGCTGTAGATAAACATAACATGGCTGTGCCATGAACTTGGCATAAGCTGGCCGTCCGAACAGGGCGTGATATGGGCTCTTGATTTTGACCACTTCAAAAGTTAATTTCTCAGCCCTAGAATCATGCTCATCTCCAAAGGCTACTTCTAGTTCAATCTTACCCACTGGGTACGCCGATTTACCAGGCACCAGTCCATGGAAAACGGTGTTGGATGTCTTAAGACTCTTATCAGTCAACCCCATACAACGGAAAGTCTCATAATACAGGATGTTGATGCTAGTGCCTCAGTCAATGAGGACTTTAGTGAATTTATATCCACCAACCTGAGGTGCCACCACCAAGGCCAAGTGACCCGGATTGTCAACCCCGGGAGGGTGATCTTCCCTACTCCATAGAATAGGCTGCTCCGACCATCTCAAATAACAAGGAACTGTCGGCTCAACGTTGTTCACAACCCTTTTATGAAGCTTCTGGTCTCGTTTGCACAAACTGGTGGTGACCACATGATATTGTCCACTATTCAACTGCTTTGGATTGCTCTGATAACCAGATTGCTGCTGCTGACCTCCTTGGCCAGATTGCTGATTATAACCACCTTGACCTCCTTGAGAACCTTGAAAGACGGAATTTGAACCGCTGTCCGGGCCATGAAAACCGCCGCCACCTGAGCCGCTGCCCGGCCCATGATTGCCATCAAACATGTTAGAGTTCTTGAAAGCCTTCATGATCGTACATTTCTTCCATAGGTAAGTGGCCGGTTTCTGCTGAGTATCGTGCCTTGGACAGGGCTCATTGAGCAATTGTTCGAAAGTGGGACCTGACCCGCCGGACCGAGGAGGTGGTCTCCCCTTACGTCATTGATTGTTACCCTGTGCATTGGTGTTAGCCACAAACTCCGGGCTACCGTTGGCCTTACGTTTATTGCCTCCCTGATTCGCCGGGTTATGCTGATGACCCTTGGTATTGTCGTTCTTCTTTCCCTTCCCTGTCTTATCATCGTCAGACTCGGGATCCTTGGTACTATCAGAGTCGGCGTATTTGACCAAAGCCGCCATTAGCTGGCACATATCGTTACAATCATGCTTGAGCCGCCCCAGCTTCTGTTTCAGAGGCGTAAAATGGCAACTCTTCTCCAACATTAAGACTGCAGAGCCGGCATCCATCTTGTCAGATGAATGTATTATGGCCTTGACCCGGCGCACCCAATGGGTCGTGGACTCAACTTCCTCATGCTTGCAATTAGTCAAATCCACAATTGACATGGGCTGCTTGCATGTGTCTTTGAAGTTCTGAATAAACCGGGCCTTTAACTCTGCCCATGAGCCAATGGAATTAGGCAGCAGCCCCTTCAACCAAGTGCGGGTCATTCCATCCAACATCATGGTGAATTACTTTGCCATTGCCGCGTCACTGACCTCCAATAGCTCCATGGCCATCTCGCAGCTTTCAATCCATGCTCCGGGCTGCAAGTCGGTTGTGTAATTAGGCACCTTTTGAGGCCCCTTAAAATCCTTAGGTAAACGTTCGTTTCGTAGAGCCGGCACCAGGCAAGGGACACCTCCAGTCCTGGTGGTCACGCCTGCCTCAAGAGAAGTCGTCGGATAAACCGGAAAAGACTAGTAAGCTGCCCGCTGAGCCACCTGCTCAGCTGCCTGCTGAGCCGCCCGCTCGGCCTCTTGGCGTATGCTGTCCAGGTCAACCAAGTTAGGAGCTCCATCACGTGCTGGGTCATGCCCGCACGGCTAGTCACGGCGCCGGGCGTTGCTTGAAACGGCTGCCGAATCTATATGCTTGCTATAACTCGGGCTCCGGCTTGGGCGAGGGGTCGAATGAATCCTGTCTCGACTATAAGAATACGCTTCCTGTTGTGCCAGAGCCGTCTGAAGAAGTTCTCTGACCCTTCGTGTTTCAACTGCTGTCAGAGAGTCGCCCTCCATCGGGAGAGCCGCCAATCGCGCCGACGCAGCGATCAGGTTCTCCAAAGGGTTAGAAAAATGACCCGGTGGCGTTGGTACATAATGAGGTAGAGCAGTATTCATGCGAGGAGGCTCCATTACCCGGGGCTGCACCGACGCCCCGACCCCGGGGGTTGTAACCCGATTCACCTCTGGTGGGTTACTAGGACCGTCACCGGGTGTGCAGAAGAGGTTTCGGGGATCATAAGCCGGAGGCAGATGGGATTGAGCCTTCTGGTGCCTTCTCCTCATTACCTCATTTGATGCGTTTAGATTCGTCGTAAGTTGGAAAGCCTCTGATTGAAGTTGTTGAGCTTGAGCATCCAAAGCCGCCCACTCTGTGGCCATCCTGACGTCCTCTGCTGCTAGGTTTTCCTTGGCTTGTGCTACCTCCTCGTGTAACCGTGCCACCTCTGCATCATGTTGAGCCTGATCTGCCGGATTGACCACGGCGGTTAACAGGGCTGTCATCTTATCCATGAGATCCATCAGCACCTGAGCTGGCGGGCACGCAGGGCCTCCTGCCCCGGCTGCCGCTGACCCGGAGGTTATCGCCGCCGTAGCCGTAGAGTTTTAAACGGGTTGCGTGCTAGTCATGAAGATCCCTGCTCTGCTTGGCAGCTCAAAGGAGTCCGGAATACTGCTGCCGTCGAAACAGCCCCCAAGCCCACCATCTTGTAACTGATATAATGAATCCGTCTCACCTGTGGATGACTCACCGTCAGAGTAGATGGCCGTCTCACCACCATCCACGAATCCTTCAGAAAATTCTCCTCCATGGATGCATCCCACAAAGGCACGCTTCATGGCGGGCTGAGTCCGGGCGGGTCTTGCACGCTGAGCCGTCTCGATGATGTCGGTGCAGCTGTCCGGCTCAGGGCCCGGCTCGCCAATCTGGCCGATGAAGATGTGGATTCCGCCGAAGGGGACCCGGTACCCGTACTCAATTGAGCCGGCATCGGAACCCCAGCCTGCATCGTCGATGTAGAGCTTGCCGCGATGACTCTTGGTCATCTGGCCCACAACGTATCCCTTGAGCCATTCGAAGCTGCCCTTCAAGAACTCAAATCCACCGTGCGCAGGTCCCACGGTGGGCGCCAACTATCATGGAATTGTCACGGCAGATGTCCTAGTGAAAGGACTTAAGCGTGGAGCCATCGCACCAAGGAAGCTTAAAGGGGTTAAAACGAGACAAAGGACACGGGGGTTTATACTGGTTCGGCCCCTTGCGGTGAAGGTAAAGGCCTAATCTAGTTTGAGGTGGTATTGCTTATGTTTCGATTGCTAGGGAGCGAATCCGCTTGACCTAGCTTTCGATCTGTAGTTACTTGTCCAGAACCGCCGCCTGGGTCGTCCCTTTATATACAGAGGCTAACGCTCGGCGGCTCATAGAATCCCAGCCGGCTCATAAACATTGTCCAGCTCGGTCTCTAACTATTCCTACCTTATAATATAAGTCATGTACAAACAGCGGTTTATCTCTACGGGCCTTTAGCCGCCTTCGGGTCTGCGCCTTCTACTAAGCCTATCTGTGAACCGTCGTACAATCTTGGGCTTCATTATGGTGAATTGTCGTAGGGATGACCCGGCCCCTCCTGGGCGGGTCATGCCTAATAGTTATATCCCCAACAGGTCTCACCGAGTTTGTGTAATCGGTCAAATTGAGATGAGGTTTTACCCTAATCCTAGCACATCGGTCCCACCGAGTTGATCATATCAGTCCCACCGAAATACCTAACGGTCACATTATGAACTAAATCGGTCCGACCGAGTTTTCTGATTCGGTCCCACCGAGTTTGCTGATTTGTGTGTAACGGTTAGATTTTGTGTGGAGGCTGCATATACCCCTCCACCCACTCTTCATTCGAGGGGAGAGCCATCAATGTTGGAAATGTGCCCTAGAGGCAATAATAAATTAGTTATTATTATATTTCCTTGTTCATGATAATCGTTTATTATCCATGCTAGAATTTTATTGATAGGAAACTCAGATACATGTGTGGATACATAGACAACACCATGTCCCTAGTAAGCCTCTAGTTGACTAGCTCGTTGATCAATAGATGGTTACGGTTTCCTGACCATGGACATTGGATGTCGTTGATGACGGGATCACGTCATTAGGAGAATGATGTGATGGACAAGACCCAATCCTAAGCCTAGCACAAGATCGTGTAGTTCGTATGCTAAAGCTTTTCTAATGTCAAGTATCATTTCCTTAGACCATGAGATTGTGCAACTCTCGGATACCATAGGAATGCTTTGGGTGTACCAAACGTCACAACGTAACTGGGTGGCTATAAAGGTGCACTGCGGGTATCTCCGAAAGTGTCTATTGGGTTGGCACGAATCGAGACTGGGATTTGTCACTCCATGTAACGGAGAGGTATCTCTGGGCCCACTCGGTAGGACATCATCATAATGTGCACAATGTGACCAAGGAGTTGATCACGGGATGATGTGTTATGGAACGAGTAAAGAGACTTGCCAGTAACGAGATTGAACAAGGTATCGGGATACGGACGATCGAATCTCGGGCAAGTATCGTACCGATAGACAAAGGGAATTGTATACGAGATTGATTGAATCCTTGACATCATCGTTCATCCGATGAGATCATCATGGAGCATGTGGGAGCCAACATGGGTATCCAGATCCCGCTGTTGTTTATTGACCGGAGAGTTGTCTCGGCCATGTCTGCATGACTCCCGAGCCCGTAGGGTCTACACACTTAAGGTTCGATGACACTAGGGTTATAGGGAAAGTATGTACGCGGTTACCGAATGTTGTTTGGAGTCCCGGATGAGATCCCGGACGTCACTAGGAGTTCCGGAATGGTCCGGAGGCAAAGATTTATATATGGGAAGTCCCGTTTTGGTCACCGAAAAAGTTTCGGTGCTATCCGTAACGTACCGGGACCACCGGGAGGGTCCCGGGGGTCCACCAGGCGGGGCCACTAGCCCCAGAAGGCTGCGTGGGCCAAGTGTGGGAGGGGACCAGCCCCAGGTAGTCTGGTGCGCCCCCCCACCAAGGCCCAAGGCGCGTGGAGAATGGGAAGGGGGCAAACCCTAGGTCCAGATGGGCCTTAAGGCCCACCCTAGGGCGCCCCCCCCTCTCTTTCCCCCCTTGGCCGCACCCTACATGGGTTTTGGGGGCTTCCGCCACCCCTAGGGATGGAACCCTAGATGGGGGCACAGCCCCTCCCCTTCCCCTATATATATTGGGGGTTTTTGGGCTGCCAGACATAGGATATCATCTCCCTCTTGGCGCAGCCCTACCTCTCTCCCTCCTCGTCTCTCGTAGTGCTTGGCGAAGCCCTGCTAGAGTCCCGCGCTCCTCCACCACCACCACGCCGTCATGCTGCTGCTGGACGGAGTCTTCCCCAACCTCTCCCTCTCTCCTTGCTGGATCAAGGCATGGGAGACGTCATCGGGCTGCACGTGTGTTGAATGCGGAGGCGCCGTTGTTCGGCGCTTAGATCGGAATCGACCGCGATCTGAATCGCCACGAGTACGACTACCTCATCCGTGTTCTTGCAACGCTTCCACTTAGCAATCTACAAGGGTATGTAGATGCACTCCCCTTCCCCTCGTTGCTAGATTACTCCATAGATTGAGCTTGGTGATGCGTAGAAAATTTTAAATTTCTGCTATGATCCCCAACAGTGGCATCATGAGCTAGGTCTATGCGTAGTTTCTATGCACGAGTAGAACACAAGTTGTTGTGGGCGTCGATTTTGTCAATTTACTTGCTGTTACTAGTCTTATCTTGATTCGGCGGCATCATGGGATGAAGCGGCCCGGACCGACCTTACACGTACTCTTACGTGAGACAGGTTCCACCGACTGACATGCACTAGTTGCATAAGGTGGCTAGCGGGTGTCTGTCTCTCCCACTTTAGTCGGATCGGATTCGATGAAAAGGGTCCTTATGAAGGGTAAATAGAAATTGGCATATCACGTTGTGGTTTTGGCGTAGGTAAGAAACGTTCTTGCTAAGAAACCTATAGCAGCCACGTAAAAATTTGCAACAACAATTAGAGGACGTCTAACTTGTTTTTGCAGCATATGTCGTGTGATGTGATATCGCCAAAAGGATGTGTTGAATGATATATGTGATGTATGAGATTGATCATGTTCTTGTAATAGGAATCACGACTTGCATGTCGATGAGTATGACAACCGGCAGGAGCCATAGGAGTTGTCTTAATTTATTTATGACCTGCGTGTCAACATAAACGTCATGTAATTACTTTACTTTATTGCTAAACCGTTAGCCATAGTAGTAGAAGTAATAGATGACGAGACAACTTCATGAAGACACGATGATGGAGATCATGGTGTCATGCCGGTGACGATGATGATCATGGTGCCCCGAAGATGGAGATCAAAAGGAGAAAAATGATATTGGCCATATCATGTCACTATTTGATTGCATGTGATGTTTATCATGTTTTACATCTTATTTTCTTAGAACGACGGTAGCTTAAATAAGATGATCCCTCGCAATAATTTCAAGAAAGTGTTCCCCCTAACTATGCACCGTTGCAAAGGTTCGTTGTTTCGAAGCACCACGTGATGATCGGGTGTGATAGATTCTAACGTTCGAATACAACGGGTGTCGTGAAATTGTCACGGCAGATGTCCTCTTGCAAGGACTTGATCGTGGAGCCATCGCAACTAGGAAGCTTGAAGGGGTTAATTGGGACAAAGGACACGCGAGGTTTATACTAGTTCAGCCCCTTACGGTGAAGGAAGGCCTACGTCTAGTTGGGTTGGAATTGCTTGAGGTTTCGATGACCAGGGAGCGAGATACGCTATGCCCGGTTCTCGATCTCTTGTTTCTTGTTCCTAAGCCGCCAGCGGGTCGTCCCCTTATATACACGGGTTGACGCCCGATGGCTTACAGAGTCCCGGCCGGCTCATAAACAGTGTCCGGCTCGGTGACTAGTTATTTCTACCTTACAATACAAGTCGCGCCCTCATGGCGGTTTATCACCATGGGCCATAAAGCGTCTGTGGGCCACTAGACCCTTTACTGAGCCGCCATCTTCACGTCTTGGTCTTGGGCTTCAGATGGGCTTCTCTTTGCATAACCCGGCCCCTCCTCGGCGGCTTACGTAAATAATTATATCCCCAACATTAGGCCCCAGATTGATTTGAACCGGTTCATGTCAATCTTTAAAAACCTTATAAACTAGCCCTTAGTCCTCTGTTTTGTGCGGAAATTCTAACCCGCCGTGACGTCATCATCTGGATCCGGGTCAAATCTCTGTGACGTCATCTTCAATAAAATTCATATTTTATTCCGCCATATCCTCCAACGAATCTTTGCCTTTACTGACCATCCCGAGAATCGAGGCGTCGGGGCCGCTGGATAATGATGCTTTGGGCTCCTTGTTTCTCACGCCGTCTTGGTCGGCCCCTCCTTATAAATAGATGCGACCTAGGCCTTCTCCATTTCCTTCAGTCGTCTTCCTCCTCACACTTCTTCCTTTGCTGCTCAAGCTCCGCCGCCGCCGCCGTCGAACCCCTCGTCTTCACCGACTCAGGCCGCTACATCACCCTGATTCTGACACGAAAACGACGGCGACCCTTCGCGGCTCTTCCGCATCTGTGAGTTCCTCTTTTCCCCTTTCTCAGATCTGCCTTGAAATCGTCTTGAGTTTGTCGGTGTTCATCACCGCCCGACGCAGACCTCCATTAGTTTCACCTCCAATGCTTTTATGTAGATTATAGAAACAACATAGAACTGCTGCGGAAAATATTTGTACTTATCCTGTATAAGAACAGATCTCAGTTCCCTTGTTTTGGAAACCCTCCACGAGTATATGAACTTCTCTGTACTGTTTTTAGGTCTAGAAATATTTTCTTTCTCAGAACCTCGTTTGATCCAAAATAATGATTGCAACTTGTGAAACCTGTTTGTTCCACACTTAACCAAAAAACCGCATCTGTTGACTCTGCTTCAGCCATAATAATTCATGTGACTAGTTTAACATAATACCGGTTGTCAGCACCGCTTGCTTATGGCGACTTAAGAAAACCTTAATCATCTTTAGTACCTGCAACTGCTAATCATTATCACATAGTTACATGTATGTCATTAGGCCCCTTCTTAAGCCGCCATCTCAGATAACCCAATAATGCTTATTCTCCGGGTCATAATGAACCGGAAAATTTCCTTTATCTTGTTGTAGGCTTCAATTTTCCCAATGGCACCCAAAGCTGTTAAGCCTCCGATTACCTGCAACTGGGTCCCATCCATTGTTACGGAGAGCAAATTGTCTGAGTTTGTAAAGTCTGGCCATCTGCCCAGGAAGGATGTCATGTCTTATCATGCTCCTGACCCGTCTGAAGAGAAACCTCAACCCAAGGAAGGGGAGGTGATCATTTTCACCGATCACATGAGCCGGGGATTTGCTCCTCCCGGTTCAAAATTCTTTAGAGACGATTTGCACTTCTTTGACTTGAGACCTCAAGACATCGGGCCCAATTCGGTGTCAAATATCTACAACTTTCAAGTTTTCTGTGAGGTCTACCTTGGAGAAGAACCCAGCCTACTTTTGTTCAGGGAGTTGTTCTATTTGAACCGGCAGAATGAACGCGCCAACGGACCCAGTCTAGAACTCGGTGGCATCTCGATTCAGCGACGAAGAGACTGCCTTTTCCCTTATGCTGAACTGCCGAGTCATCCAAAGGACTGGAACCAAACGTGGTTCTATTGCCAGGACACTTCTCCGGCTGGTGAAAACCCGCTGCCCGGCTTCCGTGCATTACGCCTTGAACCTACTCACCCGCTGCCGGATAAGTTGACAGGTACTGAACGTCTGCCACTCACCCCCAAAATCAAGAAGATAAAAGCTCTTTTAGGGAACGGCTTAGATGGCATTGATCTGGTCCGAGTCTGCGTTGCTTGGAGAATAATTCCGTTAAGTCGCCGCCCCGGCTTAATGTGTAATTATTCAGGCGAGAAAGATGACCCTCAGCGTCATAGCCCTGATGACTTACCAGATGACGTAGTGGAAGCTACAACTCAGTCCTTGTTGAAGGAGGGCACAGTGAATAGTAACGCCTTCGGCTTACTACCTTTTTGCCAGAAGAACCCGACCCCTGCAGTAAGTTTCCAGCCGTTGGTTTATTATTATCTCTTTTTTTTATCATGTTAGGCTATATTCTTATGCATAACCCATTATAACCTTTTACAGGCAAATGATAACTTCTGGAAAACCCAATATGATCATGAGGCAGCCAAGAAAGCCAGGGCAGCCAAGAGAGCCGAAAAGAAAACCACCAAGCCCACCACCTCAAGGAAGAGGAAGCCAAGCGCCTCTGAGCTGTTTCAGCTTGATGATACTGATGATAATGAGGAAGAGGTAACCTTTGAATTTCCATTTCTCCTTTATCACTACATTACTGATACTAACCTTCTTTCAGGAAGACACGGGCAACAGCCAACCCGTCGAGGAAGAGGTAATTATAATCTCCTCCAACTCCGAGCTTCAGCCGCGTCAGAAAATTCAAAGAGTAACCCGGAAAGTAAGATTTTCACATCCTTTGGCTTACCAAGATCCTGACTTTCTTTTGAAGCGACAGATTTATGAGAGACGGAGGCAGACCCGGACCAGCAAAGACGCGGAACTCTCCTCCGGCTTACCTGATGTGACCAGGAAACGCCAGGCTGAGGTTACCTCCGATTCACACCTTCTTTTTCCTTTGGCGGGTTTCATTCATTATCCTCTCAATTTTTCTGACTCCAATTATCAGGATATTTCACCTTCCTCCGGTGAGTCTATGCAGTCCAACATGCCAGCCTTCAAAACTGCTCCCGGGTAATATAAACTTGTTGTACCTTATGCCTTTATTTTACTCATACTTTTCATATTTAACCTGTCTACTTTTTCTGCAGTGTGCAAGTAAAGCCCAGCAAAAGGGCCAAAAAGAATAAGCCGCCCCAAGAGCCGGTTGTGACTGAACCAGAGCTGAGCACAGCTGCTCCTGATGCCCCTGCTCACGAGCCGCCACCTCAACCATCTCATGATGCTCCTATATCTTCCTCTGACTCGCCTACTGAGCAAATCTTCAACAAGTCTGGTAACCCGGAGGCTCCTAACCCCGCCCAAGCAAGTGACCCGGAAGTTGAGATCCTCAAAACTCAGTTTGTTGAACCGGCACAGCCATCTGTACTTGCCAGGTGTTCTAAAGAGGAGTTGGTAGAGCGCCGAAAGGCCAAGCTGGACGTCACTGACTATACTCATTTGAGTATCGGAGAGATCGTCTCCGGCTATATCAATCAAGTACATAGCAGCCGTGACCTGGAAATTGACATGGTGAAGCAGATACAGCAGAAATCTGAGGTATGACTTATGCTAGCTTTCTTTAACCATACTTACTGTACCAGCCCCCAAGTCTATTGCTTATAAGCAAATATGCTGTAGACTTTTGAAAATTGCCTAGCACTGCTTATCCGGCTTAGGAAAAAGACTTGTAACCCGGTAACACTTGCGATACACATTAGCCCCCAAGTGCTAAACATCTTTGCTTGCAAAGTGTTTGGGACTTTAATTTCCATAAACTGGAGTAGTAACTGAAAGAATTCTTCAGGATACATTAGCCCCCAAGTGCCAAATATCTTTGCTTGCAAAGTGCTTGGGACTTAACACTATTTATCGTAATCTTGAGTGTTACCTGGTGCAATGCAGGTCATGATAAGTCAATTTGAATTGGAAATTGTTGACCTGAAGAACCGCGTGGCAGCCCAGGAGAGTGAAACTCAAAAGGCTAACTCCAAATTCGAATTCAGCGTCTCTGAACAAGAGAAGCTGAAACAATATTTTGAATCAGAGAAGAAAATTTGGGCTGATGAAAAGGCTGCACTGGTGACCCGGGCCGAGACAGCAGAGGCATCGCTGGCGGAAACAATGGCCGAACTGTCCGACTTAAAGTGCCAGATATCTCGAATGGTCTCAGTAATCTTTGGTGAGTGACTTACTCAAATCTTAAACACTGCAAAACTCCTTGAATGACCTTTTCGGTTGTTTCCTCTGACTCACCTTATGCTTAATAACGCAGGCCCCAGGAGCACAAATCTCAAGCAGAACATGGTGATCAAGCTGAAGGCAGTTTATACTCTGGTGGAACAGCTCTACACCGGGTCACAACGTGCCCTGGCCGTTGCGTCTTTATCAAATGATGTTCCCTATCTCCTGCAAGATGTGCTGAAGCGGCTTGCCGTGTTACCTCAGCGGATCCAAGAGTTAAGACGAGCATCTGCAAGAGCCGGAGCTATAGCCGCATTGAGCCGGGTCAAGGCGTGGCTTCCAGAACTAGACCCTGCTGATACTGCTCTTGGGTATCCAAGTTTAAAGGAAGATGGCACCATGTTTAATGATAAAGATTTCACCGCCTGTGTGAAAGATATACGTCCGGTGGCTACTCTTATTGGGAACGACACTGACCTCTCCAAGTGTCAGCCGGGTTATGATAAGGAGAATCGAAGAATCCCCACGCCGCATTATGACGACGTCAGCTTGATCCCTCCAACCCGTAAGCACACCTTTGCTCCTGAAGTCGACCCAACCGGTTTAATAGATGATGAAGCTGAGTTTGAGGCCTTGAGTGGCATTGACTGGGCCTCATCATCCTTCCAGGACCAAGCAGCCAGCGGAGAGGCGGAGAAGGATAACCCGGAGGCTTCAAATCAACCCCAAGAGTAGATTATCACGCACCACCTGCTTATGTAGTTATAGAAAAACAATGCCGCATCATTCAGACTCGGAGAGTCTTGTAATAGAGTAAAAAATATCTTGAGTTTTGCTATGCCTTTGCGTATGCTTATGGCCTTTAGTACTTGCATAAGCCGCCGTCACTATATACTTTATATGAATTTGTTATGCCCTTTGCAGAAATACCTTGCATTGCTCTGTAGTGCTTACAGCTGTTTTTCCGGTTATATAAACCAACCCCTGAGGGTAAACTCAACTCCTGAAAATTGGCACATACAAGTTCACCTGGTTCTTAACAACCTGATGTAACTAATATTAATTCTGGAAGATAGTAATGTATTCCATTGTACCTTCAAGAGGGTCACAAGATATCTAATGTTGGCACTTGTAAAATATGATGAACAAAATTCAAGGGTTTCGATTCGAATACGATCAGTGACCCGTTCCAAAGGGGTTGAGCTAAGATTCGGATACGATCTGTTAGCCCCCAGTGGCTGTGGCGATGCCGATCAAGTGGGTATCGACAGCTATGTTCTCTTTGGTTCGAATACGACCTATGTTTGAACAGGAACCCCCAAGTGACCATAAGAGTTGTTTAATGATGCTGATTCGAATACGATCCACGTCAGACCCAAAAGGAGTTAAGCTATGATTCAGGTATGATCAAGAAGCCCCCAAGTGGGTTTGGCAGTATGCCGATCAAGTGGGTATCAACAGCTATGTTCTCTTTGGTTCGAATACGACCTATGTTTGAACAGGAAGCCCCCAAGTGATCGCGGCTAGATTCAGATATGATCATAAGCCGGACCAAAGGAAAGCCTGATTCAGATATGATCCGCTTCTCCTTGGCCATCTCCACCACCTGACAAGGAAAACACATAAACCTTTTTGGGAGTGGAAAAAAGGACAGAGGTCCTGCTTTATTGCTTTATATAATATATATAGTATAAGTATATACACATTAGAGCCAACGGCTCAAGTATAATAAGGCCGAAGATGAGCGATATTCCACGGCCGACGGGTCTCCTCCTCCGACTTACGTGAGTCTTTGTGTTCTCGAACGTCGATAAGGTAGTATGATCCATTGTTCAGATTCTTGCTGACCACAAAGGGTCCTTCCCAAGGCGGGGATAGCTTGTGCATGTTAGACGGATCCTGGATGAGTCGGAGCACTAAGTCGCCTTCCTGAAAGGTTCTGGACTTAACCCGGCGGCTGTGGTAGCGGCGCAGGTCTTGCTGGTAAATCACCGAGCGGGCTACTGCCAAGTCTCGCTCTTCATCCAACAGGTCAAGTGCATCTTGCCGAGCTTTTTCATTGTCTTCCTCAACATAAGCCGCCACACGGGGTGAATCGTGATGGATGTCACTTGGCAGGACCGCCTCTGCTCCATACACCATAAAGAAAGGCATGTAACCCGTAGATCTGTTAGGTGTAGTATTGATGCTCCAGAGTACAGAACGTAACTCCTCCACCCAACAACCCGGCGTCCGCTGTAAAGGGACCAAGAGCCAGGGCTTGATACCCTTCAAGATTTCTTGATTGGCTCGTTCTTCTTGACCATTTGATTGAGGGTGAGCTACAGCTGAAACGTCAAGCCGGATATGCTCTCGTTGACAGAACTCTTCCATAGCTCCTTTGGAAAGGTTAGTACCATTATCAGTTATGATGCTGTGTAGAAAACCAAAGCGAAAAATCACCTTTTTCATAAACTGGACTGCTGTGGCTGCATCACACTTACTGACTGGCTCCGTCTCCACCCACTTTGTGAACTTGTCAACCGCCACCAAGAGGTGAGTCTTTCTATCCTTAGATCTTTTGAAAGGCCCGACCATATCAAGCCCCCAGACTGCAAATGGCCAGGTAATTGGAATCATCCTCAATTCTTGAGCCGGCACATGGGCTCGTCGTGAGAATTTCTGACATCCATCACATTTACTGACCAGGTCCTCTGCATCAGCGTGAGCCGTCAGCCAATAAAACCCATGACGGAAGGCTTTGGCCACAAGAGATTTTGAGCCGGCGTGATGACCACAATCACCTTCATGAATTTCACGAAGGATCTCCTGGCCCTCTGTAGGTGACACGCAACGTTGAATCGCTCCAGTGACGTTGTAATGATGTAACTCGCCATTGACAATTGTCATGGACTTGGACCGCCGGACGATTTGTCTTGCCAAGGTCTCATCTTCAGGCAACTCTCCCCGGGTCATGTAAGCCAAATAAGGCACTGTCCAATCCGGGGTAACATGGAGAGCCGCCACCAGCTGTGCCTCTGGGTCTGGTATTGCCAGATCTTCTTCTGTAGGCAACTTAACAGAAGGATTATGCAAAACATCAAGAAAGGTGTTAGGCGGCACCGGCTTACGCTGAGACCCCAGCCGGCTTAAGGCATCCGCCGCCTCATTCTTCCTTCGATCAATGTGTTCCACTACGTAACCCTTGAAATATCCAGCCACAGCATCGACTTCACGACGGTAAGCTGCCATGAGGGGATCTTTAGAGTCCCACTTGCCTGACACCTATTGAGCCACAAGGTCTGAGTCTCCTAAGCATCTTACCCGGCTCAAGTTCATCTCTTTGGCCATCCAGAGACCATGGAACAGGGCCTCATACTCAGCTGCATTATTAGTGCAAGGAAACATAAGCCGGAGCACATAACAAAATTTGTCACCTCGAGGGGAAGTTAGTACAACTCCAGCCCCCGAGCCTTCCAACTGTCTGGACCCATCAAAGTGAATAATCCAATAAGTGTTATCGGGCTTCTCCTCAGGTGCCTGTAGCTCTGTCCAGTCGTTGATGAAATCCACCAAAGCTTGAGACTTAATGGCAGTGTGCGGTACGTACTTCAGACCATGAGGCCCGAGCTCAATGGCCCATTTGGCGACTCGTCCTGTAGCCTCTCTGTTCTGAATAATGTCTCCCAAGGGGGCAGAACTTACCACAGTGATAGGGTGACCTTGGAAGTATTGCTTCAGCTTCCGGCTTGCCATGAACACCCCGTAAACAAGTTTTTGCCAATGAGGATATCTTTGTTTTGACTCAATGAGTACCTCACTGACATAATAAACCGGCTGTTGAACCGGATGTTCCTTACCAGCCTCCTTGCGCTCTACCACAATTGCCACACTGACAGCTCGTGAATTAGCAGCCACATATAACAGCAAAGGCTCTTTGTCAATGGGAGCTGCAAGAACTGGCGGCTCAGATAACTGCCTCTTCAAATCCTCAAAAGCAGCATTAGCAGCATCACTCCGGACAAAGGTGTCTGCCTTCTTCATCAATTGGTACAGCGGTAGGGCCTTCTCACCTAACCGGCTTATGAACCGACTTAAAGCGGCAACACGACCCGCCAATCGCTGAACATCATTAATACATGCCGGTTTAGCCAAAGAAGTGATTGCCTTAATCTTCTCCGGATTAGCCTCGATGCCCCTGTTCGAGACCAAGAATCCCAAAAGCTTGCCTGCAGGCACACCAAATACACACTTCTCCAGGTTAAGCATCATTTTGTAAACCCGGAGATTGTCAAAGGTTTCTTTGAGATCAGATATCAAGGTTTCCGCCTCTCTGGATTTCACTACTATGTCATCCACATAAGCATGAACATTGCGCCCAATCTGATTGTGAAGACAATTCTGTACACACCGTTGATAAGTTGCCTGGGCACTCTTGAGCCCAAACGGCATAGACACATAGCAGAAGGCTCCAAACGGGGTGATGAAAGCTGTTTTCTCCTGGTCCTTAACTGCCATCTTGATCTGATGATAGCCAGAATAGGCATCGAAAAAGCTCAAACGTGCACAACCTGCCGTAGCATCAATGATTTGATCAATACGGGGGAGAGCAAAAGGATCAGCCGGACAAGCCTTATTTAGGTCCGTGTAATCCACACACATCCGCCAGGTGCCGTTTTTCTTGAGTACGAGCACCGGGTTAGCCAACCACTCCGGGTGAAAAACTTCAACAATAAACCCAGCCGCCAAGAGCCGGGCGACCTCTTCTCCTATAGCCTTTCGTCGCTCTTCATTGAATCGCCGCAGAAACTGCCTGACCGGCTTATACTTCGGATCAATATTAAGAGTGTGCTCAGCGAGTTCTCTCGGTACACCCGGCATGTCAGAAGGTCTCCATGCAAAGATGTCCCGGTTCTCAAGAATGAACTCAATGAGCGCGCTTTCCTATTTAGGATCCAAGTTGGCACTGATGCTGAACTGCTTAGATGAATCGCCCGGAGTGAAATCAACAAGCTTAGTCTCTGCAGCCGATTTAAACTTCATGGCCGGGTCATGCTCCGTAGTCGGCTTCTTGAGAGAAGTCATATCTGCCGGGTCAACGTTATCTTGATAAAATTTGAGCTCCTTTGCTGCACAGACAGACTCGACGTAAGCCGCATCGCCTTCTTCACACTCCAGGGCCACCTTTCGGCTTCCATGCACAGTGATGGTACCCTTGTAATCCGGCATCTTGAGCTGTAGATAAACACAACACGTCCGTGCCATGAATTTGGCATAAGCCGGCCGCCCGAACAAAGCGTGATATGGACTCTTGATTTTGACCACCTCAAAAGTTAACTTTTCCGCCCTAGAATCATGCTCGTCTCCGAAGGCCACCTCTAGCTCAATCTTCCCCACAGGATACACCGACTTACCGGGCACCACTCCATGGAAGACGGTGTTGGAAGTCTTTAAATTCTTGTCAGTTAAGCCTATGCGCCGAAAGGTCTCGTAATAGAGGATGTTGATGCTGCTACCTCCATCCATGAGCACCTTAGTAAATTTATAACCACCAACTTGCGGTGCCACCACTAGGGCCAGTTGACCCGGATTATCAACCCGGGGAGGGTGATCCTCCCTGCTCCAGACAATAGGCTGTTCCGACCACCTCAAGTAACGAGGGACTGCCGGTTCAACAGAATTCACAGCCCTCTTATGAACTTTCTGATCACGTTTACACAAACTTGTGGTGAACACGTGATACTGCCCACTGTTTAATTGTTTTGGATGGCTCTGATAACCCGACTGCTGCTGCTGCTAACCTCCTTGACTAGACTGCTGTTGATTATAACCACCCTGGTTTCCCTGAAAACCGGATCCTGAACCACCGCCCGGGCCATGAAAGCCGCCGGCTCCTGAGCCGCCGCCTGGGCCTTGATTGCCATCAAACGTATTAGAATTCTTGAAGGCTTTCATGATTGCGCAATCCTTCCATAAATGAGTCGCTGGTCGTTCCCAGGTGCCGTGTTTCGGGCAGGGTTCATTGAGTAGTTGCTCGAGAGACGGACCTGACCCACCAAACCGGGGTGGCTTTCCCTTGCGCTTCTGATTGTTACCCTGTGCATTGGCCACAAATTCTGGGTTACTGTCCGCCTTACGCGTATTGCCTCCTTGACTCGCCGGGTTATGCTGCTGACCCTTTCCATTACCGTTCTTCTTTCCCTTCCTTGTCTTTTCCTCGTCAGACGCGGGATCCTTGGTACTATCAGAATCGGCATACTTGACTAAAGCCGCCATCAGTGTCCCCATATCGTTGCAATCACGCTTAAGGCGCCCCAGCTTCTGTCTCAGAGGCTCAAAGCGGCAATTCTTTTCCAGCATGAGAACTGCTGAGCCGGCATCCATCTTGTCAGACGAATGTATTATATCCTTGACCCGGCGCACCTAATGAGTCGTAGATTCACCTTCTTCCTGCTTACAATTTGTCAGATCCACAATTGACATAGACTGCTTGCAAGTATCTTTGAAGTTCTGGATGAAACGGGCCTTTAGCTCCGCCCATGAACTAATGGAGTTGGGTGGCAAACCCTTTAACCAAGAACGGGCCGTTCCGTCCAGCATCATGGTGAAATATTTAGCCATCGCTTCATCACTAACCTCCAGCAGCTCCATAGCCATCTCGTAACTTTCAATCCATGCCCCAGGCTGTAAATCGGCCGTATAATTCGGCACCTTTCGAGGTCCCTTGAAATCCTTGGGCAGACGTACATTACGTAGAGCCGGTACCAGACAAGGAACTCCTCTGGTTCTAGTAGCAACTCCCGCTTCAACGGAAGTCGTCGGGTAAGCCGGTGAGTTCTGTTGGGCTGCTAGTTGAGCCGCTAGCTGAGCCGCCCGCTCGTCCTCCTGACGTATCCGATCCTGAACCGGGTTATACCCGCCGGGCTGGTTCCGACGCTGAGCGTTACTTGACAAGACCTCTGACTCCATGTGTCTACTGTAACTCGGGCTTCGATTTTGACGAGGCGGAGCTAACCAGGGCGGAGGAGTCGAGTGAATCATATCCCGGCTGTAGGAGTAGGTTTCTTGCTGAGCCAGGGCTGTTTGGACAAGTTCTCTGATCTTCCGGGTTTCCACCGTTGTCGGATCATCCCCATCTACCGGGAGAGCCGCCAAACATGCTGATGCTGCGATTAAGTTCTCCATGGGGTTGGAGAAGTGACCCTGTGGTATTGGTATATAATTGGGCGGTGCCATATTGCCGTGAGGAGGTGCCATCCCCTGAGGCTGGACTGGACCTCCCGCTCCGGATGTAATAAGCTGATTCGCACCTGGCGGGTTACTTGGGCCGGCCCTGGGTGTAGCAAAGAGATTCCGAGGATCATAATTCTGAGGTAAACGGGACTGAGTTTTCTGATGTCTCCTCCTCATTACCTCATTAGATGCGTTTAAGCTCAACGTTAGCTGCAAAGCCTCTGCCTGAAGTTGCTGCGCTCGTACGTCCAAAGCCGCCCGCTCTGCTTCTAATCTAGCGTCCTCAGCTGCTAAGGTTTCCTTGACCCGGGCGATCTCGTCACGAACCTGTGCCACCTCTGCCTCATGCTCAGATTGGTTCGCAGGGATGATTGTAACAGTTAACAAAGCCGTAAGCTTATCCATGAGATCCATCAGCACCTGAGCCGGTGAGCGCATGGGGCCTCCTGCCCCGGCTGCTCCTAACCCGGACGTTATCGCCGCTAAGGCCGTAGAGTTTTGCCGGGTTGAGTACCAGCCATGAAGACTCCTGCCCAGTTTGGTGATTCTGAGAGGTCCGGAATAGTGCTGCCATTGGAACGGCCCCCAAGCACACCATCTTGAACTTGATACAGCGAATTTGTTGAGCCGGCGGATGAATCACCGTCAGAGTGGACGGCCGGCTCACCATCACCTTCAGATCCTTCAGGAAGTTCACCTCCATGGATGCAACCCACAAAGGCACGCTTCACGATGGGTTGAGCTCGGGCGGGTTTCGCACGCTGAGCCGTCTCGACGAGGTCGGTGCAGCTGTCCGGTTTCGGGCCCGGCTCACCAATCCGGCCGATGAAGACGTGAATTCCGCCAAAGGGGACCCGGTAGCCGTACTCAATTGAGCCGGCGTCGGGGCCCCAGCCTTCGTCGTCGATGTAGATCTTCCCGCGACGACTCTTGGTCATCCGGCCAACCGCGTATCCCTTGAGCCCTTCGAAGATGCCCTTCAAGAACTCAAATCCACCGTGCGCTGGCCCCACGGTGGGCGCCAACTGTCGTGGAATTGTCACGGCAGATGTCCTCTTGCAAGGACTTGATCGTGGAGCCATCGCAACTAGGAAGCTTAAAGGGGTTAATCGGGACAAAGGACACGCGAGGTTTATACTATTTCAGCCCCTTACAATGAAGGAAGGCCTACGTCTAGTTGGATTGGAATTGCTTGAGGTTTCGATGACCAGGGAGCGAGATACGCTATGCCCGGTTCTCGATCTCTTGTTTCTTGTTCCTAAGCCGCCAGCGGGTCGTCCCCTTATATACACGGGTTGACGCCCTACGGCTTACAGAGTCTCGGCCGGCTCATAAATAGTGTCCGGCTCGGTGACTAGTTATTTCTACCTTACAATACAAGTCGCGCCCTCATGGCGGTTTATCACCATGGGCCATAAAGCGTCTGTGGGCCACTAGACCCTTTACTGAGCCGCCATCTTCACGTCTTGGTCTTGGGCTTCAGATGGGCTTCTCTTTGCGTAACCCGGCCCCTCCTCGGCGGCTTACGTAAATAATTATATCCCCAACAACGGGTGTAAGCCAGATTTACACATGCAATACACTTAGGTTGACTTGACGAGCCTAGCATGTACAGACATGGCCTCGGAACACGGAAGACCGAAAGGTCGAACATGAGTTGTATAGAAGATACGATCAACATGAAGATGTTCACCGATGATGACTAGTCCGTCTCACGTGATGATCGGACACGGCCTAGTTGACTCGGATCATGTATCACTTAGATGACTAGAGGGATGCCTATCTGAGTGGGAGTTCATTAAATAATCAGATGAACTTAATTATCATGAACATAGTCAAAAGGATTTTGCAAATTATGTCGTAGCTTACGCTTTAGTTCTACTGTTTTAGATATGTACCTAGAGAAAATTTAGTTGAAAGTTGATAGTAGCAATTATGCGGATTGGGTCCGTAAACTGAGGATTGTCTTCATTGCTACGCAGAAGGATTATGTCCTTAATGCACCGCTCAGTGAGCTGAACCTCAAGCATCGGTTGTGGATGTTGCGAACATCTGACATACACGTTTTGATGACTACATGATAGTTTAGTGCATAATGCTAAATGGTTTAGAATTGAGGCACCAAAGACGTTTTTGAAACATCGCAGAACATATGAGATGTTCCAAAGACTGAAATTGGGATTTCAGACTAGTGCCCACGTCAACAGGTATGAGACCTCTGACAAGTTTCCTAAGCCTGCAAACTAAGGGAGAAAAGCTCAATCATTGAGCATGTGCTTAGATTGTCTGAGTACTACAATCGCTTGAATCGAGTGGGAGTTAATCTTCCAGATGAGATAGTGATAGTTCTCCATAGTCACTGCCACCAAGCTATTAGAGCTTAGTGATGAACTATAACATATCAGGGATAGACATGATGATCCTTGAGCAATTCGCGATGTTTGACACCGCGAAAGTAGAAATCAAGTAGGAGCATCAATTGTTGATGGTTAAACCACTAGTTTCAAGAAGGGCAAGGGAAAGAAGGGATACTTCATGAGACGGCAAATCAGTTGCTGCTCTATGAAGAAACCCAAGGTTGAACCAAATCCGAGACTAAGTGCTTCTATAATGAGGGGAACGGTCACTGAAGCAGAACTACCCTAGATACTTGGTAAATGAGAAGGCTGGCAAGGTCGACAGAAGTATTTTGGATATATGTCATATTATTGTGTACTTTACTAGTACTCCTAGTAGCACCAGGGCAATAAATACCGGTTCGGTTGCTAAGCATTAGTAACTCGAAATAAAAGGCTATGGAAACTAGCTAAAGGTGAGATGACATTATGTGTTGGAAGTGATTCCAAGGTTGATGTGATCAAACATCGCACGCTCCCTCTACCATCGGGATTGGTGTTAAACCAAAATAATTGTTATTTGGTGTTTGCGTTGAGCATAGACATGATTGGATTATGTTTATCACCACATGGTTGTTCATTTAAGGAGAATAATGGTTACTCTGTTTATTTGAATAATACCTTCAATGGTCTTGCACCTAAAATGAATGGTTTATTGAATCTCGATCGTAGTGATACACATGTTCATGCCAAAAGATATAAGATAGTAATGATAGTACCACGTACTTATGGCACTGCCATTTGAGTCATGTTGGTATAAAACGCATGAAGAAGCTCCATGTTGATGGATCTTTGGACTCACTCGTTTTTGAAAAGATTGAGACATGCGAACCATGTCTATTGGTAGATATGCATGAAGAAACTCCATGCAGATGGATCGTTTGGACTCACTTGATTTTGAATCAGTTGAGACATGCAAATCATACCACATGGGCAAGATGACTGAAAGGCCTCGTTTTCAATAAGATGGAACAAGAAAGCAACTTGTTGGAAGTAATACATTTTGATGTATGTAGTCCAATGAGTGTTGAGGCACGTAGTGGATATCGTTATGTTCTTACTTCACAGATGATTTGAGTAGATGCTGAGTATATTTACTTGATGAAACACAAGTCTGAATTATTGAAAGGTTCAAGTAATTTCAGAGTGAAGTTGAAGATCGTCATGACAAGAGGGTAAAATGTCTATGATATGATCATAGAGATGAATATCTGAGTTACGAGTTTGGCACACAATCAAGACATTATGGAAATTGTTTCACGACTAATACCGCCTGGATCACCATAATGTGATGGTGTGTCCGAACATCATAACTGCACCCTATTGGATATGGTGCATACCATGATGTCTCTTATCGAATTACCACTATCTTTATGGGTTAGGCATTAGAGACAACCGCATTCACTTTAAATAGGGCACCACACAATTCTGTTGAGACGACACCGTATGAACTATGGTTTAGAGAAACCTAAGCTGTCGTTTCTTAAAAGTTTGGGGCTGCGATGCTTATGTGAAAAAAAAGGTTTCAGGCTAATAAGCTCGAACCCAAAGCGGATAAATGCATCTTCATAGAATACCCAAAAATAGTTGGGTATACCTCCTATTTCAGATCCGGAAGCAAAAGTGATTGTTTCTAGAAATGGGTCCTTTCTCGAGGAAAAGTTTCTCTCGAAAGAACTGAGTGGGAGGATGATGGAGACTTGATGAGGTTATTGAACCGTCACTTCAACTAGTATGTAGCAGGGCACAGGAAGTTGTTCCTGTGGCACCTACACCAATTGAAGTGGAAGCTTATGATAGTGATCATGAAACTTCGGATCAAGTCACTACCAAACCTCATAGGTCAACAAGGATGCGTACTACTTCAGAGTAGTACGTAATCCTGTCTTGGAAGTCATGTTGCTAGACAACAATGAACCTACGAGCTATGGAGAAGTGATGGTGGGCCCGAATTCCGACGAATGGCTCGAGGCCATAAAATCCGAGAGAGGATCCATGTATAAAAACAAAGTATAGACTTTGGAAGAACTACTTGATGGTCGTAAGGTTGTTGGGTGCAGATGGATTTTAAAAGGAAGACTGACAATGATGGTAAGTGTCACCATTAAGAAAGCTCAACTTGTCGTTAAGATGGTTTCCGACAAGTTCAAGGAGTTGACTACGATGAGACTTTCTCACTCGTAGCGATGCTAAGAGTCTGTTGGAATTATATTAGCAATTACTGCATTATTTATGAAATATTGCAGATAGGATGTCAAAACATCGTTTCCTCGACGATTTTCTTGAGGAAAGGTTGTATGTGATAAAACCAGAAGTTTTTGACAATCCTGAAAGATGCTAACAAGTATGCAAAGCTCCAGCAACCCTTCTAAGGACTGGAGTAAGCATCTCGGAGTTGGAATGTACGCTTTGATGAGATGATCAAAGATTTTGGGTTTATACAAAGTTTATGAGAAACTTGTGTTTCCAAAGAAGTGAGTGGGAGCACTATAGAATTTCTGATGAGTATATGTTGTTGACTATTGTTGATCAGAAATGATGTAGAGTTTCTGGAAAGCATATAGGGTTACTTGAAAAGTGTTTCTCAATGGAAAACCTGGATTAAGCTACTTGAACATTGAGCATCAAGATCTATAAGGATAGATCAAAATCGCTTAATAGTACTTTCAAACGAACACATACCATGACAAAATTTTGAAGGAGTTCAAAAATAGATCGGCAAAGAAGGAGTTCTTGGCTGTGTTATAAGGTATGAGTATTGAGTAAACTCAAGACCTGACCATGGCAGAATAGAGAGAAAGGACGAAGGTCGTCCCCTATGCTTTAGACGTAGGCTCTAAAGTATGCAATGTTGTGTACCGCACCTGAAGTGTGCCAAGCCATGAGTCAGTCAAGGGGTACAAGTGTGATCTAGGAATGGATCATAGGACAACGGTCAAGGTTATCCTTAGTAACTAGTGGACTAAGGAATTTTCTCGATTATGGAGGTGGTAAAAGAGTTCGTCATAAAGGGTTACGCCAATGCAATCTTTGACACTAATCTGGATGATTCTGAGTAGTAAACCAGATTCGTATAGTAGAACAGTTATTTGGAATAGCTCCAAATAGAGCGTGGTAGCTGCATCTACAAGATGGCATGGAGATTTGTAAAGCACACACGGATCTGAAAGGTTAGACCCGTTGACTATAACATCTCTCACAAGCATAACATGATCAAACCCAGAACTCATTGAGTGTTAATCACATGGTAATGTGAACTAGATTATTGACTCTAGTAAACTCTTTGGGTGTTAGTCACATGGGGATGTGACCTTGAGTGTTAATCACGTAGCGACGTGAACTGGATTATTGACTCTAGTGCAAGTGGGAGACTGTTGGAAATATGCCCTAGAGGCAATAATAAATTAGTTATTATTATATTTCCTTGTTCATGATAATCGTTTATTATCCATGCTAGAATTGTATTGATAGGAAACTCAGATACATGTGTGGATACATAGACAACACCATGTCCCTAGTAAGCCTCTAGTTGACTAGCTCGTTGATCAATAGATGGTTACGGTTTCCTGACCATGGACATTGGATGTCGTTGATGATGGGATCACATCATTAGGAGAATGATGTGATGGACAAGACCCAATCCTAAGCCTAGCACAAGATCGTGTAGTTCGTATGCTAAAGATTTTCTAATGTCAAGTATCATTTCCTTAGACCATGAGATTGTGCAACTCCCGGATACCGTAGGAATGCTTTGGGTGTACCAAACGTCACAACGTAACTGGGTGGCTATAAAGGTGCACTGCGGGTATCTTCGAAAGTGTCTGTTGGGTTGGCACGAATCGAGACTGGGATTTGTCACTCCGTGTAACGGAGAGGTATCTCTGGGCCCACTCGGTAGGACATCATCATAATGTGCACAATGTGACCAAGGAGTTGATCATGGGATGATGTGTTACGGAACGAGTAAAGAGACTTGCCGGTAACGAGATTGAACGAGGTATCGGGATACCGACGATCGAATCTCGGGCAAGTATCGTACCGATAGACAAAGGGAATTGTATACGGGATTGATTGAATCCTTGACATCATGGTTCATCCGATGAGATCATCGTGGAGCATGTGGGAGCCAACATGGGTATCCAGATCCCGCTGTTGGTTATTGATCGGAGAGTTGTCTCGGCCATGTCTGCATGACTCCCGAGCCCGTAGGGTCTACACACTTAAGGTTCGATGACGCTAGGGTTATAGGGAAAGTATGTATGTGGTTACCGAATGTTATTCGGAGCCCGGGATGAGATCCCGAACGTCACGAGGAGTTCCGGAATGGTCCGGAGGTAAAGATTTATATATGGGAAGTCCTGTTTTGGTGACCGGAAAAGTT
Organism: Triticum urartu; assembly: GCF_056163025.1. Lineage (NCBI taxonomy): Eukaryota > Viridiplantae > Streptophyta > Magnoliopsida > Poales > Poaceae > Triticum > Triticum urartu. The sequence continues at coordinate 641,126,228 of NC_141877.1, read as the reverse complement.
TCGGGTGCTATCGGTAACGTACCGGGACCACCGGGAGGGTCCCGGGGGTCCACCAGGTGGGGCCACCAGCCCCAAAAGGCTGCGTGGGCCAAGTGTGGGAGGGGACCAGCCTCAGGTAGGCTGGTGCGCCCCCCCCCCCCCCACCAAGGCCCAAGGCGCGTGGAGAGTGGGAAGGGGGCAAACCCTAGGTCCAGATGGGCCTTAAGGCCCACCCTAGGGCGCCCCCCTCTCTTTCCCCCCTTGGCCGCACCCTAGATGGGTTTTGGGGGCTGCCGCCACCCCTAGGGATGGAACCCTAGATGGGGGCACAGCCCCTCCCCTTCTCCTATATATATTGGGGGTTTTGGGGCTGCCAGACATAGGAGATCATCTCCCTCTTGGCGCAGCCCTACCTCTCTCCCTCCTCGTCTCTCGTAGTGCTTGGCGAAGCCCTGCTAGAGTCCCGCGCTCCTCCGCCACCACCACGCCGTCGTGCTGCTGCTGGACGGAGTCTTCCCCAACCTCTCCCTCTCTCCTTGCTGGATCAAGGCATGGGAGACATCACCGGGCTGCACGTGTGTTGAACGCGGAGGCGCCGTTGTTCGGCGCTTAGATCAGAATCGACCGCGATCTGAATCGCCACGAGTACGACTACCTCATCCGCGTTCTTGCAACGCTTCCGCTTAGCGATCTACAAGGGTATGTAGATGCACTCCCCTTCCCCTTGTTGCTAGATTACTCCATAGATTGATCTTGGTGATGCGTAGAAAATTTTAAATTTCTGCTACGATCCCAAACAATCAGAACATGCCTACACTTCCAGCATACATTTTCTGAGAGAGAACCACCTACTCATGTGTTGAGGTCAAGATAATCCACTCCAACCACATAAATCTTGATCTCTAGCCTTCACCAACTTGCTTTCCACTCAAATCATCTTTCCACCAAATCCAAATCAATGAGAGAGAGTTGAGTGTTGGGGAGAGTATCATTTGAAGCACAAGAGCAAGGAGTTCATCATCAACACGTCGTCTATTACCTTTTGGAGAGTGGTGTCTCCTAGATTGGTTAGGTGTCACTTGGGAGCCTTCGTCAAGATTGTGGAGTTGAACCAAGGAGTTTGTACGGGCAAGGAGATCGCCTACTTCGTGAAGATCTACCCTAGTGAGGCAAGTCCTTCGTGGGCGATGGCCATGGTGGGATAGACAAGGTTGCTTATTCGTGGACCCTTCGTGGGTGGAGCCCTCCGTGGACTCGCGCAATCGTTACCCTTCGTGGGTTGAAGTATCCATCAACGTGGATGTACGATAGCACCACCTATCGGAACCACGCCAAAAATCTCTGTGTCTCCAATTGCGTTTGCACACTCCAATCCCATCCCTTTACCTTCTTGCAAATTGCATGCTTTACTTTCCGCTGCTCATATACTATTGCCATGCTTTCTTGAATGTATTGTTAATGTTTAAACTTGCGCCAAAACTCTACCTTAACTTGAAGAAAATAAAAACTGCAACTTTTCTTTGTTAGGAGTCTATTCACCCCCCCCCCCTCTAGACACCTCTTCTCGATCCTTTCAGAGGGGGAAGGAAGGAAAGGGAGAGAGGGAGGGAAAGAGGGGGCGCCGCCCCCCTCCTTGTCCAATTCGGACTCCCAAGGGGGGGGCGCGACCAGCCCTATGGCCCCTCCTCTCTCTCACACAAGGCCCATGGTGGCCCATTAGTTCCCCCGGGGGTTCCGATAACCCCTCGGCACTCCGATAATTATCCAGTGACCCCCGGAACTCATCTGGTGTCCGAATAGAGTCATCCAATATATCAATCTTTATGTCTCGACCATTTCGAGACTCCTCATCATGTCCGTGTTCACATACGGGACTCCAAACTACCTTCGGTACATCAAAACACATAAACTCAAAATACCAATCATCACCGAACGTTAAGCGTGCAGACCCTACGGGTTCGAGAACTATGTAGACATGACCGAGACACATCTCCGGTCAATAACCAATAGCGGAACCTGTATGCTCATATTGGCTCCTACATATTCTACGAAGATCTTTATCAGTCAAACCGCATAACAGCATACGTTGTTCCCTTTGTCATTAGTATGTTACTTGCCCGAGATTCGATCGTCGGTATCTCAATACCTAGTTCAATCTCGTTACCGGCAAGTCTCTTTACTCGTTCCGTAATACAACATCCCACAACTAACTCATTAGTCACATTGCTTGCAAGGCTTATAGTGATGTGCATTACCGAGAGGGCCCAGAGATACCTCTCCGACAATCGGAGTGGCAAATCCTAATCTCGATCTATGCCAACTCAACAAACACCATCGGAGACACCTATAGAACATCTTTATAATAACCCAATTACGCTGTGACGTTTGATAGCACACAAGGTGTTCCTCCGGTATTCGGGAGTTGCATAATCTCATAGTCAGAGGAACATGTATAAGTCATGATGAAAGCAATAGCAATAAAACTAAACGATCATTTATGCTAAGCTAACGGATGGGTCTTGTCCATCACATCATTATGTAATGATGTGATCCGTTCATCAAATGACAACATATGTCTATGGTCAGGAAACTTAACCATCTTTGATTAATGAGCTAATCAAGTATAGGCATACTAGGTACACTCTGTTTTGTCTATGTATTCACACATGTACTAATTTTCCGGTTAATACAATTCTAGCATGAATAATAAACATTTATCATGATATAAGGAAAAATAAATAACAACTTTATTATTGACTCTAGGGCATATTTCCTTCATCTAAGCCATAAAGCATGGCACACTAAACTACTAAGTAGTCATCATATCGAGCTTGCCAGCCGTTCATAACGTCTGCATCTGCTCCTGCAATCGGTCTGTCACCTAGCGGTGCATCGAGGACATAATTCTTCCGTGTAGCAATGAGGATAAACCTTAGATCAGAGACCCAGTCTGCATCATTGCTACTATCATCTTTCAACTTAGTTTCTCTAGGAACATATCAAAATAAAACAGGGGAGCTATACGCAAGCTATTGATCTACAACATAGATATGCAAAAACTATCAGGACTAAGTTCATGATAAATTAAGTTCAATTAATCATATTACTTAAGAACTCCCACTTAGATAGACATCCCTCGAGCCATCTAAATGATCACGTGATCCATATCAACTAAACCATGTCCGATCATCACGTGAGATGGAGTAGTTTTTAATAGTGAACATCTCTATGTTGATCATATCTACTATATGATTCACGTTCGACCTTTCGTTCTCTAGTGTTCTGAGGCCATGTCTGTACATGCTAGGCTCGTCAAGTTTAACCCGAGTATTCTGAACGTGCAAAACTGTCTTGCACCCGTTGTATGTGAACGTAGAGCTTGTCACACCCGATCATCACGTGGTGTCTCGGCACGACGAACTGTCGCAACGGTGCATACTCAGGGAGAACACTTATACCTTGAAATTTAGTGAGAGATCATCTTATAATGCTACCGCTGTACTAAGCAAAATAAGATGCATAAAAGATAAACATCACATGCAATCAAAATATGTGACATGATATGGCCATCATCATCTTGTGCCTTTGATCTCCATCTCCAAAGCACCGTCCTGATCTCCATTGTCACTAGCTTGACACCTTGATCTCCATCACAGCGTTGTTGTCATCTCGCCAACTGTTGCTTCTACAGCTATCGCTAACGCATAGTGATAAACTAAAGCAATTACATGGCGATTGCATTTCATGCAATCAAGTGACAACCATAAGGCTCCTGCCAGTTTCCGATAACTTTTACAAAACAAGATCATCTCATACAATAACATATATCACATCATGTCTTGACCATATCACGTCACAACATGCCCTGCAAAAACAAGTTAGACGTCCTCTAATTTGTTGTTGCAAGTTTTATGTGGCTGCTACGGGCTTCTAGTAAGAACCGTTCTTACCTACGCATCAAACCCACAACGATGTATCGTCAAGTTTGTTGTTTTAACCTTCAACAAGGACCGGCCGCAGTCAAATTCGATTCAACTAAAGTTGGAGAAACAGACACCCGCCAGCCACCTTTCTGCAAAACAAGTTGCATGTCCGTCGGTGGAACCGGTCTCATGAACATGGTCATGTAAGGTTGGTCCGGGCCGCTTCATCCAACAATACCGCCGAATCAAAATAAGACGTTGGTGGTAAGTAGTATGACTATCATTGCCCACAACTCTTTGTGTTCTACTCATGCATATCATCTACGCATAGACCTGGCTCGGATGCCAGTGTTGGGGAATGTAGCATGCAATTTCAAAAAAAAATCCTACGCTCACGCAAGATCTATCTAGGAGATGCATAGCAACGAGAGGGGGAGAGTGTGTCCATGTACCCTCGTAGACCGAAAGCGGAAGCGTTTGACAACGTGGTTGATGTAGTCGAACTTCTTCTTGTTTCGACCAATCAAGCATCGAACATACGGCACCTCCGAGTTCTGCACACATTCAACTCGATGACGTCCCTCGAACTCTTGATCCAGCAAAGTGTTGAGGGAGAGTTCTGTCAGCACGACGGCGTGGTGACGGTGATGGTGAAGTGATCCATGCAGGGCTTCGCCTAAGCACTACGGAGATATGACCGGAGGCGTAAACTGTGGAGGGGGGCGCTGCAGATGACTAACAATTATTGGTGTCTGTTCTAGCGGTGCCCCCCTTCATATATATAGATTGGAGGGGAGGAGAGGCAGCAAAGGGGGCGCCCCAAGTAGGAGGAATCCTACTTGGGGTCCACCCAATTCGGCCTACCCCTTTCCTATTCCTATTCGGAGTAGGAAGGGAAGAGGGGGAAGGGGAATCCTATTCCCTTTTTCCTTTCCTCCTTCCCATTTTCTACTCCAATATGGCCAGCCCATATGGGAGGGGCGCACCAGCCCCTTAGGGGCTGGTCTGTCCCCCTCTTGGCCCATTAAGGCCCGTGTAGTTGCCGGGGGATGCCCGAAACCCCTTCCGGGGACCCGATACGTACCCGGTACCCCCGGAACACTTCCAGTGTCCGAATACTATCATCCTATATATGAATCTTTACATCTCAACCATTTCGAGAATCCTCGTCATGTCCGTGATCTCATCCGGGACTCCGAACAACATTCGGTCACCAAATCACATAACTCATATACTACAAAATCGTCATCGAATGTTAAGCGTGAGGACCCTACGGGTTCGAGAGCTATGTAGACATGACCGAGACACCTCTCCGGTCAATAAACAACAATGGAACCTGGATGCTCATATTGGTTCCCACATATTCTACGAAGATCTTTATCGGTCGTACCGTAATGACAACATACGTTATTCCCTTTGTCATCGGTATGTTACTTGCCCGAGATTCGATCGTCGGTATTGCCATACCTAGTTCAATCTCATTACCGGCAAGTCTCTTTACTCGTTCCGTAGTGCATCATCCTGCAACTAACTCATTAGTCACATATCGTGCAAGGCTTATTATGATGTGCATTACCGAGAGGGCCCAGAGATACCTCTCCGATACTCAGAGTGACAAATCCTAATCTCGATCTATGCCAACCCAACAAACACCTTCGAAGATACCTATAGAGCATCTTTATAATCACCCAGTTACGTTGTGACATTTGATAGCACACAAGGTATTCCTCCGGTATCCGGGAGTTGCATAATCTCATAGTCAAAGGAATATGTATATGACATGAAGAAAGCAATAGCAATAAAACTTAATGATCATTATGGTAAGCTAACGGATGGGTCTTGTCCATCACATCATTATGTGATCCCATTCATCAAATGACAACACATGTCTATGGTTAGGAAACTTAACCATCTTTGATTAACGAGCTACTCTAGTAGAGGCTTACTAGGGACACGGTTGTTGGGGAACGTAGTAGAAATTCAAAATTTTCCTACGTGTCACCAAGATCTATCTATGGAGAAACTAGCAACGAGGGGAAGGAGAGTGCATCTACATACCCTTGTAGATCGCTAAGCGGAAGCGTTCAAGTGAACGGGGTTGATGGAGTCGTACTCGTGGTGATTCAAATCACCGATGATCCTAGTGCCGAACGGACGGCACCTCCGCGTTCAACACACGTACAGCCCGGTGACGTCTCCCATGCCTTGATCCAGCAAGGAGAGAGGGAGAGGTTGAGGAAGACTCCATCCAACAGCAGCACAACGGCATGGTGGTGGTGGAGGAGCGTGGCAATCCTGCAGGGCTTCGCCAAGCATCGCAGAAGAGGAGAAGAACTTGGGAGAGAGGGAGGGGCTGCACCAAAGGCAAAAGGTGTGTTTGAGAGGCCCTCCTACCCCACTATATATAGGGATCCCAAGGGGGGGTGCGCCAGCCCCTAGGAGATCCAATCTCCAAGGGGGCGGCGGCCAGGGGAGGAGTCCTCCCCCCCCCAAGGCACCTAGGAGGTGCCTTCCCCTGCTGGGACTCTTCCTTTAGGGTTTCCCCAGGCGCATGGGCCTCTTGGGGATGGTGCCCTTGGCCCATGTAGGCCAAGGCGCACCCCCTACAGCCCATGTGGCCCCCGGGGTAGGTGGCCCCACCCGGTGGGCCCCCGGGACCCTTCCGGTGGTCCCGGTACAATACCGATGACCCCGAAACTTGTCCCGATGTCCGAAACAGGACTTCCTATATATAAATCTTTACCTCCGGACCATTCCGGAACTCCTTGTGACGTCCGGGATCTCATCCGGGACTCCGAACAACATTCGGTAACCACATACAAGCTTCCTTTATAACCCTAGCGTCATCGAACCTTAAGTGTGTAGACCCTACGGGTTCGGGAGACATGCAGACATGACCGAGACGTTCTCCGGTCAATAACCAACAGCGGGATCTGGATACCCATGATGGCTCCCACATGTTCCATGATGATATCATCGGATGAACCACGATGTCAAGGACTCAATCAATCCCGTATACAATTCCCTTTGTCTAGCGGTATTGTACTTGCCCGAGATTCGATCGTCGGTATCCCTATACCTTGTTCAATCTCGTTACCGGCAAGTCTCTTTACTCGTTCCGCAACACATCATCCCATGATCAACTCCTTGGTCACATTGCGAATATGATGATGTCCTACCGAGTGGGCCCAGAGATACCTCTCCGTTTACACGGAGTGACAAATCCCAGTCTCGATTCGTGCCAACCCAAACAGATACTTTCGGAGATACCTGTAATGCACCTTTATAGTCACCCAGTTACGTTGTGACGTTTGATACACCCAAAGCATTCCTACGGTACCCGGGAGTTGCACAATCTCATGGTCTAAGGAAATGATACTTGACATTAGAAAAGCTTTAGCATACGAACTACACGATCTTTGTGCTAGGCTTACGATTGGGTCTTGTCCATCACATCATTCTCCTAATTATGTGATCCCGTTATCAATGACATTCAATGTCCATGGTCAGGAAACCGTAACCATCTATTGATCAACGAGCTAGTCAACTAGAGGCTCACTAGGGACATGGTGTTGTCTATGTATCCACACATGTATCTGAGTTTCCTGTCAATACAATTATAGCATGGATAATAAACGATTATCATGAACAAGGAAATATAATAATAATCAATTTATTATTGCCTCTAGGGCATATTTCCAACAGTCTCCCACTTGCACTAGAGTCAATAATCTAGTTCACATCGCCATGTGATTAACACTCACAGGTCACATCGCCATGTGACTAACACCCAAAGAGTTCTGGGTTTGATCATGTTGCTTGTGAGAGAGGTTTTAGTCAACGGGTCTGAACCTTTCAGATCCGTGTGTGCTTCACAAATCTCTATGTCATCTCCTAGATGCAGCTACCACGTTCTATTTGGAGCTATTCCAAATAACTGTTCTACTTGGAGCTATTCTAAATTGTTGCTCCATTATACGTATCCGGTATCTCTACTCAGAGCTATCCGGATAGGTGTTAAGCTTGCATCGACGTAACCCTTTACGACGAACTCTTTTACCACCTCCATAACCGAGAAAATTCCTTAGTCCACTAGTTACTAAGGATAACTTTGACCGCTGTCCTATGATCCATTCTTGGATCACACTTGTACCCCTTGACTGACTCATGGCAAGGCACACTTCAGGTGCGGTACACAGCATAGCATACTGTAGAGCCTATGTCTTAAGCATAGGGGACGACCTTCGTCCTTTCTCTCTATTCTGCCGTGGTCGAGCTTTAAGTCTTAACTTCATACCTTACAACTCAGGCAAGAACTCCTTCTTTGACTGATCCATCTTGAACACCTTCAAGATCATGTCAAGGTATGTGCTCATTTGAAAGTACTTTTAAGCGTTCTGATCTATCCTTATAGATCTTGATGTTCAATGTTCAAGTAGCTTAATCCAGGCTTTCCATTGAAAAACATTTTCCAAATAACCCTACATGCTTTCTAGAAATTCTACATCATTTCCGATCAACAACATATATTCATCAGAAATTCTATAGTGCTCCCACTCACTTCTTTGGAAATACAAGTTTCTCATAAACTTTGTATAAACCCAAAATCTTTGATCATCTCATCAAAGTGTACATTCCAACTCCGAGATGCTCACTCCAGTCCTTAGAAGGATTGCTGGAGCTTTGCATACTTATTAGCATCTTTCAGGATTGACAAAATCATCCGGTTGTATCACATACAACCTTTCCTCAAGAAAAACATCGAGGAAACAATGTTTTGACATCCTATCTGCAAGATTTCATAAATAATGTAGTAATCACTAATATAATTCCAACAGACTCTTAGCATCGCTACGAGTGAGAAAGTCTCACCGTAGTCAACTCCTTGAACTTGTCGGGAAACTTCTTAACGACAAGTCGAGCTTTCTTAATGGTGACATTTACCATCATTGTCCGTCTTCCTTTTAAAATCCATCTGTACTCAACAGCCTTACGACCATCAAGTAGTTCTTCCAAAGTCTACACTTTGTTTTCATACATGGATCCTCTCTCAGATTATATGGCCTCGAGCCATTTATTGGAATCCAGGCCCACCATCGCTTCCCCATAGCTCATAGGTTCATTGTTGTCTAGCAACATGACTTCCAAGACAGGATTACGTACCACTCTGAAGTAGTGCGCATCCTTGTTATCCCACGAGGTTTGGTAGTGACTTGATCTGAAGTTTCATGATCACTATCATAAGCTTCCACTTCAATTGGTGTAGGTGCCACAGGAACAACTTCCTGTGCCCTGCCACACACTAGTTGAAGAGACGGTTCAATAACCTCATCAAGTCTCCACCATCCTCCCACTCAATTCTTTCGAGAGAAACTTTTCCTCGAGAAAGGACCTGATTCTAGAAACAATCCCTTATTGCTTTCGAATCCGAGACAGGAGGTATACCCAACTGTTTTGGGTGTCCTATGAAGATGCATTTATCCGCTTTGGGTTCGAGCTTATCAGCCTGAAACTTTTTCACATAAGCGTCGCAGCCCCAAACTTTTAAGAAATGACAGCTTAGGTTTCTTTAAACCATAGTTCATATGGTGTCATCTCATCGGAATTACGTGGTGCCCCTTTTAAAGTGAATGTGGTTGTCTCTAATGCCTAACCCATAAACTATCGTGGTAATTCGATAAGAGACATCATGCTATGCATCATATCCAATAGGGTGCAGTTATGATGTTCGGACACACCATCACACTATGGTGTTCCAGGCTGTATCAGTTGTGAAACAATTTCCACAATGTCTTAATTCTGTGCCAAACTCGTAATTCAGATATTCATCTCTATGATCATATCATAGATCTTTTATCCTCTTGTTACGACGATCTTTCAACTTCACCCTGAAATTACTTGAACCTTTCAATAATTCAGACTCGTGATCTATCAAGTAAATGTACTCAACATCTACTCAAATCATCTGTGAAGTAAGAACATAACGATATCCACTACACGCCTCAGCACTCATTGGACTGCACACATCAAAATGTATTACTTCCAACAAGTTGCTTTCTAGTTCCATTTTACTGAAAAAAGAGGCTTTCAGTCATCTTGCCCATGTGGTATGATTTGCATGTCTCAAGTGATTCAAAATCAAGTGAGTTCAAACGGTCCATTTGCATGGAGTTTCTTCATGCATATACACCAATAGACATGGTTTGCATGTCTCAAACTTTTCAAAAACGAGTGAGCCCAAAGATCCATCAACATGGAGCTTCTTCATGCGTTTTATACCGATATGACTTACGTGGCAGTGCCACGAGTAGGTGGTACTATCATTACTATCATTTGGCATGAACATGTGTATCACTGCGATCGAGATTCAATAAACCATTCATTTTAGGTGTAAGACCATTGAAGGTATTATTCAAATAAACAGAGTAACCATTATTCTCCTTAAATGAATAACCGTATTGCGATAGACATAATCCAATCATGTCTATGCTCAACGCAAACACCAATCTCGATGGTAGAGGGAGCGTGCGATGCTTGATCATATCAACATTGAGAACACTTCCAACACATATCGTCAGCTCACCTTTAGCTAGTCTCCGTTTATTCCGTAGCTTTTATTTCGAGTTACTAACACTTAGCAACCGAACCGGTATCTAATACCCTGGTGCTACTAGGAGTACTAGTAAAGTACACATCAACACAATGTATATCCAATATACTTCTATCAACCTTGCCAGCCTTCTCATCTACCAAGTATCTAGGGTAATTCTGCTCCAGTGGTTGTTCCCCTTATTACAGAAGCACTTAGTCTCGGGTTTGGGTTCAACCTTGGGTCTCTTCACTAGAGCAGCAGCTGAATTGCCGTTTCATGAAGTATCCCTTCTTGCCCTTGCCCTTCTTGAAACTAGTGGTTTCACCAACCATCAACAATTGATGCTCCTTCTTGATTTCTACTTTTGTGTCAAACATCACGAATATCTCAAGGATCATCATATATGTCCCTGATATATTATAGTTCATCACGAAGCTCTAGCAGCTTGGTGGTAATGACTTCGGAGAACCATCACTATTTCATCTGGAAGATCAACTCCCACTCGATTCAAGCGATTGTTGTACTCAGACAATCTGAGCACAAGTTCAACAATTGAGCTTTTCTCCCTTAGTTTGTAGGCTAAGAAAATCGTCGGAGGTCTTATACCTCTTGACGTGGGCACGAGCCTGAAATCCCAATTTCAGCCCTCGAAACATCTCATATGTTTCGCGACATTTCAAAAACCGTCTTCGGTGCCTCAACTCTAAGCCGTTTAACTAAACTATCACGTAGTTATCAAAATGTGTATGTCAGATGTTCGCAACATCCACAGACGACGTTCGAGGTTCAGCATACTGAGCGGTGCATTAAGGACATAAGCCTTCTAAGAAGCAATGAGGACAATCCTCAGTTTACGGACCTAGTCCGCATAATTGCTACTATCAACTTTCAACTAATTTTTCTCTAGGAACATATCTAAACAGTAGAACTATAGCATGAGCTACGACATAATTTGCAAAATCCTTTTGACTATGTTCAGGATAATTAAGTTCATCTTATGAACTCCCACTTAGATAGACATCCCTCTAGTCATCTAAGTGATTACATGATCTGAGTCAACTAGGCCGTGTCCGATCATCACGTGAGACGGACTAGTCAACGTCGGTGAACATCTTCATGTTGATCGTATCTTCTATACGACTCATGCTCGACCTTTCGGTCTTCTGTGTTCCGAGGCCATGTCTGTACATGCTAGGCTCGTCAAGTTAACCCTAAGTGTTTTGCATGTGTAAAACTGTCTTACACCCGTTGTATGTGAACGTAAGGATCTATCACACCCGATCATCACGGCGTGCTTCAAAACGACGAACTGTAGCAACGGTGCACAGTTAGGGGAGAACACTTCTTGAAATTTTAATGAGGGATCATCTTATTTACTACCGTCGTTCTAAGTAAACAAGATGCAAAACATGATAAACATCACATGCAATCAAATAATAGTGACATGATATGGCCAATATCATATAGCTCCTTTGATCTCCATCTTGGGGCTCCATGATCATCTTGTCACCGGCACGACACCATGATCTCCATCATCATGATCTCCATCATCGTGTCTTCTTGGAGTTGTCTCGTCATTGACATGCAAGTCGTGATTCCCTTGACAAGAACATGATCAATCTCATACATCACATATATCATTCATCACATCCTTTTGGCCATATCACATCACATAGCATACCCTGCAAAAACAAGTTAGACGTCCTCTAATTGTTGTTTGCATGTTTTACGTGGCTGCTATGGGTTTCTAGCAAGAACGTTTCTTACCTACGCAAAACCACAACATGATATGCCAATTGCTATTTACCCTTCATAAGGACCCTTTTCATCGAATCCGATCCGACTAAAGTAGGAGAGACAGACACCCGCTAGCCACCTTATGCATCTAGTGCATGTCAGTCGGTGGAACCGGTCTCACGTAAGAGTACGTGTAAGGTCGGTCCGGGCTGCTTCATCCCACGATGCCGCCGAATCAAGATAAGACTAGTAACGGCAGGCATATTGAACAAAGTCAACGCCCACAACTACTTTGTGTTCTACTCGCGCATAGAAACTACGCATAGACCTAGCTCATGATGCCACTGTTGGGGAACGTAGCAGAAATTCAAAATTTTCCTGCGTGTCACCAAGATCTATCTATGGAGAAACTAGCAACGAGGGGAAGGAGAGTGCATCTACATACCCTTGTAGATCGCTAAGCGGAAGCGTTCAAGTGAACGGGGTTGATGGAGTCGTACTCGTCGTGATTCAAATCACCGATGATCCTAGTGCCGAACGGACGGCACCTCCGCGTTCAACACACGTACAGCCCGGTGACGTCTCCCATGCCTTGATCCAGCAAGGAGAGAGGGAGAGGTTGAGGAAGACTCCATCCAACAGCAGCACAACGGCATGGTGGTGGTGGAGGAGCGTGGCAATCCTGCAGGGCTTCGCCAAGCATCGCAGAAGAGGAGAAGAACTTGGGAGAGAGGGAGGGGCTGCACCAAAGGCAAAAGGTGTGTTTGAGAGGCCCTCCTACCCCGCTATATATAGGGATCCCAAGGGGGGTGCGCCAGCCCCTAGGAGATCCAATCTCCAAGGGGGCGGCGGCCAGGGGAGGAGTCCTCCCCCCCCCCCCAAGGCACCTAGGAGGTGCCTTCCCCTGCTAGGACTCTTCCTTTAGGGTTTCCCCAGGCGCATGGGCCTCTTGGGGCTGGTGCCCTTGGCCCATGTAGGCCAAGGCGCACCCCCTACAGCCCATGTGGCCCCCGGGGTAGGTGGCCCCACCGGGTGGGCCCCCAGGACCCTTTCGGTGGTCCCCGTACAATACCGATGACCCCGAAACTTGTCCCGATGTCCGAAACAGGACTTCCTATATATAAATCTTTACCTCCGGACCATTCCGGAACTCCTTGTGACGTCCGGGATCTCATCCGGGACTCCGAACAACATTCGGTAACCACATACAAGCTTCCTTTATAACCCTAGCGTCATCGAACCTTAAGTGTGTAGACCCTACGGGTTCGGGAGACATGCAGACATGACCGAGACGTTCTCCGGTCAATAACCAACAGCGGGATCTGGAAACCCATGATGGCTCCCACATGTTCCACGATGATATCATCGGATGAACCACGATGTCAAGGACTCAATCAATCCCGTATACAATTCCCTTTGTCTAGCGGTATTGTACTTGCCCGAGATTCGATCGTCGGTATCCCTATACCTTGTTCAATCTCGTTACCGGAAAGTCTCTTTACTCGTTCCGCAACACATCATCCCATGATCAACTCCTTGGTCACATTGCGCATATGATGATGTCCTACCGAGTGGGCCCAGAGATACCTCTCCGTTTACACGGAGTGACAAATCCCAGTCTTGATTCGTGCCAACCCAAACAGATACTTTCGGAGATACCTGTAATGCACCTTTATAGTCACCCAGTTACGTTGTGACGTTTGATACACCCAAAGCATTCCTACGGTACCCGGGAGTTGCACAATCTCATGGTCTAAGGAAATGATACTTGACATTAGAAAAGCTTTAGCATACGAACTACACGATCTTTGTGCTAGGCTTACGATTGGGTCTTGTCCATCACATCATTCTCCTAATGATGTGATCCCGTTATCAATGACATTCAATGTCCATGGTCAGGAAACCGTAACCATCTATTGATCAACGAGCTAGTCAACTAGAGGCTCACTAGGGACATGGTGTTGTCTATGTATCCACACATGTATCTGAGTTTCCTGTCAATACAATTATAGCATGGATAATAAACGATTATCATGAACAAGGAAATATAATAATAATCAATTTATTATTGCCTCTAGGGCATATTTCCAACAACGGTGTCTTGTCTATGTATCCACACATGTATCAAGTTTCCGGTTAATACAATTCTAGCATGAATAATAAATATTTATAATGCTATAAGGAAATATAAAATAACAACTTTATTATTGCCTCTAGGGCATATTTTCTTCACAAAGAGTGTTTGGCATCACTGAAGTCTTTCTGTCCGCGTGATCTGAAGACTCATTACACTTGAAGACTGTGTATCTTCCAGTCGGTTAGGCGTCGCGTTCTGAGGATCCAAGAGTAATTGTGGATCGCCGGTGAACAAAGTCTGTGAAGGTTTGGAAGTCTACCTTGAAGACTTACCAGAGTGATTGGGCGAGGACTAAGTGTCCTTAGCTCAAGGGGAATAAGGTGAAGATACGGTCTTCTGGATTCAATCTCAGCCTCCCTAACCAGATGTACAGTTGTCACAACAACTGGAATTGGTCTACCAAATCCTTGTTTTCACCAAGCAACTGGTTCTTTCCCCTCCCCCCTTTAATTTCGGTTTGTCTTTGTGAAGTCGTTGCTCGCTTGCCTGATCTGTTTGACTTCATTGTGTGAAGACTTTCGTTCTGTTCATGTGTTTGGCTTCATACTATCTTCCTATTCCAATCAGTTCTACCTAGCTACTATTAGTCTTTGTGCTTTCATTGTACTGTTTACTTGACTATGGCTTGTCTAGTGTAGCTTATTCTCCGCTGCATATCTTATAAGTGTAAATTGGTTGTCTATCTTCGAAGATCTTGTGTCTTTAGAAGACTTTCATAAAAATCGCCTATTCACACCCCCCCCTCTAATCGATAACTAGCACTTTCGCATGGCAGCGGTTCGGGCATACGCAAAGCCTCCCCTGGTTTGCAGGAAAATGACGTCCGAACCAGCCCGTAGATGGATACATGACCGCGTTGGATCACAATGTGGGCGGTTTGAGGGTCTGTGTTGGAGATGCCCTTAGTTCCCCTAGTGAAGGAAGTGTTAGAATAAATCCGAGGCATACCGTCGATCATCCGAGGACCAAGAAATCACACGAGGCACGAGACCGAGATTTGTTAACGAGGTTCACCGATATGGCTACATCCCCGGGGCTTGACTACGGGCGCTCCTCCCCGTGACACCGTTACAATACCGCACCCGGTTGCCCTGGACACCGGCACATGCCGCCGGCTTCCCCTGCCTTCCAGTGCTATTATGTTGGCATAGGTTACATCGTGTGTCTAGCCCCACTATATATGAGAGGCCTAGGATACAAGTGTCCTACTAGAACACGACTCCATATCCTATCTAAACACAATACAACTACAAGTCCAATTGTAACCTACCTTGTACACTATATTCGACACAACTCTAACAAACTCCACCTTGGCGAATATTCTCCACCACCCCGAATTCGTCAATGCGTCAAACTTCCATGTACATTGGACTTGAGCTTATCCCATGAGCACCGCTGCTACTCCAAAGACTCCATATGACTCCACCTGCAACTTGTAGTCCCTTCTTTTCTTGACCACAGTCAACACTCGAGCAAAATTAAATTCCTTGTTACTCTAGTTTGTGCTCCCAACTTTCAGAGTATCCGTCCAACGTAATCACACACTGATCACTGACCTGCGTGAAAATGAACAACTCACATATTGGGTGTCACACATAAGAGTTACCTGAACTCAACATCACTGCTCCTTTCTTGACCGCCTGTCTGAAACTTGAAGGAATTTCACCATTGCTTGTAGTCATCCCGAGTCAAATTCGCAATTGTCTCACCACATGTATGACCACCAGAGCCCTGGCCCGTCTCCATGCCTCGTGCATACCGCACGCCTCGCCGCTATTACTGCGTCGAGCCTCCGCTGTCCTGGTCGAGTCTCAAGGGTCGCGGAACCACACCACTCAACCCCCACTGCAGAGTACCATCGATCATCACCGACCGATGACGAGCTTCATGCTTCCATCAGACCACTGGGCTCCAGTCCAAACTGCATGTCACTCGCTTTTCCCGCTGAATAGGCTTCGACTCTCTGTGCACTTACGCTGTAGCCCCTCAATCAGCTCCACCTTCAACATAACTCCATGGTAGATGATCAGTCCATCCTTGCGCCCCATCGACTTCAAGCTCCGTGTGTACATCACCTTGAATCAACCCCGCGCCATAGTCTTGTCGAAACCACACAAGCCTTGGGCATGCGCCACGTGTTTCCACGCCCAGAAGTCGGTCACCATCAGCATCACGCCTCTATGTCGTCGTCGTCGATCCCACCACCGTCTTCTCTACCAACCGACTTGCGTCGAT
Source organism: Triticum urartu (assembly GCF_056163025.1). NCBI lineage: Eukaryota > Viridiplantae > Streptophyta > Magnoliopsida > Poales > Poaceae > Triticum > Triticum urartu. The sequence continues at coordinate 641,109,625 of NC_141877.1, read as the reverse complement.
CCTGTCAGACTGTCCAGTCCGACCCAGCCGAATTTGTCCGGCTACAGACACATTCCAGACTCAAGCCGTCACCATGACCTTTGCCATCTATACACAAACGTGTACCAACAAAGAAACCAAAGCAAAGTCCTCCATAGCCTTCCCGTGTGAACATGCCACAGATCAACAAAGTTAAACTAGCTCAAACTCCTGATTCATCACACGTATGTAGCTTTAGAACTTAGTTTTCCTTTCTTGATAGCATATCATGGCCTTGACTCTCAGCCCTTGTGCCAATTCTTTTTGTCACAAACAAATCCCGACTTGCTCCAAGCACCACGTGGGCACGCACCTCAGCCTCAGTCCCATTGCACGCCTGCAAGCCAGCTAGTGGGCCACGTCGTCATGGCTGATGTCCAGCCGCTTGGGCCTAAGGGCATCTCCAGCCGCGCCCCAGGAAGGCCTCCCCAGACGTTTTTTTGCGCCGGCGCCGAAAAATTGGTCCAGTCGCGCCCCCCGAAGCCCGATTTTCGCCGGCTTGGGCCGAAAACAGTGCCGGCGGATCCAGACCAAACCCGGCGCGCTGGGGGGCGCCCGGGGGCGCCGGGGTGAACTGTTTTGGCGCGAAACAGCCGCAGGCCCGCCACGTCAGCGACTCTACCCTCTTCTCGGCCCTTCGTCGTCCTCATCGTCTCGTTTCCCGCGACGAATCAATGTCAAAGCTGCCGCGCTGCCGCGCCGGTCAGCCTGCGCCATTGATGCCTCACGGGCGGCGCAATGAAGACCGGATGACGCGCATCCCTCGCCCTCCCTCGCCCGCCACGTGTACTCACAGCGGCTCGCGCACGGGCGGCGCCTCGGCCTATATAAGACGCGCCCCAGAGCACTCGGCGACTCGTACTCTCTCGTCGTCGTCGTTCCTCCCTCGCCTCTCTCTCGCCGTCGTCGTTCCTCTCTCTCCTCTCTCTCGCCGTCTTCAGCACCCATGGCCGAGCGCTTCCCAGGCGACGGCGCGGCGGCGAACGGCTTCGGCCGCCGCCATCTTCACGAGAGCGAGACTCGCCTCCTTTTCGAGGCCGAGTACCCGGTCCCGCCAGACATGCGGGTACCTGGGGCGTGGAGGATCAGCGTCGGCGGCGTGCCGGTGCCCCCGATACCCACCGGCGCGGCGCGGCGTGCGGAGATCGCACGCATCCGCTCGTCCCTGCCGCGTGCGGCGAGGGAGGGGCCACAGTACGTCCCTGACAGCCCGCTCTGGGAGCCCTACTTCCGCCGCCGTCACGCCGACCAGCTCGAGGCCACCAACGGCGTCGAGCCCTCCGGCAGGCTCAACGCCGTCGGCCGGCGTCGGTGGTGGGGCGTGCCCGGACGCACGTTGGAGGCCGTCCTCGAGTACATCGAGGGCGGCAACACGCCGCGCCTCGAGTACCCCGCTCCCCCGTCCTTCACACGCCGCCGGGGAAGCTCCTGGACCCCGAGGTGCGTGGAGACCGGGGGGTCCTCCTCCTCGTCCGGCGGCTCCCCCTACCTCCACCTCCGCCCCGTCAAGCCGGAGCCCCAGGGCGCGCCTGTCAGCGCGCGCACCCGCAGCTTCGGCGTCCGCATCGGCGACAACGCCTCCCCCATCGGCCGCTTCGTCCTCGTCGAGTCCAAGCCGGAGCCCGGCCTCCCCGTGGAGTACGAGGAGATAGCCCGGCGTGGCTTCTCCGACGAGAACGCCCTGTGGTGGGCACGGGACGACTACCTCCGCGACGAGATGGTCCGGCAGCGCCGGGCCCTGGAGGAGATCGCCGCCCGCAAGCGTGGGCGCGAAGACGAGCACGGCGTCGTGGTCCTCAGCGACGACGATGACGACGCCCCCGGACCGTCCAACCCGCCGCGCCAACCGGGGGAGGGATGCAGCAGGGACGGCGGAGGTGTCGGCGGGAGCGACGACGACGACGACGGCGGCGGTGACTACACGCGGTTCTACCGCCTTCTCGGCATGTAGAACCGCGTGGGCGGGCGGCGAGGCGGGCGGCGAGGGTAGCCCGCGGTAGTTTTTCCCTTTTTTGTAAAGTATGTTTAAATTTGAACGAACTCGCCGATATCTGCGTAAAATTTGAGTCATGTTTGCGCCGTATTTGAGTTTTTTTAAATCACGTGGGGGACCGCGACTGGGGGACATCACGCCCCAGTGCATGGTTTAGCGCCGGTGCGCCCCAGGGGCGATTTGTTGCCCCTCCTAGAAACCAACGGCTGGAGATGGCCTAAGCCCAACGCACGTCCGCGCGCCCGCTACTGGTTGCCACTCCGAGCCGCTCCTGGACCACGACTCCGGTGCCGCTTCAATCGATCTATATGCTGCCGTTGCACACTTCCGCCGCCCATACGCTCGCCTGATCGATCTACCTCATCAATCGCCGCACGTCTTGCGCTGCCGTCAATGCTTTCGCCGCTTGCCTATCAATCTGATCTGCCACGCGTGTCTTACTACCTTGATTGCTCTTTTCAATCTCGTATGATCGCAGCGACCCGACGGCTTTCGCATAAGAATTCCCAATCGATCGTCCTTGACATCGATACTGATTTCTTCGCTACCGTCTTCGCATCAAACTGACGATGACCCATCCTCTAGATCAATGGCAATGGCCTCTTCAAACCTTGCTTATAATACCACTTGTTAGAATAAATCCGAGACGTACCGTCAATCATTTAAGGACCAAGCAATCACACAAGGCACGACACCGAGATTTGTTAACGAGGTTCACCGATATGGCTACATCCCCGGAGCTTAACTACGGGTGCTCCTTCCCGTGACACCGTTATAATACCGTATCTGGTTGCCATGGACACCGGCACATGCCGCCGGCTTCCCCTGCCTTCCAATGCTATTATGTTGGCATAGGTTACATCGTGTGTCTAGCCCCGCTATATATGAGAGGCGTAGGATACAAGTGTCCTACTAGAACACGACTTCATATCCTATCTAAACACAATACAACTACAAATCCAATTGTAACCTACCTTATACACTATATTCGACACAACTCTAACAGGAAGTAGTCTTGGTTGCTCACCTGACTAAAAAAGAGAATGTCCACACCTACATTCAACATGCAGCCTCGCACATGATCATTCCCGATGCGCCATATCTCCCTTCCCCAACCCTCCTGCCACCAGGATCAGATCGATGTGGAGAATTCATTCAGACAAAAGATGAGCTTGAATAGTATATTGTGGAGGACACATTTCACCATTCAATCTACACCTATTGCGCAAGCCTACGTCACGCTCGGTGATTCTTTTGTCAATTACTCATACCCATCTACCCATCTAGATGTCGTCATTCTCCTAGACATTGTCCCTCCTACTATTGTTGTATTTGGCCATCGGGAAACGTGAACCGTTTGTTTCTAACTCCAGCATCAACTTGACGCGGTCATCTAGATGAAGAGATGGGTGCGGTTAATAAAAATAAAATCAACGAGCGCGACATAGCCTTGCGCCTGTCGGTGTATATTGAAAGACAAAATTCGTCCTCCATAATGCAAGGTTCAAACTTTTGTTCATCTGAATGGATTATCCTCCAAAATGTGATCTTGATGGCGGGAGGATTCGGCCAAGGAAGCTACAGTGCAACCCAGATGATCATCTACAAGTTTGCTCGGTCACTACAGCCTCTTTTCGGTCCACACAGGAACGAAGTGTGCCTCTTCGTCCACCTTGAGAGCGAAGACGTCCCACTCCATCCACTGAGGATCTTCGTCCAGGACGGGAACAAAGAGTCAATCTTTGTTTAGAGTAAGAACGACCGGGTGATGGAATTGAATTTTCTTTAAACAATGATATAGTTTCAAGATTCTATAAAAAGGAATACTTAAAAAAAATTCTTCAGTGTCGTCATCTCAAGTCACATGATGTTAGAGCAAAGCTAATAGAAGAGCCTGCTGCCGGCTCTATAGCACTGCCAGATCAGCTATATAGCCTGCTTATATACTAAACTGGCTGCAGATTAGCTATAGCTTTTAATGCTTGCATGAAGAAAGATGCAAGGGAAAGGCATACTGATTGGTTGGCGCATGCCTTTAGTGCTGGTGCGGGCTGCATGGTGGCTCAATTCCATCGAAACTTGTGCTATCGCTAGCGATTGATGAAGCGCCGGCGCCCTTCTCACTCCTACTTTCTCTTTCGTCCAGTTGAGATTTTGCTGATGTGGAACATCTTATAGCCATCTGACTAGGACCTATTATACTTGCTCTTATTCGGGGAAAACAGTGGTGACATGTAGATTGGTGGCAGCCCATTTATTTCATAGGTATATCCGCCAATGCATGTAGACATGTTAGCTCATTTACTTCATCTGTATAATCCGCCAACGCATTCAATGTATTGATCCGTTAGGGCTGTAACTAATTATGTCTTAGGTTTTACTCAACCCAAAATTTAAAGTAAAAGTTCAACTGGTCCTATCGAAAGTAGGATTGACTATGGATTCGAGCCATCGCACATGGTTTCATAAAATCTGTACGATTTTCCCGATCTAAATCGAGCAGGTTTCCATGAAGAAGATCTTGTTCAGCATGTTCTATTCGATACTGGTAGGAGAAGAACCCGACTCGGTATTCTTAAAAAAAGAGGGGAAGCAGAACCAAGTCAAGATGATATGGGTCGCCCCTTCTTCTTGCGCCAAAGATCTTACCATTTCCGAAGGAACTGGGGCTACATTTCTTTTCAATTTCCATTCAAGAGTTTCTATCTGTTTCCACGCCTTTTCTTGAGACCTCGAAACATGAGGACAAATTACTTCTCTTAGGAACACATACAAGAAAAAGGATAACGGTAGCCCTCCCATTAACTACTTCATTTTCATTTATGAATTTCATAGTAATAGAAATCCATGTCCTACCGAGACAGAATTTAGAACTTGCTATCCTCTTGCCTAATAGGCAAAGATTGACCTCTGTAGAAAGACTGATTCATTCGGATCGATATGAGGACCCAACTCCGTTGCATTGCCAGAATCCATGTTCCATATTTGAAGCGGATTGACCTCTGTGCTTCTCTCATGGTACAATCCTCTTCCTGCTGAGCCCCCTTTCTCCTCGGTCCACAGAGAAAAAAATGTAGGACTGGTGCCGACAGTTCATCACGGAAGAAAGAACTCACAGAGCCGGGATCGGTAACTAATAGTACTACTAACTAATACTAATATATAGAAATAGATATCTAGAAATAGAAATGAACTAATATATAGATAATCAAAATTGAAAAGAACTGTCTTTTCTGTATACTTTCCCCGTTCTATTGCTACCGCGGGTCTTATGCAATCGATCGGATCATATAGGTTCCGAGTCATGTGTGCAAAATAAGCCAGCGCGTACATGTGGCATTGGTCCTAGCCCGGACCGGCCTGGCTCGGCTCGTTCACGAAGCATTACATGCGTGCAAGGCGGGCGATGAAGGGGAAGAAGCACGCGTATATGTTCTCTTCTCAAACTCTTAGCGGTGTGAGGAGACTGATGTAACCAACTCTGTGTATATTGTTTCAATATACATGCTTGATGCTTCACTTGTATAGTGGGACTAAACTAACTTTCCACGGCACGGACTTTGCATACATATATCATATATGTCCTGCCTAGCTCATTATATGGTTTCAGATGCGCGTATGAAGTGAAGGGAGACGTACATTGCATGCCTACACACCATGTACACTATATTATAAATAATTAACCGTAGCTTGCGCTCGTCTTCCACAACTCTTGCAAATATGTAGCATCCAAGTTTCTACTACCCAACAACCGAGTGTTCGACGACCAAGACGGATTAGTAGCTAGTCTTCATTCTCCTCCTTTTCATCCCCGGCCTGCACTTATGCATATATGAAATGGTCAATAATACAGTATTAGAGCTGCATGCATGCACCGGCAATTACAGAACAGAACAGGCAGCTCCGCCTCAGTTTCTTCTTATTATTATTATTATTCTGCGTCTTCTTCTTCTTCTCTTTCTCGCCAACCTTTAGATCAGTTGTTTAGCCAGATAAATCTTCACTTGGTCGATCGGATTATTGCTCTTGTCAACTCTAACTGTTTTTTTTCTTTTTTGTTCATATGATTGGTCTGCCCAGCGTCGCTAGCATGCATGCAACTCTTGCGATGTAGGAGTATACTACAGTCGGAAGAAATTTGATAGTACTCGTCCCTCCTATATGCGTTATAGTGCTACTGTTACCAATTCAATTATACGCTGTCACTCTCACTAGGTTGCTATCTTTTCGATCTATGCACTCGAAATGCCGATTGGGGGCCGTTGCCTGCTTTGTCAAGCTCATCCACCGGTGCCCGCGCTGTTCAGCTGTTCCCCCACACGACTGCTGAGCTTGCCTACCTCGCCATGGACCGCGGAATCTCCCCGCGGCCGCTCACCAGAGCTGCGGTCTCTCTCCGCCATCCTCTCGGGCTCTCGGCCATCGTCCTGTCCGGCGGGCATGACTCGCGCGCGCTCTCCCACTCTCCAAGCCCCACAACCAGCTCCAAACCTGGCAGCTCTACCGCGGTGATGGATTGCGGCTGTCCTCCGGTAGGGCTGGACCCTGACGTGATCGCCTCGGTCATCTGGCCCCACGAGCTCAGCGCAGCCACCGGTGTGCTGGCCCGCTCTGCAGCCACGTTCCTCTGCTCTGCTAACGCAAGTTGTGGAAGCACAGGAACGTGGTCATCTTCTACGCCGACACCCCACCCTCCCGAACCTTCCATATGCACCTGGCGCGCCGATCTGGACACCTGGCTCGCTTGCCTACGCCCCCCACCCCACCCCTGCCTCCCAGTTCAAAATTCAAAAAAGAAACATGACATCTTCGATTTCATTAGGATAAGCTTTGATGGATGTGTACCAGTGAAAAAAAAATAGTGTAGCCTCGCTAATAACACGCTATAGCATTCTGAGCAATGTATCACTAAATAAATAGGTGTGCAATATCTCGCTAATAGTACGCTATAGCGCGATATAGCACGTCAATGTCGTACTTTAAGGCCCACATTATTTTGTCATAGCACACTATTTTTTTCATTGATGTTTACTCTATTAATACATATGTATGTGACATAAATTAGATTACAAAACATGTATTTTAAAACTACGGTATATGACCTTGCAGGTAGGTCCTACCCATGAAAAACGTTGTCAAAGTGCTATCGGCGAATCAGTGCTAGATAGTGTCATGATTACGTGTAAAAAAGAGCAAAAGTGGTAATTTTCTAACAACCTAGCCTAAAATGTGGTTGTTCTTTGTAGTTTTTTCTTATTAGATACCACATTACTACTATTTCAACTGTAATGTGATACCATTACCATCGATTTACAATGGATATATGTAAATAAAAATAAAGATAGGTATGCAATATGGGTGTATTTTTCAGTGGATTTAGTAATAAAACTTGTCTTAGTGATGGCAGTATGTTTTCTGCATTGATGGTTGAAAGTTGAAACTAATAATTGTTCGAACTAGCACATATTCACAATGGATTATCTACATTGCACCGTGCAGGGATAAAGTTTGCCTCGTATAATCCTTCCTTCTTCATATCCCACCTGATGTGTGGGAGGTTCTAGCATTGGGTCTATCATTTTTTTAGCACAGATTCACAATTGACTACATCAATTGTGACATAAGGTATTATGCTGTCCTCTTAACAATCTGTATTACATAATCCATTGTAACGTCAATAGGTGCATGGCAGCACTAGCTAGAATGTATCACAATAATATCCTGTTAAAAGGGCACCATGTTTACATATTGTTGATTCTAGACAGAAATATACTTCTCCCTTCGATCCAAAATAAGTGTTGTGGTTTTAGTTCAAATTTGAACTTAAATCATGACACTAATTTTGGATCGAAGGGAAGACTATATACTAACCATCTTGGAAATAACACGATAGAATTAGGGAAAGAACCAACATACACATTTGGGGATGCCGCAGATGAGCATGGTGATGCATTTCCTGATGATGTAAAATCTCCCCTTCTGCTGCCTCACCGCATTGTGCAGCCTCGCAAGCCTCGGGCGATCTTTCACCTCCGGCATCTAGCTATGTTAATGACTAGCCAGCTGCAAGCTAACTCCAAGAAAGAGGTAGCTATCATGTGGAAAGATGGATCTCTGCTCGGTGCGCATATATATAGACACCTGAAGTGTAGAGATCAGGGACAGGGTTGCTAGCAGCATGGTGGTGGCTATCCTTTGTCGATGCATCTCGATCATGCATGGGCCACTTTCTTTGGTGACCCTGTCCCAAAAATACCTGGCCATGCAACAGTCGTTGAAGCTACACATAAAACAGGAGTATGCACTTCATTTCAAATAAGAAGGCCCCCGTGTTTTGGACCTCATAGCTAGGGGCACATAAGTATGTAAGGGAGGAAAGGATATACCTTGATCAAAAGAAAAGATGATGTAAATAAACGGCCTTGAGTTACTGCAGGAATCCCTGATGAAGATGACAATATATTACTCCCTCCGTGGCGAACTAAAACCACGACGATAATCATGAAACGGAGGGAGCGCAAAATAACAGAAAGAGACAATAGTATTTTTTTAAACAGGTCCTACAAAAAAAAGTAGTCCATGATTGCAAAGCACAAAACAACAAAATCCATGGTTATGTCGAAATTCGTCGGATGGCAATGGAAATCATCAATTGGCTTTCAACGTCGTTCGAACTAGTTCTTTCTGACTTGCCAGGAGGAAAATCTTCTTTTAAAAGGAAGAGAATGAGATGAAACCCAAGTAATTAATGAGAGGTCGTAGTTGAAACACGTATGGTTCACGAAAAGCCACACACATATATATCAGCTAGTTCATTGTGTCAGCCTGATGAGTGAGTGACCATGCGTGTACCTATCACAAAAACTATGCCCGTTACGAGGTGGCAACCATGCGTGTACCTGTCACTGCTTCAAATCACTTTTTTTTTATTCTGAGTTCACAACACATTGCATCATTTGATCAAGATTATAATAGATAGTAGTATTGCACATCAAAACTTATTTTTGTTTATCATCCAACTACTCGAGGACGGGCATGGATTACCTTTTTTCCCCGCGCGCGCGCGGGGGGGGGGGGGGGGGGGGGAGGGGGGGGGGGCATGGATTAACCTTGGGGATGTTGATACGTCTCAAACATATATATAGTTTTTTATTGTTTCGTACTATTATATTATCACTTTCGCATACTTTTTATAGCATTTATATTATTTTCTGAACTAACCTATTAAGTTAGTGCTCGGTGTCCATTGTTGTTTCATGCATTTTTTTTATTTTACAGAAAATCGATATTGCCGAGATAAAAAAAAAGAAAATCTAACAATTTAATACATTTTTTCTAGGCAGAAAAGGTTCTAGAAAGCAGCAGAGAGGGGCCAATGGACCCAGGGCCTCCACTCGGTTTGGTGGCGTGCCTAGGCCCTAAGGCGCATCCCATGGCCACGTGGGCCCCATGATCACCGCCTTATGCCCATTCCTCCACCTATAAATTCCATAATTCCCAAGACCCTTAGAGCCAATTTTCTCCGAATATTTCAGCCGCTGCAAGTTTCTGTTATGAGAAGATCCAATCTGGAGGCCGTTTCGGCACTCTACCGCAGGGGAAATCCATTACCAGAGGCTTTTTCACCAACCTTGCTGCCTCCATGACCATGTGTTAGTAGTTCCCTTAGAACCTTAGGGTCCATAGAAGTAGTTGGATGATTCTCTCTCTCTCTCTCTCTCTCTCTCTCTCTCTCTCTCTTGTTTGTGTGAGCTGCCTCACATTATTGGGATAAATTTGATATAATTGGTGGTGTGTTTGTTGGGATATGATGTATTGTCACTTTATGATCAGATTGTTCATTGATTTCAATTGAATCTTTTGGGTTTTATTTCCGTATAACTGAATAGATTTGTATGCTCTCCGATCTATCTATCTTCTTGCCCAAGTTTGATGGGTTTTTCTCCAGAGGGAGTTGTGCATTATAGTGGGTTTTAATCTTGTGGTGATCTATATCCCAGAGACAGAGAGAAAGACAAGACATGTGTTGTATTGTTGCCACTAAGGATAAACTGATGGTTTCTCGTCATATTGATTGACATTTTACTGTCTACATTATGTCGTCATGCTTATGGCAATGTTTTATTTTTTGTAAACTTAATACTTTGATATGCATGTTGGATAGCGGTCTTAGAATGGAGTATTAGTAGTAGATGCAGTTTGATAATGGTCTACTTATCACAGACGTAATGTCTATATGAAATTATACCATAAATGATCCTAGTCATAAATATAAAAAAATATAATTTAATCACTGTCCAACTGTAATTTGTTCACCACACCACACTTGTATGCTTGAGAGAGATGTCACTAGTGAACCTATGGCCCCTTGGGTTTATTCTCCATTACTGATTTTTTTTGTTACAATTACTATTCTTTGTTGTACCGTTTTACCATTCTATCAACTATCATTATCCTGTGCAATTTAATTGTAACTAGCAGGAGAAGAAGCTTGACAACCTTTTTGACGCGTTGAGAACAAGTTTGTTTTGTGTTGAGTGCACACGTACTAGTGACATTGTTTGCTGGGAGAGCTTCTTCTGGCTCGATAAACCTTAGTTCTCAATCGAGGGAAATATTTATTGCTAGATTACATCACCCTTACACTTGGAGGTTACCCAACCACTCTTACGAGAGAGCAAGTAGATGCCGCTCTCGTTTTTGTTAGCTTCGAAGTCTTGGTTGGGGTTGTGTGCTGGTGACTATGGCCCTCGGTAGGAATAATGTCTCTCACGTTCGATCGCCCCGTCTTGATGGTGTGTCTAGTATAGTTGAAAGGCGTGTGAAGGTGTGTCTCTGTCAGATCTCATGGGATTCGGTCAGTGCTGATCTTCGCTGGATCCATTTGGATCTAGTCTTCGCAAGTGTGTTTACAAGTTGATCTATGACTCTCTTCAACCGCAATGTTTGCTACTCTAGTGTGTTGGTTTTGTGGGCCCTTGGCATGCACGATGAGTTTTTGGTTGTCTACTGCAACAAAGTTTGCCCGACTTGACGACGTCGTGCCTTTGGCGCTTGTAGTCATCATTACGTGGTCCATGGACTTGGTTGTAATTTTTTTTACCTTTGGTGTTCTTTCTAATGTCATGTTTGATTATGAATAGATCGAGAGTTTCGTGATACCAGAAAGAGACAATGGTATATTTTAAAAACAACCGGTATCATCGCAAAGCGCAAAACCACCGAATCCATGGTTATGCCGAAATTCGTCTGACGGCAATGGAAATCATCAATTGGCTTTCAACATCATACGAAGTGGTTCCTTGTGACTTGTCGGAAGGAAAATCTTCTTTTAAAAGGAAGAGAATAAGATGAAAACTAAGTAGTTAGTGAGAGGCCGTAGTTGAAACATGTATGGTTCGCGAAAAGCCACACACATATATATCAGCTAGCATGCAGCATTTTATTGTGTCAGCCTGACAGAGTGAGTGAGTGACCGACCATGCATGTACCTGTCACAGCAACTATGACCCTGTTTGGATATTCTAACTTATACTCTCTCCGTTCCTAAATATTTGTCTTTCTAGACATTTCAAATGACTACTACATACGAATGTATGTAGACATATTTTAGAGTGTAGATTCACTCATTTTGCTCCGTATATAGTCACTTGTTGAAATGCCTAGAAAGACAAGTATTTAGAAACGGAGGGAGTAGATGTTAGTGTTAGTTTCTAACTCATGACTAACCCTAAATTAATTCTAGCTAAAGAGGTGTTTGGGTGACAGGGTTAGATTGACAATAAATGCACTTGATTGACAGAGAAAAATGATTTTTCAATGGGCCCCATGAGAACTAGCTCCAATTAGCAACTCTTGGCTGACGGGATAGAGAGAGAAAAGTGAATTTTTTTCAGTGGGCCCCATAAGAACTAACTCCAATTAGCACCTCTTGGGTGAGATAATTTTTTTTTAATGAACCAGATGCAATTAGCTCCAATCTAACCCTCGTGTTTAGATATTTTAGGACTATTTAAGCCCTAGCTAACTTGAACTAACTCTAACCTATGAATTCAAACAGAATGAATTCAAACAGAACCTATGTCTTACGAGTGGCCGGGCACCTCGCGCGTTCGCCAATCCTATGATCGACAGCAATGTGTGGCAGCACTGCACCAGCAGTTAGCCGGCTGTGTGCCCACCGGCGCGGTAGGACAGCAAATAGGAGTGAGTCGTGTGGCTGCCATTCCAGCGACGTGGCTTGATTGCGCGCCATTCCGTGGCCTGAAACTTCCCGAGACTTCCTGAAAGTAATGGCAAACACGTCCACTATTTTCGAAGTTACCCCCAACACCGACGTCCCAGGCGACCCGGCCGCGTGCACCGGTAGCAGTGTCCCCAACGTAGGTAGGAGAGCTCACGCGTCACGCGCGCCATGGCGGAGGGCTGCAGGTACGTTGCGCGCGTCCCCGACGGCGGCAGCCAACGCAGACAGATCCCGGCCGCCCAAGGAGCCCTTGGCGCGGCCGGCTAGGCAGTCGATGCAGACGGGCATCCTGGGGCTCGCAGCACAATACGTGGAGAGTCCGCACCAACGACGAACGCGGAGTACGTGGCGACACCACAGTCCTCGTGGATGACGTCCACGATGATACGGGCAAGCTGTCACTAGGCCTGTAAGAAAGCCACTCGAGATCAAACCTGTTTTCTTGGCTCGACTCGAAAAAACTAAGAACATCTCCAACAGCCGCGCTAAGCGCCGCGCGTAAAAAACCTGTTTATCGCACGCGCTGCAGCTGGTTTTACGCGCCCGCCTGCGCTGGCTCCAACAGCCGCGCTATAATGCAGCACGCGCGCGCCGCTCCAGCAGAGCGCAAAAATACAGTATGCGTGAATCGTCGGACATTTTGCATATATGATATTTTGGACAAAAATGAACATGTGAAATTTGACACAAACAAGTTGATGAATAAAAATTCATGCCCATAAATTCAAAATCATGCCCACAAGTTCATCCAACCAAATTCAAATGCAAACTAAAGTTCAAGACATGAAAGACACATCAATCTTCATCTTCCTCGTCTTCGTCACTCTTCCGCCTTCGAAGATGAATCTTCCTCCCTCTCCTCATCACGCACCGCATCACGCACCGCATCATGTGAAGCTCCGACGGTGTTGGCAAGATCTTCAACGGCATCTTCATGGCAATGTGTGTGAGAAGGCACATCGAAAGACATTGCACCCATGGCGGCCAGAGGTGCACCCATGCCTCCCATGAGAGAAGCAAAACTCATGCCTCCCACGGCGGCCATAGCGTCGGAGGATGCTCCAAAGCCACCCATGCCTCCCATGGCGGCCGGAGGTGCACCCATGCCTCCCATGGCGGCCGGAGGTGCACCCATGCCTCCCATGGCTCCGAAGCCACCCATGCCTCCCATGGCGCCGAGGCCACCACCACCCATGGCGCCGAAGCCACCGCACCCATGGCGCCAAGGCCACCGCCACCCATTGCACGAACCAAGGCTCTTTTTTGGATCAAGACTTCTTGTTGGGCAAGATTGACATACTCTTTTTGCGCCGCATTGAGGTTAGATGTGTCCAAGAAGAACAAGTGCTTCTCCCATTCCAACAACTTAGCTCGCTCCTCGTTGCTCACTTTCCTCTCCTCCAAAGCCACCTTTCTCTCCCCGGCCGCCACCCTTCTCTCCTCGGCCGCCAACCTCCTCTCCTCGGCCACGGCATCTTGGTTCCTTGCCATTTTCCTCACCTCATTGGCTTCGACCCTTGCCTTCACAATAGCTTCCATAGCATTTTTTAGCTCATCATCTCCTTTCCTCTTCTTCTTTTCGGTTTTGTCTTTCTTGCACCCATCCGGTCGTTTTGGCTTCGAGTATGAAACCGAGTTGGGTGTGGGGCTTCTCTTGCCGTCGTCACTTGATGCATCATCCTCCTCATCATCATCATTCATCTCAATTGCTCGCTTTCGTTTGTTGCTCAAATGCAAATCCTCCAAACCATCACGCTTCTTCCATTTCTCATCATCCTTTAACACTTCATAGCAATGAGGCAAGGTAAAGACCCTGCCTTTCTTGATCTTCCCCTTCTTGGTTGTCCTTGTCTCTTCTTTGAACAAGTTTTGTGCAATGTTGTACTACAAGAAAAACAAAACAAGTTAGCACTTCGGTCACCAAAAACAAGTATGATGAACATATATGAGATGCCACTTACTCGATCATCCTCATTTGTGCCACTTGGGTTAATCTTGTCAACTGCCTTTTGTACGGCCGCCCACTTTTGACAATCCGAGTTGATTGTCGACCATCGGGACCGAAGTGATCTCTCGGAGCGGTCAATTCCACTCAAGTTGTGAGCATCAAAGTGTTCTTTCATTCGCCCCCAATACGCGTCTCTACTTTGATCACCTCCAATGGATGGATCCCTCAACACTTGCAAATAAGTATGGCATAGTAACTTGTCATCGTTGGTTGAGTAATTGCCCGCTCTTCCTTTCGGCGCCTCGACAATTCCCTCACCCTCCTCGTCCACCTCAAACTCATGGTCTTCGAAATAGATGTCATTGGTTTGAGACCAATGCGAATTGTTGGACCCAACACCCATAGTGAACATGTATGCATCATCGTTGAGACTATAAAGTTTTTGAACAATGCAAATAAGCTATCTATATGTGATGATGATGCATTGAAAAAATAAGAAGAAAAGAAAAGTTGGAAATTTTTTCACCTTGGGGGCATTTCGTCGAACACGTGGTGCGCGTCGGCGGCCGGCTCAACGAGTGAGCTCGCCGGCGCTTCGGTAGCCGCCGCGGCCGTCGAACGCCCTGCAAGCTTCTTTCCCCTCGCCTTCGTGGTGCCGGAACCGTCCACCGCCTTGTTTTTCTTCCCGGATGTTTTGCCCTTCTTCGTCCGCGCCGCATTGGGGACCTTCTTCGACGGTGCGGCGGCGGCACGGGACGGCGCCGGCGCGACGCCACCCGGCGCCGTGGTCATCCGCGGCGGCAAGAAGAGGCTGCACGCGAGGCCGACTCTCGGCGGAGCTCCGGCGGTGGCGACGCCAGCGCTTCCCGCGCTAGGGTTTCCGGCGGCGGCGGCGGCGGGGGGGTCGCGGCTGTACAGCGGGGTGAGCGGGGCGCCGGTGTGCGCGTCCATGGGTGGGTGGCAGGGCGCCGGCGCCGGCGCGCGCGGGGCGTAGGACGAGCAGAGGAGAGAGTGCGGCGCGAGCGCTCGAGTGTGCCGCGCGCTGTAGCTGGCGCCCGAAATACGCCGCGCGAGTAAGTGTTTTCAACCGCGCGCCCAACCCGTTATAGCGCGTGCGCCGTTTTTGCGCGCCCGCTGGAGCGACCCGCCGCGTTGCGCGCGCGCTAAAACGGCCTAATTTGCGGCGCGGCGCTAGTTTAGCGCGGCTGTTGGAGATGCTCTAAGCATTAGTTTATGCAGCTCCATAGAAAAATGAGTTGATCTTGAACGCGGGCTCACTTGATTTTTTGGGATCTCAGACTCTCTACGGTGTGAAAACTCAAGATTTTTGATCGGACGACGATGATTTGTGCATTTTTCTCTTCTTGGAAGTATCGCTTTTGAAGAACCTCTTCTGGCGTCCGGGTGTTGCCTTTGGTGGTGGTTACAGTGTTGCTGTTGTGAGCGTTTAATCACTGCGATGGGTTTTTTCTTAATATATTTTTCTCTTTTTTTATTTTTGTTCTTGGTTGTGTGCATCCTTATATTTTTTGATATCTTGTTTGCGCAGAGATTGGGTGTAATTGGTATCCTCGTGATATTAATATATTAAAAGGAAATACTATAATTTATTATCATATACCCCTTTCTTCCCGGATTACTTGTCGCGAAAATTAATAGAAATGGATCTGGAACTAAAATACATTTACATCCCTGCTACAAGTAATTTCGGACAGAGGTAATGTGTGTTCTCTATGATTTCTCAATTTTATCTACTATAAAACACGACATTCATTAAAACGTGAAGAATATTTCAGACTCGATATGATACGCGGTAAGCCATGTGATAAATACCGTGTTATCTTTTGTCAAAGTTTGAGAGCCGATTTCTTCTATTATCTGTTCATTGACGACGTCTTGCTATCAAGTATATTAGTCTTCCCATGCAAAAAAGCTCTGGACTTTAGCTGAGTGAGAACAAGTTTTTTTTTTGAGAAATAGCTGAGTGAGAACAAGTGAAAGTACTTTTAAATAATTTATATTAACATGTTTTTATTAGAATAATACTATGTATCCAGTGGCAGGTCCAATGGGCTGAAGCCTGCCTTCTAGAAAAAAACGGTTTCTGCTCGCGAAAAAAAAACGATTTCTTTTTTACTACTCCCTCCTTCCATCTATATAGAGCCTAATGCGTTTTTCAAGACCGTCTTTGACTATTAATAAAATTAATACTACATGACATGCATAATGTGAAAATTATATCATAGAAAGCTCCTTTCACATACGAATTTGATGATGTGCTTTGTGTAAGTTGCATGTCATATATTATTGCTCTAACATTTGATCAAAATTAGTCTCGAAAAATGCATTAGGCCCTATATAAATGGAAGGAGGGAGTACTGATATTCTTCGTTTAGGACCGGCCCAACTACTCCCAACGTCCAGGCAGACGTGAATCCGCTACTCTGTCCTCATTCGAGCCAGCAAAGAAGCACCGCCGGCCGCCAATCCTGACCCTAGGCAGCTGCCATCGGCGGCTCCTCCGGTCCTCCTGACTCGACCTCGTACAGACGCTCGACGGAGGCATGGCCGCACGGCCACCTCGTGAAGGCGCTCCACAACGCCAGCGCGAACGGCAGCCCGCAGGACTCGAGTGGCGGCATCAAAGGCCCCTGACTTGAGTGCAGCCGCCAACTCGTCGCTGGCCGAAGAAGTGGACGCGTCGGCCGGCCGGAGATAGGATTCGGCTCGCACAGCAGCACGCCCCGCTCCATCTCATCATGCTCGATATCGACTTTAGATTGTTACAAGCTGAGTATGAGCCATTTTCTACTGACCATGAGCTTCACTCGGTTTGAGCTCGCTCGAATTTTAATATAAATTAAGAGCAGAGCCTAATCCAACTCACTCGAACTCAATTGCAGCCATAGCTGTTGATCAGCGCTGGGTTACACAGATCAATCAAACATGATTTAAGGGGTGATCGGGCTTTTTCAGATGTTTTCCGCAAGTACCAAAATACCATTTTGGTAAAGGTGTAATCTCCACTGTCCATTTACCTTGAAATTGTAAACTTTTTAAAGGGGGGTGTACCGAAGCAAATATGTGAAGAAATGCCCCCTGCAGCATAGCTTCGCCCCTCAATACATGTGCTGGTAATTTCGCTTCAGGTCCAAACCTATGAGGCTATGCTGCTCATCTCGTTGAAGGACAGGAAAGATGACGGTCTGGGCCGACAGCAGCGGGCAAACAACGACAGCCAAACTGGAACAAACCACGAAGATGGGCGGCGGGTACGTATCCATGGGGCTGCCCCACGCCAAAAATCTGCGCTGCGTTTAGCGCATAGGAACTTCCATCATCTTTCTTCACAGATCAAACATGTGTCATTTGAAATTTTGAATCGAATGAAACTGAAAACAGGAACTAGCATAACATGCTCCGCTATCCTAATCACCCGACACGACAAGCTTACCATAAGAATCAGAATGTAAAAAAGTACAGATGACAGTCTATCACTCTTCATCTTTGAATCAACATTACATGGTGTCCTTACGCACCACAACCCGCTCACTCAAATAAGTCAAGATCAAAATATCGTTATGATCGTTACATAGCACCGGCTCGCGAAAACACCGGCGAGAATAAATAGCTCACTACTGGTCAAAAATTACTCTCACAAAGGCACACATATCTATGGAAACAAGAGTTTTATCTTTTTTCCCATTATTGAAAAAAATGTAAGGTATGCTTTGGACTATGTAAGGTATTTCCCACGGGCAGGACTTACGCCGCGGCCAACTTCATCTCCTGCTGGTCCTCGAGATTCAGAACGTCAAGCAGCTTTGGCCAAGACTCGGGGATTCCTCCGGGTAAATCGAACTCGAGAACCTTCCCCTGCTTCTGGTAGAAATCCTCCACAGGTTGACTCTGAAAATGCCAGGAAGACAAATGCTAATTGTGATTACTAGTTCCATCAAGTATGCGATCAAAAGCATTGTAGCGCTACTGATGATGCTCGGCACACTAACAGAGTGCAAGAACTGCATGCTTTAGGAACTGAATTTAACTAGCTGGAGTAAAAGGCAAGGAATTATGTAGCGAGTGCGAAAATGCAGAGTGCAATACCATTTTATTGTAGATCCGCAGGCGATTTCTCACAACCTCTTCGGTGTCGTCGTCTCGAGTAAGAAGCTTTGACATGCAGTTATTGGGGGGTAACAATGGTGACATGTAGATCGGTGGTAGCCCATTTTCAGCCTTGACATCAATGCAGGCCAAATTGAAGTTCTTACCACACTGGCTACAAATACGTCTACCAAGGCACTTCTGTACTATGATATCTTCTCTCAACTTCAGATTAACCACCATATCAATGTCTGTAACTCCGTCAAGAATTTCCTGAGCAAAGTATATGGAAGAAAACATTATTAGTTTGGAACATCATGATTAAGTAAACAACCATCAAAGAGTATCTGATTGCAGTTTTTGCTTGACACAGCCAGCTAATCAAAGTGTTACATATTAGCAAGCTAAGCAGAAAGTACTCATGCAATCACACCTCTAAATAAAGATTTTTAGATATATATCGCATTGCACTTCTGCAAATCAAATTAGCAAGAAAACAATTAACTGAAATTGATGGAATTCAATCACCAAGTTTTTCCTATCATAAGGAATAAACAAAGCAGAAATGGCTCATGATATGTAAAAAAATCCTCACCGCTTGGTTTACGGTGCGTGGAAAACCATCAAGAATAAATCCTGATTCACCCTTCTCTTCTCCTTTCTTCAGCCGTTTAGATAAAAGATTGATGATAATTTCATCAGAAACCAGCTTTCCTTGATTAACAATTTCCTTAAGCTGCAGAAGAAAAACCAACCATGTCATTTCCAAACGAAAGAAAAAGGATAATCAGATAAAGAGCAAAGCTAATATAGCACGATGATGCAGCACCCATGTCAAGACACAGTAAAAAAAATGGCCTTCTGATGCATGCATCATTGCCATCGATTAAATTAGAATCATACATATAACCACCTTAGCAATAGACCCTGGGGGAAGCAATAGGATAAGTATATGTTTACTCTTCCTGTCTATTCAGGATTGGAAGTATTAGAAAAAGTTCTAGTGAATAGCCTGCTATGCTTTCCCAATTGGATGTATTAGAACGTTTTTAAGTGATGAATAGCCCGCAACACTTTTCCAATTGGCAATTGGAATAAAATAGCCAAAGGCAAAATCATCCCCTGAAACACCATCCTAGGATTTAAAGATAGTAATAACTAGACTGTTGGTGTTTATGAATTCAAAAACAATATTACTATTGCTTAGCATTTTCGTTATCAATCTACATCTATAGTCTATAGAAGATGCAAAATTTCCACCAAATTATGATCTCAGGTCTGCAATGGAGGCGAAATGGATCGCAATAGCACACTGAGTTCAAATGGCATATCATATCCGACTCAAGTTCAAGCAGTCCCCGACAAGATCCTGACGGTTAATTCTGAATGTTCAGTACAGAATTATAATCTTGACCTACTTCACAGGTAAAAAATAATCGCGAATCACATAGGGCAAGGCCAGACACCACAATTAGGCACATCTCTACTGATCTGTGATATATACACCTTAGCAGAAACGAGCCGCGAATCCCAATTCACAGATCCAGATCGGGATCTGGAAATCGGCGGAGAGGGGAATGGGGGAAGGTGCACTCACCTGCACGGCGTCCGGGCCGGTGGAGGCGAGCTCGTCGCGGACGAGGTCGCCGGTGGCGATGTGGGGCACGCCGAGGAGGCGGGAGAGGCGGCTGGCGTAGGTGCCCTTGCCGACGCCGGGGCAGCCCAGGAAGACCCACTGCACGTTCCTCTCGTGCGCCGGTCGGCGCCTCCTCTCGGCCCCCGCGAACGGGAAGGCCGGCGCCGCCGCGGGCGTCTGCTCGGGCGCCAGCGACGTCGCCATGCGCCTCCTGCCTGCCGCGACGGAGGAGGAGGAGGACGACGCCGCGGCGCGGAGCAGGCGCTGTACGGCCGCCATGGCGAGGCTGGCGCGTGGCGGAGATGGAGGCGCGGGGTTTTAGGGTTCGGTGGCCCCTCGCCGCTTCCTCCGCCGGGTATTTGTACGCGCGCGCGGCGGCTTCGCGAGCACAGATGCGACGGGGATGGAGAGGGGGGCTGGGAGGAGAAGACGATGCCGGGCTGAGGCGAGGGGGGCGTGGCGCGGGTCCAGTGCCAACGCGTGTAACGGCCCTACCTGTCGTTCTCCGTGGTCCTCTGGACTAGGTGCATGCGCGAGGTTAAAGCTGTTCGGGCCGAACATCGCAGTAGTGTTGTACGGTTTCACCGTCCGATTTGAATCTGGATGTTTGTGTCGATGCGAATCTGGATGCCGGAGAATATCCGTTCTCAGCATCTGCCGGACCCTATTTCCTCCCTAAACGTCTTTTCTTTTAAGGAAATTGGCCATCATGGTGGTTTATATTCGAAAAAACTAACACCCACACATGTGGACAGGCGTTTGTATCTCGCCCATACGCGTGGATCCACGTTCATTTGTGGTTGCACAAGTCTTGCTATGTTTGTGGTGCCACGTAGGATTAGGCTGGTGTGTGCGCATTTATCTGGTCGCCGACACGTCCGTTTTCAGCACACGAAGGGACCGATGTGTGGGCATTTAGCAGTTCGCCCACACGTCAGTTTTCACTCATGCACAGGGGCTGGTGTGTGGACATTTATCAGTTCGCCCACACGCCCGTCTCCTCTCCTACACTCAAAGCTGCCAGTTGATATGTGTTTTGCAGGATACATGGCAACTGCCCTGGTGTGTTTGTAAGAAGATGACAACTCTCTTTTTACCCGAACATGTCAGTTGTCATGTGTTTTATAGGGTACATGGCAATTGCCCTAGTGTGCTTGTAAGCAGATGACAACTCTCTCTTTTTACCCGAACATGTTATTTTGACATGTCTCTTTGTAGCACTACACGGCGACTACCTAATTACCTAGTGTTAGTAGGTGGCAACTCCTAAAGTTTTCAAATCATGGCAACTGTAGTAAATCAGACCATACATGGCAACTGCCTAGTGTTAGTAGGTGGCAACCCCTAAAATTTTCAAATCATGGCAACTATAGTAAACTAGACCATACATGGCAACAGCTGCAGTTGTCCAAAAATGGCATCTGGCATTTGACCTGAGATGGCAACTGCAGTTAAGCAACCATGGCAAATGTAGTTGTCCGACATGGCAACTGCAGTTAAACGAACATGGAAGAGGGTTCGTACCATGGTAACTGCGGGGCGCGTGATGACTGTCACGCGGGTCGTGCGGGACCATGAGGTAGGAGACCTGACATACGGATGTGTGGGCGTTATCTATTTTGCCCACACGTAGGTGCGTGAGAGGGACCGCGAGAAAAAAAGAGGTGTGTGGGCATTACTTATTTTGCCCACACATCCTTTTAGACACCACACAAAACGTGTGGGTAGACATTTTAACGCCCATACGTATACGTATGGGCGTTATCGGCGTCATTTATATTTCATATGCAAACATCGATAAATCATTTGTTAAGACATCTACTAAAAAATCGGAAGCTTCGATTTCCAGATAATGGTTCTAGAGACCTCCGAATTTCTAGCCAACAAATATGGCGCCATATTGGCCTTCCTAGGGCAATGAGAAAAATCTATGGAAATAAAATTACAAGCTAAAAACGAGCATTCTTTATAAATTGCCGCAGCCGGACCAACCTCCGTTCTGCATGATCTCAATAACTTCCATGCAACCACCTTCCGCGTAAATTTTGTTACATCCAATTTCATTAGCGAGGAGGAGTCCATCTCGTAATCCCCGTGCTTCTGTTGTTGTCGCATCTTCTACGAATGAGATGTTGTTGCATGATGTTGCCACAAAAAAGCTCGTATGGTCCCGTAGAAACGCACCTGTCGCCTCGGTGCCACTGTCACAATCGAAACCAACATCAAAATTCAGTTTAAGCATGCCCTCTGATGGCTTCTCCCAGCCACGTCTCTTTATTCTGCTCTTGAGAAATTTTTCGCAAGTGATGCTATTGCTTGCGTCGATCTAGTGGGTCTTCAACATCCCCCCGTTCAAAGAAATTAATTCAATTGGACCTCACACTTAGTCCCTATACAGCCGCTGACCAGCATCCCTTAAATCGCCTTAAAAAATAGGGACGATATAAGGGCGATCAGATGCGACCAGACTCCAGGTCATAGCGGTCCCACTAGCAGCCGGGGCCGAATCCTCTGACCTGCACAAGGCAAGTTAAAGAGCTAGAGAATCATCTATTCCTTCCGTCACAGTTAAATTTGCGTGCGTTTCCACAATAGACAAGGTTTAAGGCGCATTGCATTTATTTGTAGCAGCTAATTAGTACTCTGATATACTATTTCTATATGCATGCATAGTATGAATGCTATTTTTTAGCCCATCTCACAACCAATAGATAACCACCTAGGTTCCAGAGAATTTCCAAGCGCGTTTTCTAAACCGTGACGGAGGAAGTATGTGTAAAATGGAGAAGTAAAGTCAGAGAATGTTCCCTGTTAAAAAATTAATGTTGTTCGCATTTTACTGTAGGTAATCATTGTTCTTAAATTATTGTGTTAGGCTGCAAATTAAAGGAATCTAGTGAAGGAAAATCAGGATGCGGTAGCTTACCTGACTTTCATTCCTATGTTAGAGGATATGGATCCCTAGCAGCCACCCGGAACTCCTTTCTGGTCAAGGCGGAGGGACCTAAATTGTAGTCCCACCTCAACGTGCGAGGCGGATGCCGATCGGCTTAAATAGCTACACCGGCGGATGACAACAATCTTCTCTCTGGTTGCATGGGTCGACCAACTCTTGTTGTGCGAACGAGTAGCTTGACACTAGATTGCATTTCATCAATCGATGATTGTTCATCGAGTGACAAGTTTATCTTGTTCATATACGTTGATGATTGTTCATCGAGTGTCAAGTTTATCTCATTCATATACGTTAATAGTCCTACTACAATCAAAGAGATTTTTAAATTGGTCATCGAATTTTGTTTCGGCCTACACCCTTGCACACACATTGTGATTAAAAAGCGCCATGCGAACATCAATGTTCCGTTTGTGAATAAGATATATCATGACTATTAATTTTCTCTGTGATAAGCATAAAAGATTAATAGTGACAGTCCATCTCCTTAACAAAGGATGCATTGGTGACTGAAGTTTATCGCTTTTGGACATTTAAGCTGGTCGATTAACTCCTCATGCGACATGGTGGGACGAAACATCCAAAACCCACCAGCCCCATACAGATGTGAAAATTAGTATGAGCAATATACTATTTGGTGTTTTTTACAGCCCCGCCGCCCCAACATCCGCAACATCCAAAATTATCGACGTGCACATGGCTGCGTATATTAGTTGATTTTGGAAATAGGGTTTGTAATTGCAAATGGCAAAACTTAAAGGCGCATCCGCTGACATTTGAGGGCTTAAATTTGCAGGTTATGGCTGTATATGCTCTAGGAGGGCCAAGTTGTCAGTTATCACGACTCATTTCCTCTCTTCCTATTGAGAGTCGCCACTTCTTCCCTCTTCTTTTTGGCATTTTCCTAAAAGGCATAGCTTCCCCTATGACAGATGACACCCCCCTCCTCCGAAGTGATTCGGGGGAGAGAAGATGCGAAGCTATGGTGAAGTGGAAAGAAGAAAGGATGGACAGTGTACGTGTTTGTTAGGGGAAGCCACAAAGGTCATGGGCCCACAGAGATGCCGGCCCAGGCCCTCTTAAAATCCAGCTCAAATTTTATTGAAGATGGCTCAGACCAGAAAACGGAGACCGAAAGCGCGCGGTGGTCATACCATTTCTTTCGTCTCTTTTCTCCAGCGGCCAGGGCGGCCGCCAAGATCCGCGCCTCCCAGCCTTGCCGTCGCGGCCGGAGGCGACGGCCAAGGGCCTTGTGATTGGTTAGGGCAGATGGGAACGGACGATCACCTCCGCGACGACGGTACCATCTCGGCGCTCCTCGCCTGCCGCTTTGATGCCGACAAGGTCGACGCGCTTGAGCTCCTCGCGCAGGGCGTCGATTTTCAAGGACGTCGTCACTATCTCATCCCACCTCGCGCAGGTTCTGTTCTTGCTAAGGCTTGCTTTTAGATTATGATATATTCCCTCCGTAAACTAATACAAGAGCGTCTGAAATCGAGATACCCTTTTGGTCTATACTCTTCTTTGTGATGCGCATGGTTTTTAACAGATTCAGAAGTGTCAGGTTCAGATGTTCTATGCTTCACTGTATTTGGATAAGATGCACACCACCGAACACACAAGATCTTGCTCCATCAACCAGCACGGCACTCCATCTCGAACAGTAAACTCTACTGAATCTTCCTTCTGAGCCAAGTCAACATTTAAGGAAGCATCTTTGTTCAAAACTAGGATGGTGGCCCGCGCAAATTCGTGGGCAGCATCTTGTTATTTTACAAAATTTAATACTAGTTTCATTTGGAATCTCCTCCCTCACGCACGATCATTGCCGCGCGCGACGCGGATGCGAGTGCGCGGCTCCGGTGAGCTGACGGCTGTCCATTTGTCGGCTAATTTGGAACAATGAAACCGTGGATCACTTTTTTATGTGTTTCGTGGCTAAGATCATCTGGAGCTTGCTGGAATGTGCTTTTAATCTAAGAACAGTGCCTGTTAACCTAAAACAATGTTTTGGGATTTGGCTCAGAAGTTTTCCAAAGAATTATAAATCTTTGGTCTCTGAATCACTGTCGGAACTGCTGCTGCGTTCTGAACTATTTGGAGGAGTAGAAATGATATTTGTTTTACAGATAAGAGGATCAATGATCCTTTTGCTTTGATTCATCCGTTGTGCCACTAGATTAATTCTTGCTCAGTTTTGCGGCAAAAACAGTAAAATCTAGAGGAACAGAGTAAATAGAGCGAATAAGTGAGATCTTCGGGGCTGCTCAGGCACAGAGACCTGCTGTACCGGCATCGCTAGAAAGGGACTTTGGCGAGATACCTGGCGTTGTATATATAACGGGCGAATTGGCCCAAAATGTGCATTCATAATGAAGCTTGTGCTTTACTCTCAGCTGATTAATTTACAAATGATTGATATGACTATCGATAAGCTTCACTTGAAGAGTACTCCAGAAACGAAGCAGCAAAAACAAAAAATCACATTGATGCGCTTAACATCGGCCGTAATCCAGCTATGTAATGGTAGCAGACTGGTAGATTTGCTGCATCACCCCTCTGAAGCGGTCAATGTCGAGGGTGACGTTCTGGCCGTTGAAGAAAGTCTCCCAAGCCACACCGAAACCCTGCCTTTGTATGGAGCGGGGGTCGGTGAAAACGGTGTGGTTCCTTGGGTATATGTACTTGAGGGTCGTCTCCTCGGCGGTGGCCTCGTACTCGACGTACCGGAGCCCCATGTCAGCCGTCGGCGCTCCGAAGGCACTAAAGGACGCCCACCTCATGTCGCCCCACGGGACGATCTGCATCACCGTGCCGTTGCGCGGGAGGAACACCAGGTTGGTGAGCCCTGCGCCATGCACACCCAATATCACGTCACATGAGTTCACCACCTCCGCGAACCGGGCCATGTCGCTCACGACCTCCGGCCCCGCGGATACCACCTCGAAACCGACCTCCGTGGCAGTTCCGATGGCCTCCGGCTCGTTGGCGATCTCCCTCGACCTGCGCCGCGACACCATGACGAGACGAGGCCTGCCGCCGGAGGTTATGTTTACGGGGGTCGCCCACTCACGCTTCAACGAGTAGGCTGACCGGAGAAAGTCTCGGAAGTCAGTCATCGTGTAGCCCTTGCGGGACAGAGCTGGGATGATCCCTAGTTCTTTATGGCTCTCAGTGCCGACGCGCACCGACGGGAAGCAACGGACCTCGTCGTCAGCGTCGAAGTCAATGACGGGGTAGATGGAGAGTGCGGCGAGGATATCCTTGAACTTGCCAAGCCATTTCGAGTCGTAGTCGGTGGCCACGAGCTGGACGCGGCCTTCGTACTCCCGCGCAGTGTTGAAAAGAGGGATGATGCCGTCGGTCATGGCGTGGAAGAAGTTGGCGAGGTAGCCACCAGAGGAGAAAATCACCGCGGGGACGTCGTGCGTCACCGTGCACCCTGGCGGATCCGGCCCCGGCGGGGCGCTCCATCGGATGGTCACCTCCCGAACAGTCTGCATAGTCCGTGGCTCCCACTTGCGCGTGTACGGGTGGATCGTCACCGTCCCACTCTCAGGTCGGTAACTGTCATCGGAAGCTGAGACCACATACACACTGGCGGCTTTGCCGTGCATACGGACGTCGCCTTCCATGGCGCAAGTGTCCATGCGCTCACTGCGAAAGTCGCAACTTGACTTGCTTCTTGGTGCCGCCGCATCTGTATCATGCACACAATAGTTATTAGTTTTTTCTTTGAGGAACAATATTCTTAATTAGTTCTAGTCAGAAACTTCGCTAGGTTTTCTTTTGTCACTCTTGGGAAAATTTCAATTGCAGTTGGATTATTTCATCATTGGCAGCTCCTTAATACACGAGAACGGTGTTTTATAGGACTGGCTCTAGGGTGTCCCTTGTTCAAAAGAAAAATCAAAATATATTTAAAATTTACAAAAAGTATCATTTTTTTCTACAACTACATACACATGTTCTCTAAGTTTGTGCAAATTTTTATTAAGTAATATATGATTATTGGAAGGCTACAAAAAGAAGACAAAATTATGGCACAAAATATAACAAAGATTTAACCAGTTTTCATCTATATATTTGTCTGTTAGTATTTGTTCGTTTGCTACCAAATTCTAGTATATATCGCCAAACTCGTTGCCTCAACAAAATTATGAATGCAAATACATAGTGCTTGAGTATGCACTATACTTTGTACGTACCTGATTTTATCAAAGAACCATCTCCTCCCCCGTTCATGGCTTGGAGCCCCTTCTCATTCCCGAGATCTGCAACAGAAATACAGAATTCAATTTAGTCAGACTTGACTTTTGAATGAACAAGCTAATTGAAGCCCCGTTCTGCAGAGAAACGGCAGTTGATTACCTCTGTTCACATCGACGACGTCGCTTGATGCAGGAGAAGGTGGTGCTTCCACGACCGGAGCTGAATCAAGCGAAGGATCGGGCAACACACTATCATGGTAGATTTGCTGCAAGACCCCTCTGAAGCGGTTGATGTCGAGGGTGACGTTCTGGCCGTTGAAGAAGGTCCCCCAAGCCACACCGAACCCCTGCTTCTGTATGGAGCGGGGGTCGGTGAAGACGGCGTGGTCCCTCGGGTATACGTACTTGAGCGTCGTCTCCTCGGCGGTCGCCTCGTACTCGACGTACCGGAGCCCCATGTCGGCCGTCGGCGCACCGAAGGCACTGAAGGACGCCCACCTCATGTCGCCCCACGGGACGACCTGCAGCACCGTGCCATTACGCGGGAGGAACACCAGGTTGGTGAGCCCTGCGCCATGCACGCCCATTATCACGTCGCACGAGTTCACCACCTCCGCGAACTGGGCCATGTCGCTCACGACCTCCGGCCCCGCAGGGACCACCTCGAAGCCAACCTCCGTAGCAGCTGCGATGGCCTCCGCCTCGTTCGCGAACTCCCTCGACCTGCGCCGCAACACCATGACGAGACGCGGCCTGTCGCCCGAGGCCCGGTTTACGGGGGTCGACCACTCGCGCTTTAGCGAGTAGGCCGACCGGAGAAACTCCCGGAAGTCCGTCATCGTGTAGCCCTTGCGGGAGAGAGCAGGGATGATCCCTAGCTCCTTATGGCTCTCGGTGCCGACGTGCACCGACGGGAAGCAACGCACCTCATCGTCGGCGTCGAAGTCGATGATCGGGTAGTTGGAGAGCGCGCCGAGGATATTCCGGAACTTACCAATCCACTTGGGGTCGTAGTCGGTGGCCACGAGCTGGACGCGGCCGTTGTACTCCCGCGCGGTGTTGAAGAGAGGGATGATGCCGTCGGTCATGGCGTGGAAGAAGTTGGCGAGGTAGCCGCCGGAGGAGAAGACCACTGCGGGGACATCGTGTGTCACCGTGCACGGTGGCGCTTCTAGTCTCGGTGGGTCGCTCCAGCGGACGATCACCTCCCGCACAGTCTGCATGGTTTGTGGCTCCCACTTGCGTGTGTACGGGTGGATCATCAACGCCCCGTTCTCTGGCCGATAGCTGTCGTCGGATGCTGAGACCACATACACGGTGGCGGCTTTGCCGTGCATACGGACGTCGCCTTCCATGGTGCAGATGTCCATGCGTTCATTGCGGAAGTCGCAACTTGACTTGCTTCTTGGTGCTGTCACATCTGCATCATGCACACAACAATTATTACTTATATTTTTGAGGAGAAATAGATCTAAATTGTCTTATATTTCTTTACAGAATGAGTACTAGTTAGACACTTCTCTTTAGGTTTTCCTTTGTCACTATTGGGAAAATTTCAATCGCAGTTCAATTATTCTACAACCCCTTCCATAGAAATAAGCCCCCATTACAGCCGGGAACTACTCGGTTTGTCTATGATTCAATCCACAACTCTTAAACTGATTCAAAATTGACTATCAAAATTTGCAAAAAAATGTACAACCAATAATAGTAATATATTGATGATTACTGGGAAGTTTCAAATATTTTTTCTTAACATGTTTACCAATATCCTGAAATTATAATTTCAGCCCATTTTTTCTCATATTTTTTCCAAAAAATAAAATTAACTAGAATTTTTTGAAATATTGTGGTATAAACAAGAATAATACACTGAACATTCTGGGGAAGTTTTGGTCATTTTGGCCAAACATATTTAAAATATTGTGAAAATATATTTTCTGCCCTATTTTAGTCTATGCCTTGACGTGTCAGCTGATTGGGCATTCAACAGGGTCAAACCCGGCCTATACTAGCCAAAACAAGGGTCAGGGAGGGGAGGGTTGAATCCTAGCCGGTTTTCAGAGATCTAGGTTGAATCCTAGCTGATTTTAGAGTTAAGTGTTGACTCTCTGAATAGCTAGTAAAATGAAATTCTCTCAGTTAAATATGCAGTATACTTTTGTACGTACCTGGTTTTGTCAAAGAACCATCTACTCCCCCGTTCATGGCTTGCAACCCCTTTTCCTCCTTTTTCAGATCTGCAACAGATTACAATATTCGAATTAGTCAGACATTGACTTTCGAACAAGCTAACCGAACCTCCATGTTCTGCAGACTGCAGATAAAAGCTCACTGAATTTAACTACCTTTGTTCGCGTCGACCACCTCGCTGGGCATCTCGTCGGGAGGAGGTAGTGCTTCGACGACTGGATCGGCCATTACAGTATTCTGGTAGATTTGCTGGAGCGCCCCTCTGAAGCGGTCGATGTCGAGCGTGACGTTCTGGCCGTTGAGGAAGATCCGCCATGTCATACTGTACCCCTGCCTGCTTATGGAGGGGATGTCGGTGAAGACGGCGTGGTCACTCGGGTACACGTACTTGAGCGTCGTCTCCTCGGCGGTCGCCTCGTACTTGACGTACCGGAGCCCCATGTCAGCCGTCGGCGCGCCGAAGGCACTGAAGGACGCCCAGCTCAGGTCGCCCCACGGGACGACCTGCAGCACCGTGGCGTTGCGGGGGAGGAACACCATGTTGGCGAGCCCAGCCCCATGCACGCCCACCATCACGTCGCACGAGTTCATCACCTCCGCGAGCCGGGCCATGTCGCTCATGGCCTCCGGCCCTGCCGCCACCACCTCGAAGCCGACCTCCATGGCTGCTGCCATGGCCTCCGCCTCGTTTGTGAACGTCCTCGAGTTGCGCCGTAGTATCATGGCGAGACGTGGCCTCTCGCCGGAGGCCCGGTTTACAGGGAATGACCACTCACGCTTCAGAGAGTAGACTGACCGGAGAAAGTCCCGGAAGTCCGTCATAGAGTAGCCCTTCCGGGAGAGGGCAGGGGTGATCCCTAGCTCCTTATGGCTCTCGGTGCCGACGTGCACCGACGGGAAGCAACGTACCTCGCTATCGGCGTCGAAGTCGATGACCGGGTAGTTGGAGAGCGCGGCGAGGATGTCTCGGAACTTGTCAACCCACTCATGGTTGTAGTCCGTGACCACGAGCTGGACATGGCCGTTGTACTCCCGCACAGCATTGAAGAGAGGGATGATGCCATCGGTCATGGCGTGGAAGAAGTTGCTGAGATAGCCGCCGGTGGAGAAGACCAACGCAGGGACATCATGCATCACCGTGCACTGTGGCGCATCCAGTCCTGGAGGGTCGTTCCAGCGGATGGTCACCTCTCTGATAGTCTGCATCGTCTCTGTCTCCGACTTGCGCGGGTACGGGTGGATCGTCATCATCCCGTTCTCAGGCCGGTAGCTGTCATCGGACGCTGAGACCACGTACACTGTGGCGGCCTTGCCATGCACACGGACATCACCTTTCATGGCGCAGATGTCCATGCGTTTACTGCTGAAATCGCAAGTTGACTTGCTTCTTGGTGCTGCCACATCTGTATCTTATAGACAAGAGTTAGTAATTAGTACACTAGTTTGAAACTTCTCTTAAGTTTTGTTTTCTTACTATTGGGAAGTTCTCAATTGCCGTTAGACTATTTCATTTACGAGCAGCACTTACAATACAGTGCTCTTTTCGGGTGGAATATAAGAGTGGCATGGGAATATAGGTCGTCAATTTAACTATGAAAACATGTACAATATGCCAAAGAAATATATGTTTATACAAAGTTCATTGGATGATTGAATCTTAATTTTTTTTTGTGAACAACACATTTTTCACTAATCAAATTGACGTCCTGAAATCCATGTGGCTGACTTCTATTTTATTCCGGAGAGTATTTCATATTGGTACTGTACAACTAACACAGTGCCTGTTACTCCCTCTGTTCAAATATAAAAGGCCTAACACATTTTTCGAGATTGTCTTTAATTATTAATAAAATTAATAATATATAAGATGTATAATTTAAAAATTACATCATAATAAAAAGAGCTTCTTCCACATATGAATTTTTTGATATACGTGTTTAAACATACACATCATGTACTATAGTTCAATGATATATTTTTTGAACATACGCATCATCGTATACTATTGTTCTAACCCATGGTCAAAGCCTCAAAGGCAACCTTAAAAAAGTATTAAGCCTTGTGTATTTGGATGGTGGGAGCAGCATTAGTTTGTTTGCTATTTAATTTAGTCAGTCTTGAGTTTTACTACCATTATGCAGAGAAAAGGCGAAATTACCTCTCTTCGCATTGACGACGTCGCCGGGGGTCTCGTCGCTTGATGTGGGAGAAGGTGGTGCTTCGACGGCCTCGCGGGGTGCCTCGTCACTTGATGGGGGAGAAGGTTGTGCATCCATGGTGCCGCCGGGCGTCTCGTCGTTTGATGCGGGAGAAGGTGGTGCATCGTTGGCCTTGCCTAGCGTCTCTTCATTTGATGTGGGAGAAGGTGG
Organism: Triticum urartu; assembly: GCF_056163025.1. Classification (NCBI taxonomy): domain Eukaryota; kingdom Viridiplantae; phylum Streptophyta; class Magnoliopsida; order Poales; family Poaceae; genus Triticum; species Triticum urartu. The sequence continues at coordinate 641,077,951 of NC_141877.1, read as the reverse complement.
TGCTTCGACGGCCTCGCCGGGTGTCTCGTTGCTTGATGTGGGAGAAGGTTGCCCTTGGACGGCCTCGCCGGGCGTCTCATCGCTTGATAGGGGAGAAGGTTGTGCACCGACAGCCTCGCCGGCCATCTCACCGCTTGATGGGGGAGAAGGTGGTGCATCGACGGCCTCGCCGGCCGTCTCGTCGCTTGATGCGGGAGAAGGTAGTGCTCGTACGACCAAATCTGAATTAAACGAAGGGTCAACCACACAGGGCATATACTATTACTGTTAGCGTCAATCGATGATTTCATTAGAGAACTGAAGCTTCTCAAGCTCGGTTAAAGAATGAGTTTTGTTGCGTACCATGCGCAGCTCTCAACTTGGCTACCTCAAGTAGTAGTTCTTTGTGCGCAGCTCTTAGCTCGGCCACCTCACGCAGTAGCTGCTTCTGCTGCTTCCATATTGCACTCTCTGTACCTGGGACGGCGAAAGAGGACGTAGTGGCGGAGTTAAATTGCCTGGATTACAATGGTTAATAGTATCAGCTTTCCTAAAGCTAGGCTCTAGTATTTCATTATAACACCATATATACTCGGTACCTCAAAACATAAAGCATTCTGTAGCCAATGCTAGTACTTCATTCCAAATTATTGAAGTTCAATTGAGCTCTATTCTAAGTCAAATTTCTTAGAGTCCATAGCATGAAAATGTACTAGCTAATATATAACATCAAATATACAGAGTATAAAAATGTATTTGATAATGAAACTAATTGGGCATGGTAGATGTTGATATTTTTAAAAATATGGTCAAACACGAACTTCAATTAATTCGGTACGGAACGAGTATTATAGAATGTGTGGTGCACTGCGCGTTTAGACAAACTTGACTTTTGGACAGGCTAATTAACTTAACCTCTATTCTGCAGATAAAAGGTGATTAATTACCTATGTCGGCAAAATACTAAAATTACCTCTGTTCGCACCGACAACCTTGCCAGCCATCTCGTGGCTGGATTCGCGAGAAGGTGGTGCGTCGACGACCGAATCTGAATTAAATGAAGGATCCGTATACCACTGTTGTTAGCGCCAATCGATGATTTACTTAGAGAGCTGAAGATTCTCTACTGTAGCTCGGTTAAAGATCGAGTACCATGCTCAGCTTTGAACTTGGCTACATCATGTAGTAGTCGCTCCTGCTGCTGCCATATTGTATCCTCTATACCTGTGATGGCGAAAGAGGACGTAGCGGGAGGTTAATTGCATGGATTTCACGTTAACAATCCAGCTGAGTGCATACTCTTTCACTCCGCTCACCTGAAGACGGAACCTTGTGAGTCGACTGTCGAAAATACTCCGCAGCTTCGGTAACGCTGGTCCCTGTAACTGCAAGCCATGGAGGAAAGTCATGTTCAGCTGTAGATTTTACATGTAAAGTTGTCAAGATCGAACTACAAAACCGATGTCTCGAGAGGTACGCGCCCTTAAAAGGATCACGAAAATGTTAATCCGGATCGAGATCTTGTCAACTTCAAAGCGAGGGGTTGATTTGATTCATTGGCTGGCGTGCATGCATGTGAAAAAAATCAGTAGGCCCAACTCTGAACAGTTGTTTAATTCTTGGTGAATTCAAAAACTAAGCATTTTATCCAAGATGATCAAGCTCATGGTCAAATTATACATACTCATGCTGCAACAAATATGTATGTTGAATCATTGTTACAGCTTACTATGGACCAACAGTACTACTCTTCTTCTTGGAAAGATGGATCGAACAAGAACGCACGCGCGTACATAGATCAGATGAACACTCAGAAAACAGATGAACACTCGAAAAAGAGTTCCGATTATAATCGAGAGGACTTACGTCGGGGAACCTGCGGCATGTAGTCGGCATTGAGCAGGACGAAGACGAGGATAGGAAGCAGAAGCCACACGATGGCCCTTGCTCCTGCTCTGCTCGCAAGCTTCTTGCCGCTCTCGTTCCTCCTGGCCTTTTTCATCTCGCAGCCGGGCTGCTCTTGTACTGGCTTGAGCACTTAGCTCTCTACTGAATAATGGTGGTCACTGATCCTCCCTCACTGACCTCGGAGCTACTACTAGTATAGTATGTGTGCGTGGGACTTAATGACACTCGAGGTCAACCCGAAGATTTAGTACAAGTGAAGCGTGATGTGATCTCCTTTCTGAACGCGCTTTAATGCGCGAGCTTAGTTTAATCCGAGCTTTCTCATACTCCAGAGTGTGTCTTAAGTCTTTGGGTTGACCTCGACCTGGAGTGTCATTAGATCCCATGCACTGTAATAATGGCTCCATTGCGTTAATCGAGCATATATACAGCCATTCGCCGACTAAGCATACGACTAGTCTATTCCACTCCTACGCTCTCGTGATAAACCACGATAAAATATCTCTGTCGTACAGTAGTTCTCCTTATACCAAATTGTACTGTAGTTCTTTTTTTTTCTAATAGTAGTAAGCAACGCGGATCACCAAACCGTCCGTCGAAAGTTCTGACACTTTTAGCCATCCGTGGCTCATCAATTTCGTTAGGACTAGTCTGAACTAGAGGATGAAGCACGCTTTGCCGCGCTGTCCTTCGAAGTTAAGCGTCTTTTTAATGTGTTTCTACACTGGTGGTTACGGTTGGTTGCTTTGTTGCATTCTGAATTGGGCATTCGGTATTAACCGAAACAGATTTTGGTACTTTCTATATTTGGGTTAGCACAAGTGTTAAACCAAAGATAACATATAAATATTAAAACTGATTGTTCAGTTGACAATTTTTTTTAATTTTAGTGAACACAACTGTTAACAAAAAATAACATTCAAATATTGAAACCAAACGTTTGGTTAACCGACTAAAACGGTTCAGTATTTACTCCAAAAAGGATCACTCAGACTCACATCAATACGTGCAGCCTACCCTCTTATATAGCTCAGCTCTCCTTTCCTTGTGCGTAACAAGGGCGAGGTGGGACTAACAATGTACACACATATAGTACAGTCAAAGCTCCTACTCCTGTCCTGACCATCCGAGTAAATAAATTTAGGTTTTGCATGCAGCTGCTTGCATGGCCTATGTCCTAAGCCCACATGTCTAGCGCATCTGACCATCCACGAAAAAAAACGCGTAAAAACAAGACGCACATTGCCACAGTAACCTCTCGATTCACCAGATCGCTCCCTGGGAGCTTAGTATCTCTAGGGATGTCTGAACCCATAAATCGTTCATAAATCGGGGGAAACTTTGAGGGAGCCCGAACATGCAAAGGTGCAGCCAACTCAACCTTGAACCCCATCATAAGTCCACATCCTGCTAAGAGCAAGTACAAAATAGTGACATAAGCATGCTATAAGGATTAGAATATTATATCTTCCTAAATACTTAAAAGTGCATCTGTACTATTTCAGACTCCCGAGCGCACGCTCATGGACCGAACGATGCAACAGACTGATTTTAGATTTGGTAAACTGTTCACCCAGTTATTCTATATATGGAAACATTCTCCAACTACAGTGCATTGATTTTTATTCACCTTGTCCGACCAACGGTGTCAATCCAGCGATCACGTAACGTGAATTAATTCTGGTACAAGAAAATTCAAAAAACTATAACTTTCACACCGTGTGTCGAAATGATGATCCGTTTTCACCGTCGGGTTCCTTGTGACGAGCTCTTCAAAACTAGATCTGACATGAATATGTTTTGATGATTTTTTTAACGAAGCAACTGTGATGCTAGATGAGGCAAGTTTAGTGCTAAACATGAGCAACTTTGATGCTAGAAGAATTGCACCATGTGTATAAGTGAATTCACCTAGTAGCCTCTTACTTAGTTGTGTGCAATAGGTAATAGGTGGTTACATAGTTCGTTGCCTACCATACAATAAAAGTTACTCACCGTAAAGTGGGAAGTTGTCTAACATGGTTTCTTAGTTGTCTGCCTCAGAAATCAAGTTGCCTACATCGCTACGAAGCTTCCTACGGGTGATCCACAATTGCCTAAAATACTATGAAAGTTGTCCATCAGGGGACCTAAGTTGCCAACGCTATTGAGCACACGGTTGTTGTCTAGTCAGGTCGCGGGTGTTAGATGAGAAGTTGCATAGGGGGTTATCAGAAGTTTCATAGCGGGGCGGATTAGACAATTGCCTACAAACCAACGCAAATTTTTAATTTTTGGTCAAGTTGCCTACAAAAATCATTGAAATCTTCATATATAATGATGGAAAACACACATGAGTTGCCTAGTCAGATCGCGACGAGCTTTCCAAAACTAAACTCCACATGGATATGTTTCTTTAATATTTTTTAGAAGCAACTTTGATGCAAGATGAGGCAACTTTAGTACTAAACAGAAGCAACTTCGCTCCATTAAAAATAACTAATTAGCAACAATAAGCATCTAAATAATGATACAAAACAACTTCAAAACAGAGGTAGATAGCATCACAACTTTTCTTCTACAAGAGGCAACTTTAGTGCTAAAAGCAGGCAACTTCACTACATTATGTGTCCTAGTTAGTTTTACCTAATTTTCTACTAACTTCCTCGTCAGTACCTCTAAGTTGCCCATTGTTCACGCTAGTATGTCGTTGTTTCTAAATTTCCTATAATACTATGAAGTCATCTACCGGTGATACTCTTGTGTCTACTATTGCTAGTTATGGTAGGCAACATGATGGTGAATCTTGGCCACTTCAGAGTGTTTGTAGGCAACTTAGAAAACAATGATTAATAACTTCATAGTATTGCAGGCAACTATTTTGGAAAGTTAGGCAACTATGCAGCAATTGTAGGCAACTAGTTACCAATAGCAGGCAACTATACATCAATGGTAGGCAATTTATAGCATATGTATAGGCAATTGAACATCAAGTATAGGAAGTGACCATAAACTATAGGAAATTGAGCAGTCATGATACGCAAGTAGGGATAATGTTAGCA